>NC_044031.1:75433915-75764497 GCF_901765095.1 Microcaecilia unicolor
CGAGCCCAGGTCTTCAAGACAGATTGAACACAACGGTGCTTCCATATCATCAAGCTGATCAATCCATAGACTGGTGGGTTGTGTCCATCTACCAGCAGGTGGAGATAGAGAGCAAACTTTTGCCTCCCTATATGTGGTCATGTGCTGCCGGAAACTCCCCAGTATGTTCTCTATCTCAGCAGGTGGTGGTCACACACAGCAGCAGCTCTGGCTAGGCCTCCAAGCCTAATTTTTAGGTTTTGTTGAGTGCCTGGGGTTGAGGGCTCTTTTGAGCAAGTGCAAATCTGGTGGTGCCAGGTCCCTCCTTTCTCCCCCCTCCCGCTGGCTCCGTTAAAAAAAAAAAAAAAAAATTTTTAAACGTCCTTAAAGGCGTTTATTTTCGACGTTTATTTAAACGTTCATTGCAGCTACTCACTGGGACACCAGTTCGTTACAGCTCGGAGCGGACAGCAGGTAATTTTTACCTTTTTATAGCGGGCAGGGGGTTCCCCGATTCTTCTCCTCGTGGCATATGGCGTCGGAGGGCGAGGGCGCAAAGGGTCGCTCCCCGGATCGCTTGAGCGCTTCTAGAGGGGATGCGGGGGTCTTACAGCCTGATTCGCCCTTGTTGGGTGACAGTTTCGTGACCGATGAATGTCCCGGTCCTTCCTCCGGCGTGGCGGTTTTTCCCGCCATAAACGCCCATCCCCCGCTCCTCGCCTCCGCCATCTTGGCCGGCCACGCGGCTCGGACGGCTTCTTCGTGGGCCGCCCTTGAGGTTGGAGACATTAATGCCATGAACGCCCTTAATTTGGGCGACGGCACAAAAGCGGCTAAAGTTAAGCGCCGTTCTTCCCGCGCAGCTCCGCGGAGTGTCGCGCCGGACGCCATTTTGGATGCGCAGCATGTCTCTCCCCCGCTCTTGCGAGCGCCGGTTGAGGGTGCGTCTAGGGCTGTTGCCCAGGCTGCGGAAGTGCACAGTCTGGGGGGTTTCTCCCCCGAGTTTGTTTTGCTGCTGCATCAGGCTTTCCTCATGCAAAACGCTGCCCCTGCTCCCTCGTCTGGTAAAGAGGTTGAGGTTCCCAGAGGTAAACGCCCTCGGGTTGATTCCCAGGCCTTGGAGGACTTTGTCTCCTCCGATGTAGATGAGGGCAGCGTGTCTGAGGTCTCCCAACGGTCCTTTGCGGATTCCTTGGAGGAGACGGATCCCCGCTCGGATGGAGCGGATGACCCCTCTGCAGCGCGGCTTTTTAGCCCAGAGGATTTGCCCAACCTGTTGTTACAGGCCATGGACACTTTGAAGATTTCCTCTCCGGAGGACGTCTCTCCCTCAGCCCCTGTTGGCTCTGCCATTATGCTGGGGACGAAGCGCCCGCCTAGAACCTTCCACGTGCATGATGCCATGCACACCTTAATTTCGGCTCAATGGGATGTCCCGGAAGCGAGCCTTAAAGTGGCTAGGGCTATGTCCCGCCTCTATCCTTTGGCTGTGAGTGAACGTGAGGCCTATCTGTGGCCTACCGTGGATTCTTTAATCACTGCGGTGACTAAGAAAACGGCGTTGCCGGTGGAAGGTGGCACGGCCCTAAAGGACGCCCAAGACAGAAGATTGGAGGCGGCCTTAAGGTCGTCCTTTGAGGCGGCTGCTTTAAGTTTGCAGGCCTCAGTTTGCGGCTCCTATGTGGCCAGGGCGTGCCTGACTATGGTGCAGCGGGCTTCCCCCTCGGATCATTCCTTGAGGGCTGATTGGCCGGCCCTGGAATCGGGCTTAGCCTATTTGGCAGACTTGCTGTATGATGTCTTGAGGGCCTCAGCTAAAGGCATGGCTCAGACAATCTCTGCGCGGCGGTGGCTTTGGCTGAAACATTGGTCTGCTGACCACGCCTCTAAATCCCGCCTGGCTAGATTGCCTTTTAAAGGCAAGCTGCTCTTTGGGGTCGAGCTGGACAAAATCGTGACCGATCTCGGCACGTCTAAGGGCAAGAAATTACCAGAGGTCAGGGCTCGGGCTAGTACTCGTCCCGGTACCTCCAGAGGACGGTTGCAGGAAGCCCGTCGGTACCGCCCGGGCAAGTCGGGTTCCTCTGCCCCCTCTTCCTTCAAGAGGAATTTCTCCCCCAAGCAGCATTCCTTTCGCAGAGACCGCCGTCCCGGAGGTGCTTCCTCCGGTCCTCCCCCAGGGTCTCGTACCCAATGACGGGGCCTTGGTCCACGCCCCAGTGCAGATTGGAGGACGGCTGTCCTCGTTTCTGGGCGAGTGGACCACAATAACTTCAGACGCATGGGTGCTGGAAGTCATTAGAGACGGCTACAAGCTAGAGTTCTGCCGACCCTTAAAAGACGGGTTTGTACTCTCTCCCTGCAAGTCTCCGGTCAAAGCTGTGGCAGTGCAGCAGACCTTGGACAATCTGATCCGCCTGGGCGCGGTCGTTCCTGTGCCAGAAAGTCAGCTTGGCAAGGGACGTTACTCCATTTACTTAGTGGTGCCAAAGAAAGGAGGTTCTGTCCGGCCTATCCTCGACCTCAAAGGGGTCAATCGGGCCTTGAAAGTGCGGCACTTTCGCATGGAGACTCTCCGCTCTGTTATAGCGGCAGTGAAGGCAGGAGAGTTCTTGGCTTCCTTGGACATCAAGGAAGCGTACCTGCATATTCCCATCTGGCCTCCTCATCAACGCTTTCTGCGTTTTGCAGTCCTGGGACGACACTTCCAGTTCAGAGCCCTCCCATTCGGGTTGGCTACTGCTCCGCGGACCTTTTCCAAAGTAATGGTGGTCATCGCGGCCTTCCTACGAAAGGAAGGGATACAGGTCCATCCTTATCTGGACGACTGGTTGATCCGAGCCCCCTCTTATGCAGAGTGCGGCAAAGCTGTGGACCGGGTAGTTGCTCTTTTGAGCTCCCTGGGATGGATCATCAACTGGGAGAAGAGCCAGCTGCGCCCGACTCAGTCCCTGGAGTACCTGGGAGTTCGATTCGACACCCAAGTGGGCAGAGTGTTCCTGCCAGACAATCGGATTGTCAAGCTTCAGGCTCAGGTGGACCAGTTCCTGGGAGCCTCTCCTCTTCGGGCTTGGGACTATGTGCAGCTGTTGGGCTCTATGACGGCCACGATGGAAGTAGTGCCCTTTGCCAGGGCTCATATGAGACCACTTCAACACTCCTTGCTGCAGCGCTGGACTCCGATGTCGGAGGATTATGCTGTGCGACTTCCCTTGGACCCAGCAGTGCACAAGGCGCTGAGCTGGTGGATGCAGACAGACAAATTGTCTGCGGGAATGCTTCTGGTGACCCCAGAGTGGATTGTCGTCACGACGGACGCCTCTTTGTCGGGCTGGGGAGCCCACTGCTTGGGAAGGACAGCGCAGGGGCTCTGGTCTCCTGCAGAGGCAAAGTGGTCTATCAACCTCCTGGAACTCAGAGCCATTCGGTTGGCGCTTTTGGAGTTTATCCCGGTACTGGTGTGGAAGCCTGTACGGGTCCTGTCGGACAATGCCACGGCTGTGGCCTATGTCAACCGCCAGGGAGGTACCAAGAGCGCCCCGCTAGCCAAGGAGGCTATGTATCTTTGTCAGTGGGCGGAAGCGAACCTGGAGCAGCTTTCAGCGGCCCACATTGCCGGAGTCATGAATGTCAAGGCGGACTTTCTCAGTCGCCATACCTTGGAGCCCGGAGAGTGGCAGCTATCTGCTCAGGCGTTCTTGGACATCACGAAGCGCTGGGGCCAGCCGAGCCTAGATCTGATGGCGTCATCGGCCAATTGCCAAGTGCCGCGCTTCTTCAGCAGAGGACGGGACCCTCGATCCCTGGGAGTAGATGCTCTTCTCCAACAGTGGCCGACACAAGAGCTCCTCTATGTGTTCCCGCCCTGGCCCATGTTGGGCAGGGTGCTAGACCGGGTGGCAAAGCATCCCGGCAGGGTAATCCTGGTGGGTCCAGATTGGCCCAGGCGTCCCTGGTATGCGGACTTGATCAGGCTCTCAGTGGACGATCCTCTGCGACTGCCAGTGGAACAGGGCCTGTTACATCAGGGTCCCGTGGTGATGGAGGATCCCTCCCCCTTTGGTCTTACGGCCTGGCTATTGAGCGGCAGCGTCTGAGGAAGAAGGGCTTCTCAGACAAGGTCATCGCCACTATGCTGAGAGCGAGGAAGCGCTCTACTTCTACTGCTTACGCCAGGGTTTGGCGTATCTTTGTAGCGTGGTGTGAAGCAGGCTCACTTTCTCCCTTCACTGCTCCAATTTCTTCAGTGTTGGCGTTCCTGCAAGAAGGTCTGGAGAAAGGCCTGTCGCTCAGTTCCCTTAAAGTCCAGGTAGCGGCTCTGGCTTGCTTCAGGGGCCGCCTGAAGGGTGCTTCCCTGGCTTCGCAGCCAGACGTGGTGCGCTTTCTCAAGGGAGTTAATCACCTGCGCCCTCCTCTGCACTCAGTGGTGCCTGCGTGGAATCTCAACCTGGTGCTAAGAGCATTGCAGAAGCCGCCTTTTGAACCCTTGTCGAGGGCATCTCTGAAAGACCTGACGTTGAAAGCAGTCTTTTTGGTGGCTATCACTTCAGCCAGAAGAGTTTCCGAGCTCCAGGCGCTCTCATGTCGAGAGCCTTTTCTGCAGTTCACTGAGGCAGGAGTGTCTATTCGCACAGTGCCTTCCTTCCTGCCCAAGATTGTTTCTCGCTTCCATGTGAATCAGCAGCTCTGTCTCCCTTCCTTTCGTAGGGAGGACTACCCAGAGGAGTACTCTGCTCTTAAATATCTGGATGTGAGACGAGTCATCATCAGATACTTGGAAGTGACCAATGATTTCCGGAAATCGGATCATCTGTTTGTCCTGTTTGCAGGTCCTCGTAAGGGTCTGCAGGCTGCTAAGCCTACAGTGGCAAGATGGGTCAAGGAAGCCATTGCAGCGGCTTATGTGGCCGCGGGGAAGGTGCCGCCTATACAGCTGAAGGCTCACTCCACTAGAGCTCAGGCGGCCTCGATGGCAGAGGCCGGGTCCGTCTCCTTGGAAGAGATATGCAAGGCGGCAACTTGGGCCTCGGCTCATACATTCTCCAAGCATTACCGTTTGACTGTGGCTGCACGGGCGGAGGCCCGGTTTGGAGCTTCAGTGTTGAGGTCAGGGATTTCTATGTCCCGCCCTGGGTGAGTACTGCTTCGGTACATCCCACCAGTCTATGGATTGATCAGCTTGATGATATGGAAGGTAAAATTATGTATAATCATACCTGATAATTTTCTTTCCATTAATCATAGCTGATCAATCCATAGCCCCTCCCAGATATCTGTACTGTTTTTATTCTGGTTGCATTTCAGGTTCAAGTTTAGTCTTCAGTTACTTCAGAAAGACTTCGTGTTCAAGTTCTTCCTTCACTTGGATTCTTCAAGAGTTGAGACGAGTTTGTGTTACAGTGAGCTGCTGCATTCCTCTCCCCTCCGTTTTACGGGGCTGGATTGAGATTTAAATTCTGCCGGCACTCCCTCCCGCTTCGTGCGGCTGTAGGGCAGCTTTGTACCCCTCCCGCTTCGGCGGTGTTAGGGTCAGTCAGCTCCTCCCGCGGTTGCGGTTGCAGGATAAGCCAGATCCCCCCGCATCGGCGGGTGTGGTGTCCCTCCCCCGCTCCGCGGGGATGAGCTGGACGGATTCCCCTCCCCCACTTGTGTGGGGATGAGCTGGGTTAATTCCCCTCCCCCGTTTCGGCGGTGGTGAGCTGGGCAGAGTGTCCCTTTGTGGGTGTAATTCTCTAAGTGCTGAGTCCTGCGGATGGAGCTTTGATATCGACATACTGAGGAGTTTCCGGCAGCACATGACCACATATAGGGAGGCAAAAGTTTGCTCTCTATCTCCACCTGCTGGTAGATGGACACAACCCACCAGTCTATGGATTGATCAGCTATGATTAATGGAAAGAAAATTATCAGGTATGATTATACATAATTTTACCTTATGGGCTAGAATAGTTTCATATTTCCTAATCACACACACGTTACTCCACCATTCATTATAATTGAGATGTACATTCATGTCAATTTTTAACCACGCTGTCATTTGTCCTTCCTTCCTCCTTTTTTTAATACGTGGAATAAATCTGATTTGGGCTTCTCATTTTATCATAGTTCCTTTGATCTGTTATCAAGTGGCCCCAGCACCATTACCTACTGCCACCAGTTCATGTGTTCCTCTAAGGATTAGGTGTAGAATTGCTCCACCCTCTTGTCCACCCTGGCAGAGGATTCTTGGTTACCTGGGGAGGATTTTTCTGAGGAATTTTCTCATCCAGGTGATACAGAGGAAGCCCTTCCAGTGGGAGAGGATCCCTCGGTGGTTAGAATCTTTCATAAGGATGACCTTCAGGAGCTTATTTCCCAGGTTTCTTCTACTCTCCGTTTTGAGGAGGATGATAGTGCTGTGGCGGAGCCTAGGAAGGTGGACTTGTTGATCAAGGGAGTCCGCAGGTCTGGTAGGTCGTTTCCCATGCATCAGGACATTAGGGATGTGGTCCAGGCTCAGTGGGAGCGTCCGGACTCTGGTTTTCGGCTTGCCAGGGCCATGAGCAGGCTTTACCCGGTTCCAGATTCCGATAAAGAGCTTTTAAGTTCCCCTGTAGTGGACGCAGTTGTCTCCGCGGTGACTAAGCGTAACACGGTGCCGGTAGATGGTGGCACAGCTCTGCGGGATCCTCAGGAGCGTCGGATTGAGACCCTCCTGAAGAATGCCTTGATGTTTCAGCTCTAGCAGTGCAGGCCACTATTTGTGGTTCTCTGGTCGCAAGGGCGAGTTTTTGGTGGTCCGAGAGGATTTTAGATCGTTCTTCGGATGATCTTGCCGCTATTGATCATGACGTGGCTAAGCTGGAGATGGCTTCAGCTTTTTTGGCAGATGCTATGTATGATTTGATGCGGGCCTCTTCAAAGTCTATGGCTTTCTCGGTGGCTGCTCGCCGTACTCTGTTGCTGCGTGGTTGGTCAGCGGATGCGGCCTCCAAGTCTAAACTTAGTAAGTTTCCCTTTAAGGGTTCATTTTTGTTTGGTCCAGAGTTGGGTTCTTTCTCCGGTGCGGAGGAACACCGGAGATTGAAGTGCTTGGATGTCAAGCGGGTCTTGAAGCACTATATTAAGTCTACAGATGAATTTCGCAGATCGGATCGGTTGTTCCTTTTATTTGTAGGTGCGCGTAAGGGGCTGATGGCATCTAAGCCTACAATTTCTCGGTGGCTCAAGGAAATGATTGCTTCAGCCTATCTACTTTCTGGGAAATCCGTTCCAGAGCATGTTAAGGCTCATTCGACGAGAGGTCAGGCAGCTTCGTGGGCGGAGCTTTGTCTGGTACCTCCAGAGGACATTTGTAGGGCGGCTACCTGGTCGTCCTTGCATTCTTTTTCTAAGCACTACCGTTTGGATGTTTTCAGTCGTCGACGGGTGGCTTTTGGCGAGCGCGTGTTGTCGGCGGGGCTGCTAGGGTCCCTCCCATAATGGTACTGCTTTGTTACTTCCCATCAGTCACATTCTGGGCCGGTCCGGAGGGAGGCTAAGGAAGGATAAATTAGGCCTTACCTGATAATTTGCTATCCTTTACTCCCTCCGGACCGGCCCAGATCCCTTCCTGCAGATATCGGATTTGTTTTTTTCAAGGGTTGGTTGGTTCGTTGTTTGGTTGTTTGGAGCTGTGTTGCTAGTTTAGTTCTCTAATATGTTTTCAATGAATACTGCATAAGAAGGCACACATATAAGTTGTTGAAACAATACTGTCCAATCTTTGGCTGTTTGTTTCAGGCACTCACCCTTGGTTGGCAAGGTGCCGGTGGCTGCTCAGGTTTTTGGATGAACAAATGTTAGGTGTTTTTTCTTTCTTCTGCTTTGGTACTCTATTACTGGATCTTTCTCTGCCTGGCAAGGGCTCTTATTGGCTCTCTAGAGTCACAGTTTTTTTCAGTCTCCACCCACTGGAAGGTGTGCACAACCCATCAGTCACATTCTGGGCCGGTTCGGAGGGAGTAAAGGAAAGCAAATTAGCAGGTACTGCCTAATTTATCCTTGTTGGAAAAAGAATCACCTGTTGTGCATTATTAATACATCTCCCAACAATTTTTCCACCCTGGGTATCTCAGCACCCAAAAACCTAGTACAGTAAACCCTTTATTTAATGGATTTCATTTCCTCCTCATACTGCCTCAGGAGCGAGGACGTCAGCAGGGTGCCTCCAGTGTTTGCACTCCTCCAATGCTGACTTCCTCGCTGCTGAGGCAGCACAAGGAGGAAGAGAGACGCTTTGGCAATCGATTTCTTCCACTGGCTTCGGCATCCCCAGCAGTAAAGGTAAGATATCTTGTGGGGTGGGGGGGAAGAGGAAATGTGCATCCCCCATGAACAGTTGGCTATGGCCCAACCGAGTGGAGGAGTAACCTAGGTGCAGTGGACTCTGATCCTGGGGAACTGGTTTCGATTCTCACTGCAGCTCCTTGTGACTCTGGGCAAGTCACTTAAACCTCCATTGTCCCAGGTACAAATAAGTACCTGTATATAATATATAAACTGCTTTGAATGTAGTTGGAAAAAACCACAGAAAGACGGTATAAAATTCATTTTCCCTAATCACGTGATTAATCGTGAAATTGAAACATTTTTTTTATTACAGTGCAGCCCTAATTTATTTATATGAACTTCATTTGATTTCATTGTACCTTTCTTTTTTGTATTTCATATATTATTTTAATTTCATTATTTTCTAACTTATTGTATTTGTTTTCACTAGGGGTGGGCATGATTAAGAATTAAAATCACAATTGCGCGATTAATCATGGCATGCATTTTGGACACATACTTTTCAATTTTTTTCTAACATTGACCCGACATCCTTTTGAATAAATGCTTAGCATGGCTGATTATCCTTTACAACATGCTATTCAATTAGGGGTGGACAACAAAAATTGTAATTAAAATTAATCATGGTATTAAAATTTTTAATCACACGATTAGTCGAACCTCTGGCCTGGATGGCTTGCTACTGGTAAATTCTCACTGCATGGAAATTTTTTAAACCTGCTGAATATAATGAAAAGTTGCATATACACACTTCTTCCCACAGCACATTGCTCCCCCTCACCTCCTTTCAGGTTCCTACCTTTATCTTTTCCTGCTGCAACCTTCCCCTTCAGCTCCCCTTCTGCTGCTAAACCTGTTACCTCTGTCACACAGACTACCCATTTTTCTCCTCTCCTACTGCTGACCCCCCCCCTCAGTACACAAGTTTGGCGTCCCCCCCCCCCCCCCCCCCCCCCCCGCATTTATATTAATTTGGCTCTTCATAGGGTCTGTGGCAGCAATTCCTACATGCTACTTACAACTGATGTCCGTGTCTTCCCTCTGTTATGTTATGCCAACGTGAAATAGGAAAGGCAGGGGAGAGAAAGCAATGCTGGGCTATAGACAAGAGTTAAAAATTGATCATGATTAAAAAATTTAATTCCATAGCGTCCCCAGATCAATCCAGAGACTTGTGGGTTATGTCCCTCCACTAGTAGGTTAGATAGAGAGAACACCGAAGTTCGCCCACAAGAGGGCATGTGCAGTCAGCCTCACTTCAGTATTCTCTCTATCTAGCAGGTGAAGAGACATGCTGTGCAGCTCTTAAGTGATTTGGCTCCTGTCCCGTTCCCTCGGGGGTTGTTGAGCTTGATTTGGGGTTGAGGTGCTTTGCGCACGTTGAGGTTACACCTGGTGGTGCCAGGTCGTCTCCCCCCACCAGCAGCAAATTTGGAGTTGAGGTGCTTTGCACACGTTGGGGTTACACCTGGTGGTGCCAGGTCCCTACCCATCTCCCCCCACCAGCCTACTGCTGCTTAGGGATTCGTCCGTCGGTGTTTCTCTCCTGCCTCTTAAAAAAAAAAAAAAAAAACTTCACAGAGTCACAAACACAGATCCCTGCAGGCTAAGCAGTGTTTTCTTAGTCCTCAGAGTTCCAGGCTTCAGAGATACGTGAGCGCTAGGCTGGGAGCCGGTCTTAGGGCCGATGTCGGCGTCAGAGTCCGTCAAAAGGGGTTCGCGCTGCGGGGCGTGTTGGATGGTCATATCTGTGCAGCTCTGGATTGATTGGCTCCTGGCCTGGTCCCCTGGGTCTAGTTGCGTGGCTGGGGTCTGAGGTGTCCCGGTTATGGGACTTGGGTGCACACCTGGTAGTGCCAGGTCCCTCCCTTCCTCCCCCTTCAACCCCTCTTCTCTGCCTGATTGGGGTTTGGGGTTCTCGCTATCCTGACTTTAAAATGAGTCTGAGGTTTCTTTTGCTCCGGTGTCCTCTCCTACCTTTAAAAAAAAAAAAAAAAATCTCTGAGATTTGTCCAGCACGGCAAGCTCATGCCGGCTTGCAGTACCGGCTGGATGGTGTGAGGACCGACTTGGCATGTGACAGCGATTCCCCAGGGGGCGAGTACTCACTATCCTATCTGCACCAGTGTGCAGAGCAAAAGCGGCTCCCATGCTGGAGTTCCACTGTACAGCCCAACTCCGTGGAGCGGTGTGCTCCTTCCCTCCCAGCTCATTTTGGGGGGCGCATGGCAGTTGTTTTCTTGGGTGTGCGTGCGCATGTGATGGCACCATCTTTCTTGCCACTCCACATGGCAGTGCTGAAGCCCCAGTGATCCCCTGGGCCCTGATGTGCTTGCAATTCAGGCAGTTTTATATATAGATTTTTCAGAAATGTGACTGGGGAACTGGTGTGGATCACTCCTAGTTTCTTCAGATTGGTTATTTAAGGGCTTCTAAGAAAGGAGGCCTGGGGAGGTTTGCAGACTCCTGTGGGAGTACTCAGGTCTTCCACAGCTTTGAGTCTTCCACAGCTTTCCAGGGGCGAGGTCGGAGATTCATTAGTCCCCTGCAGCTGTGCTGTGGCAGTGAGAGCCTTAAGCTGCAGCTTGGAAAGTACTGACTATCTGAAAGTCTTCTGGTAGAGATGCCTGTGCTTCATTAGGTGATTATTATTATTATTATTTTCATTTGTATAGCACTACTAGATGCACACAGCGCTGAACATCCAACATAGAGAGAGACCATCCCTGCTCAAAAGAGCTTGCAATCTAAAATTTACAGTAAGGATATTTCTGGACCCTCCTTAATGAGGTTCAGGGTGTGTGTACATCATTAATGGAAGGGACAAAGGGATCAGGATTAGGGATCCTACTCTAGGTTTTTCACTCTTTCCCTCTTCCCCTTTCTCAGAGCATGGCAGTACAGTTTGTTTAGTTAGTCAGGCTTAGGGCTGTTGACTCCATGTTTCTGTGAGAAATGTTACATTTTGAGGCTAGTGCAGGCCTCTCAGGTTTCTCTCTGTTTCCATGGTAATCCTGCACTCTCTGTGCTCCCTTGGTGGCATTTGGTGTGTGTGTATTGTTTACATCAAACTAGTTTTATTGAGGAGGGTGACTGGCCTGAAGGTTACAGGTTCAAGGCTGGTTTTATCCATCCTATTAGAAACTGTGGGCTCAGCTAGATTTCCAGTGGGGCATATTTTATTTCATTCTCTTATTGCCTTGCCAAGTAGTTCTTACATGACTGGAACAGTTTTCAGAACTCTTCAGTACTAAAGATTGCTCTTCTCTCTCTCTCTTTGCACACTGATACTGGCCACACCTTTGCATATTAGCCTCAGCTACCTGTTATCTGCAGTGTACCCGGTACCTCTAATTGCTTCTATGGTGTTTTTGGCATCTTTTCATGGTATGGGGTACCTAAATTTCATGGGGAGTGGTCCAGGAGCTACTTCAGTGTAGAGGTAGCATAATAGTTGTTGCAATCAGCTGCGAGTAAGCACAGAGCTCTAGGGCTGCTGTTTCACGACCCACTGCAGCTTGCTTTTTGTAGCATGCAATGGTGCAACAGCCGTATTCTGCTACACCATCTGTCTCTGGTTCTCAGCCGTACTTGTTAGCTCCAATGCACAGCAGTTATAGGGCACAGTCACACCAGCCAATTCTTGTCTCTATCTGTAAGAAGTTAGCGCTGGCTTAGGCATTAGACCACTGATGTGGCTTCCAAGTCACATTTGGCAACCTGCCTTTTGGAAGTAATCTTGGGACAGGAGAAGATCTAGGGCAGTTGGGTAAAGACCTGAGGGACTTCCAAGTCTCGGAGATTGCCAGGGAATGAGTTTAAGGCTGATTTTTAATCCACTTGGTTTTGTCATAGGTTTTGTGGGGCCAGGAAAACCACTTTCAGGGTTTCCACTTCCACTACGACAAGCCACCTGGCTGCTGGTAGAATGAGCTCTGTTTCAACTCCAGGTCAGCCTATGCCTGCTGCATCTTCCAATGCTGGAGTCTCAGTTCACTCCTCGGGCAGGACTCCTGTGCTGGTTTCAGGAGGAGTGGACCAAGATTACCTCAGCTCAGATGTGTCTTAGTTTTTCTATTGCACAGTTACAACCTGGACTTCACTACAGATTTTTCTTGGAGTCTACATGCAAGCTCAAACGCTGTCAGGCAGTTCTTGCCAATGTTTCTTCCTTTAGGCACAGTCGAGTCCGTCCCCAGTTGCAATTGGGGAATGGGAATTTGTTCCCTTTGTTTTGTAGTTCCAACCTGCTTCATCAGAGTCCATCGGAGGCTCGGTTGTCAATCAATCTTCTGGAATTGCAGGCGATTCGGCTGGCACTGCAAGCCTTTGAGACTTTGGTCCTGAACCAGTCAGTACGAGCCCTTTGCGACAATGTGACAGCGGTAGCTTATGTCAATCATCAAGGGGGCACTCGGAGCGCTCAGTTGTCAACGGAGGCGCTTGCCTTTTGCCGCTGGGCGGAAACGTGGCTATTTATTTTGTCAGTGGCTCTCATCGCGGGAGTCCTGAATGTGCAGGCGAATTTCCTCAGCCGGAAATAGTTGAATGTGGGGGAGTGGGAGCTCTCTCCAGTAGTGTTCGACCGGATCACATCTCGTTGGAGCATGCCAGTACTGGATCTAATGGCCCGTTATTCCAATGCCAAAGTGCCTCGCTTTTTCAGCAGCGGCAGGGAATTCGGGTCCGAAGGAATAGTTGCGCTATTGCAAAGGTGGCCGCAGGATCTCCTGTATGCCTTTCCTCCATGGCCCATGCTCGGTCAGGTGATCAGCATGATCACGCAGCATTCAGGAGTGGTCATTCTGGTGGCTCCGGATTGGCCCAGGCGTCCTTGGTATGCGGATTTGGTGCGTCTGTTGATAGACGACCCGTTGCAGCTGTCGGACGTTCCTGATCTTCTGATTCAGGGGTCAGTGATCATGCAGGATTCCATTCTGTTTGATCTTACGGCTTGGCTATTGAGCGGTCGCAGCTCAGATGCAGAGGGTTTTTGGAGTCAGTGATTGGGACGATGCTGCAAGCGTGTAAGCGATCTACTTCTTCAGCGTACGCTAGAGTCTGGCGAACTTTTGTTGCTTGGTGCTCGTCCTGAGCCATTTCGCCGGAGTCGGCTCCTCTCGCGTCCAACTTAGCCTTCTTGCAAGAGGGGCTTGAGAAGGCCCTCTCTTTGAGCTCTCCTAAGGTACAGGTGGCAGAATTGGCCTGTTTCTGAGGCCAGTTAGGTGGTCGATCATTGGCCGCTCATCCGGATGTGGTTCGTTTTCTCCGGGGCGTTAGTCATGTTCGACCCCCTCAGATGCCGGTGGTACCGGAATGGAGTTTGAACCTAGTACTGAGGGCGTTACAGTGGGCCCCATTTGAGCCTCTGAGTAAGATGTCTTTGAAGGATCTTATGTTGAAGACGGTGGTTTTGGTGGCCATGGCTTCGGCCAGAAGAGTATCGGAGCTGCAGATTCTGTCGTGTAGGGATCCCTTTCTGCGTTTTTCGGAAGCGAAGGTGATTTCGCGTTTTCACCTTTAATCAGGAAGTGCATTTACCAACCTTCAAGCAGGAAGATTACCCGGAGGATTTTCGCCAGTTGCGTTGTTTGGATGTCAAAGGGCTCTTCTCGCATATTTAGAGGTTACTAGTTCCTTCCGGAAGTCAGTTCAGCTCTTTGTCCTGTTTGCGGGACACACAAAAGGGACAGATAGCTTCTAAGGCTACGATCGCTCGATGGCTATGGGAAGCGATTGGCTCTGCGTATCTTCCACGGGGAAGCCGATTCCTCTTCAGATTTGCGCGCATTCGACTAGAGCTCAGGACACGTCCGTTGCGGAGTACCCGCTGGTGCCGTTGGACGAGATTTCTAGAGCGGCTATTGGGCATCGGTACACACTTTTGCTAGACATTACCGACTTTATGTCGCGGTGTGTCAGGATGTGTTTTTCAGCGCTTCGGTGCTGTCTTCAGGGAGTATGCGGTCCCACCCTTCTTAAGGACTGCTTTGGTACATCCCACAAGTCTCTGGATTGATCTGGGGACGCTATGGAAGGTAAAATTATGTCTTAACTGATAATTTTCTTTCCATTAGTCCCTCAGATCAATCCAGAGGCCCTCCCTGGGGTGCGCATTAGCTGATTCTGTATGATGTATATATGGCAGAGTTTGGTATAGTTCATGTGGTTTAGGTTTGCGTTCTTCTGTTGGTCTGGAAGTTTGGATTCAACAAGTTCTTGGAAAACAGTTGTTACTGTGAAGCAGCTGCAGGGTTTTCCTTCAGATTATTTGCTCTTTTTGAGAGGCAGGAGAGTGAACTGTGGTTCAAATGATCTCTTACTGCTTTGGTATCGTATACTGAAGTGAGGCTGGCTGCACATGCCCTCTTGTGGGCGAACTTCGGTGTTCTCTCTATCTAATCTGCTAGTGGAGGGACATAACCCACAAGTCTCTGGATTGATCTGAGGGACTAATGGAAAGAAAATTATCAGGTAAGACATAATTTTACCTTGTAGTTAAAATTTCCAAAACTGAATCACATTATTAGTGCACTAAATGCCCACCCCTAGTTTTTATATTTATTTGTGTAAGACCCCTGGTGAAGTTTTTATGGGCACAATGTTGCCACATCAGGTATTGTGGTGTTTTTAAGTGTTGCAGTTAATAAAGACTGTCAAATTTCTTTCTGTTTCTGGTCAGCTTTCATATTGCTGCCTGTGTGTTGCAGACCAGCCTTTCTTTCTCTTGAGACTATGGAGGAAAGGGAAATGGATACCATCATGTTTCTGTATAGCCTGGAACAATCAGATTTTCTGGAGACATCACTCTGATTTTTTTTTCTTTGATCTGAGGCAGATAAGAATTTTATTGTGTAAACACGACATGCTCCTGCAGCTTGCAGAGTGTCCACTTGTGCTCCTAAGTTGGTCATTTGTCTGCCAACACGATTCAACTTCTCAGTTAGCTTAGCAACAGTTGATTTAGTAAAGGTACGTAATTGTGAGTTGGAGCCCTCTAGCATTAGCTCAGTCCTAGAAACCACTCTTCAATTGCTCTTCAATATGACACACTGTTTCTCCAAATATAATGGAACTTAAACCTCCATCAGAGAAGATGGTCAAGACTTAATTCTAGCTTTGGCCAGACCCACTTCAGTGACCTGCTGATCATTGAAGGTCACAAATTCCTCATTTTCCATTACACTGGAGATACCTTCTCTTGTTCTCTCTGTGGAGATTGCTTCCTCACTTTCAAAGTATTCTTCACCATTCTCTTTGTCACCATCCGGTCTCTTACATGATGTGCATTCTCTCGTCTTCCTGAATCTTCAGGCAGTGAAGAAGTGGGAAGAGTCATCTATGGCTGGGGTGGTGTACCAGCACGTGAAGTAGAGAATTGACTTCTCCAGTGATATTAAGGGGGGGACGGGCAGAGCATGCCGAGTGGGCCTTGGAGGAAAGGGGGGATGGGCAGAGCACACCGAGTGGACCTTGAGGGAAGGGGGTGCGGGCAGATCACGCTGAGTGGGTCTAGAGGGAAAGGGGGTGTGGTGGGCAGAGCATGCCGAGTGGGCCTTGAGGGAAAGTGGGGATGTGGTGGGCAGAGCACGCTGAGTGGGCTTTGAGAGAAAAAGGAGGGGGCGGGCAGCGCATGCCAAGTGGGCCTTGCTGGAGGGTGGGAGAGAGAATTATAGTTGGGGAGAGCAGGAGAAAGAATGAGGTAGTGTTGGGGGTTGGGACAAAAATGAGAGTTAGGGGTGTTGCACGTAGTAGAATACTTTGGGGGCAGAATTAGCGGTCTTACGGGGAGTTAGAGAGAACTGCAATTGGAGTGAGAGATGGGACTCTGCAGTCTGGATCCCGAGGAGGGAAAAGGCAGGAGGGAATTTCAGCCCTTATGATTGGGAAACTCTATGCAAAAGCACTAAAAATAAAGAATTCCCCCAGGAGTAATTGTTGCTGGTGCCAGATTTTTCTAAATGGTATTTTTGTACCCTTGCTTATGTATTGTATAATATTTCAACAGTTAAAGCAAAAAAATATTGAATATGCTAGTAATTGAAAAAAATGAAAAGCTTATATTGATAGTATAAAATCTGTATGATGATGTAGATAGAACAAGATATATAATTAATTTCTTGCACTGTTTTTATTCTGTGAGAACTGTTTAATAATATATATATTTTTTCTAGATGATGACTTTGATAAATTTGATAAGCCCGGTGCTGAAAGGTCTCGTAGAAGAAGAACTGATGATGATAATGACTGGGACAGGTATTTAAGATTGTTTTCGTGTTCAGTATATGTTGATTTACATGAGTTTTCTGCTTGGGATGGCGTATTTTCTAATGTAAGTGTGACTTAATACACTAATGACCCACCAAGAATTATAGATTTTGCAGACTATACATTTTTCAAATAAATAATGAAATTGTTGGCTGCTGTGTATGTTGGTGAGTGCTTACTTGATGGGTAAAAAGTGCAAAACATTGTTTGTGACATTTCTATCTCACATTATGCATAGATAGCATTGGGATGTATGTATATATATATATATATATATATATATTTCCTTGTTATCAAGCAGATGAAGCCATTACGTATGGGTTATGTCCATCAACCAGCAGGGGAGATAGAGAGCACTCAAACTTTCACAGTACCCTCTTGGCCAGCTAGCTCCACTGCCTCTTCAGTATTCTCTATCTCCCCTAGCAGGGTGGCTGCAGCTTGTTCGAGCTCCAGAAAAATCTGCCGGGAGGTGGTTCCTGGCTTGCCAGTTGTTAACCGGGGTGTTGGAGGCTATAGCAGCTTCACTTTAAAGGCACATATGTTAGCCCTTTCCCTGCCTTACCCATA
The DNA here is from genome assembly GCF_901765095.1 of Microcaecilia unicolor. NCBI lineage: Eukaryota > Metazoa > Chordata > Amphibia > Gymnophiona > Siphonopidae > Microcaecilia > Microcaecilia unicolor. Next base: position 75,451,043 of record NC_044031.1, read on the forward strand.
CCTCTGTGGATGTGGACATATTGCCTTGCTTTCCCTGTCCTTACCCACCAACAGTGGATGCAGGCATATAGGTTCGCCCTTTCCCTGCCTTTCCCACTCATCTGAGCCTCCGGAGTCTTCAATACCTCTGCTTTCCTCACAGCTTAAAAAAAAAAAAAAAAGTCGCGTCGCGTTTTTAAACGCAGAGACGCTGGATCAGAGGTTTTTGACCTGATTTTCAGCAGGATCGTAGTTGTACACTACATCCTTTGAGGTAAGAGTGTTTTCCAACTCCTCCGGGGTGGGCCTGCGATCGGGGCGATTTTGGCGCGTAACCGCCATTTTGGATTTTACCGCCGTTTTTCGGCGATGGCTGCGGACAATGTAAAGCGCTGTTCCACTTGTGGCAAGCGCAAATCAGCAGCAGGGCTCTGTAAATCGTGCTGTACTGGCGTAGGAGCCGGCCCGAGCATGGCGAGCGATGTTTCTTCCCGCTCTGAGCCGGCAGCGGGCGCCATTTTGCTTACACCGCATGGCGCGGCCTCCGTGGACACGGAGAGACCTGAGCCGGGTGGGGCACCTCGAGATGAGGTTATTTCAGGAGTGGCTAGCACTGGACAGGATTTGGGTGCCCAGGGTGAGATTTTCTCCCCGGATTTTGTGCTTTTGCTGCATAAAGCATACATGATGAAAAGAGCCCTTCCTCAAGGGTCGCCTGAGGCTCCTCTGATTGCCCCCCCGATGGATTCTGGCCTGGGACTGCCCAGTGAGGCTTTTTTCCCGGATGCTTGGCCTAAAGATAAGCGCAGAAGGGTTAATTCCCCTTCAGATTGTGGTGCACCTTCCCCCCCCCCCCCCCCCCCCCCTGTGGTCGGGGTGTGAGGATTCGGAGAACTCTGACAGACGTTCTTGGTCTGAGGAACCGGAGTCAGGTGCGGATTTACCACAGGATCTGGATGATCCCTCCGCGGTGAGGATTTTCCACCGTGATGAGCTGCCAGCGCTTATTTCAGATACCCTGCAGGCCCTCTCGATTGAAGATCCTGACAGTGGCATGGCCTCCTCGGGTAATCCCAGGATGGCTAGTACCAAGAAAGCTGCTCGGGCCTTCCCTTTGCATGACTCCATCCTAGAGCTTGTTTCGGCTCAGTGGGCTGACCCCGAGGGACCTTTGAGAGTTTCCAGGGCCATGGGGCAGTTATACCCTCTGCGTGAGGGACATATGGCTCGTTTTCAAATGCCTACAGTGGATGCCCTAGTCACTGCGGTGACAAAGAGAACTACCCTCCCTGTTGAAGGAGGTGTTGCCCTGAAGGATGTTCAAGACCGTAGGCTGGAAACAGCATTGAAACGGTCCTTTGAAATTGCAGGTCTCACTGTTCGGGCGTCTGCATGCAGCTGTTATGCTGTTAGAGCCTGCCTAGCTTGGCTGCAACAGGCAGTGGCTCAGCCCGGAGATGGAGCGGAGCCCTTCTTGGATGTGGCTCCGCGGATGGAGGTGGCCTTGTCCTTTCTGGCTGATGCCCTTTATGACCTTGTCAGAGCTTCGGCTAAACAAATGGCAGTAGTAGTGGCGGCTCGCCGTCGTCTGTGGCTACGACACTGGGCAGCGGACATGGCCTCTAAGCAAAGGTTGGTGAAGTTGCCTTTTCAAGGACTTCTCCTATTTGGTGAGGAGTTGGAGAAAATTGTGAAAGGCCTGGGTGATCCAAAACCCCAGCGCTTGCCCGAAGATAGGCAGAGGCCTTCCTCTAAGGGCCAGGCGGTCCACTCCTTGTACAGACCTCGCTTCCGTGAAGCTAGAAGATACCGCCCGGGGCGTTCTGCTGGGTTCACTTCACGTGCCCGTGGTCAGCAGAGGAACTCCTTTCGCTCGGACAAGCGTTCCGCAGCGGGTGGCTCAAGACCAGGAGTTCAGGGGCGACCCTCTCAATGATGGTGCGCCGGCCCTCTCCTCGATGCATGTCATCGGAGGACGGCTTTCCCTCTTTGTCGAGGAGTGGGCCAAGATTTCCTCAGATCAGTGGGTTCTGGACCTGATCAGAGATGGATACAGAATCGAATTCAACGCCCCAGTAAGAGACGTGTTTGTGGAGTCCCGATGCGGTTCTGCCGACAAACGGGCGGCGGTGGAGGAGACTTTACAAGGCCTGATTCAGTTAGGGGCAGTGACCCCGGTGCCTCCCGCCGAGCAAGGCTGCGGCCGATACTCATCTACTTTGTGGTGCCGCGAAAAGGTGGGTCCTTTCGCCCTATTCTGGACTTAAAAGAAGTGAACAAGTCCCTGAGAGTGCGGCATTTACACATGGAATCCCTGCGCTCCGTCATTGCGGCGGTACAGCCAGGAGAGTTTCTCACGTCTACTTGCACATACCGATTTGGCCCCCCGCACCAGAAGTTTCTGAGGTTTGCGGTGTTGGGAAAACATTTCCAGTTCAGGGCCTTGCCTTTTGGCCTCGCCACAGCTCCCCGAACCTTTTCGAAGGTAATGGTGGTAGTAGCTGCTTTTCTCAGGCGAGAAGGTATCAGGGTTCACCTGTACCTAGACGACTGGCTCATCAGAGCAGACTCTGCAACAGAGAGCTTACAAGCTACAGCCAGAGTGGTCTCAGTACTGCAATCTCTAGGCTGGGTCGTCAATATGGCCAAAAGTCACCTGTCCCCTTCACAATCTCTAGAGTTTTTGGGGGCCAGGTTCGACACAGTCTCGGGCTATGTGTTCCTACCCGAGCTAGGGCGGTGCAAGCTTCAGAATCAGGTCCGTGTGCTCCTGAGGATGCCCCGCCCGCGAGCTTGGGACATTGTCGAGCTGCTGGGATCGATGACAGCCACGATGGAAGTGATACCCTGGGCGAGAGCGCACCTGAGACCTCTACAGTATTCCCTACTCCGGAGATGGTCTCCTATTTCTCAGGATTACCAATGCAGACTTACTTGGCTCCCTGCGGCCCGACTCAGCATGGAGTGGTGGCTCTCGGACAGCATGCTGCGGCGAGGAATGCCGCTGACGCTCCCCGTTTGGTGCCTAGTGGTAACAGATGCCAGCCTGAAGGGCTGGGGCGCACACTGCAAGGGGAAGCATGCCCAGGGTCTATGGACACCCGAGGAGTCGGAGTGGTCCATCAACCGCCTAGAGTTAAAAGCGGTGTTTCAGGCGCTTCTGGCCTTTCAAGTGACCCTGGAAGGATTGGCTGTCAGAGTGATGTCGGACAACACGACAACGGTGGCCTATATAAATCGACAAGGCGGAACAAGGTGCAGAGCACTAGCTGCGCAGGCCGAACTGATTTGCCACTGGGCCGAGCTGCATCTTCAGTTTCTGTCGGCAGCTCATATTGCAGGTCAGAGCAATGTGCAGGCCGATTATCTGAGCAGGCATCAGATCGATCCAGCAGAATGGAATCTGGCAGACGAAGTATTCCTGCAGATCTGTGCCAAATGGGGCAAGCCCGTGATGGATCTAATGGCGACAAGTGCCAATACCAAAGTCCCGTGCTTCAGCAGACGGAGAGATCCTCGCTCGGCGGGGTTGGATGCCTTGGCTCAACCCTGGCCTCCGGGTCTACTTTATGTGTTTCCCCCATGGCCCTTGATAGGGCGCCTGCTCTTGCGGATTCGGCTGCACCCAGAAGTGGTCCTCATCGCCCCGGATTGGCCAAGGAGACCTTGGTATGCAGACCTCCGACAGATGCTCCTGGAGGCTCCTCTGCCATTACCTCTGGTACCGAACCTGTTGATTCAGGGACCGGTAGCCATGGAGGACGCCGGCCGCTTTGGTCTTACGGCATGGCTATTGAGAGGGCGCAATTGAGGGATAAAGGTTATTCCAATAAAGTTATTTCCACTCTCCTGCAAGCCCGCAAGCGGTCCACTTCCGTGGCTTATGCCAGGATTTGGTGCCTGTTTGAGTCTTGGTGTGCTTCCAGAGCCATTGCTCCAATGCGGGCTCCGGTCTCGCCGATTCTGGACTTTTTGCAGGAAGGTGTACAAAAAGGCTTGGCCTATAATTCCCTGCGGGTGCAGGTGGCAGCGTTGGCCTCCCTTCGTGGTAAGGTGGAAGGCGTGTCTTTGGCTGCTCACCCAGATGTGGCACGGTTTCTTAGAGGGGTGCTTCGGCTCCGACCTCCAGTGCGAGCACCCTGTCCAGCTTGGAACCTGGGGGCTAGTTTTGAAAACCCTGCAGGCATCTCCTTTTGAGCCGCTTCGGCGAGCATCGGAGAAAGATTTGACACTGAAGGCCGTTTTTCTGGTGGCCATTACCTCGGCGAGACGGGTGTCAGAGCTCCAGGCGCTGTCCTGTAGAGACCCATTTCTGCAATTTTCAGAGTCCGGAGTCACGGTTCGGACCGTGCCTTCCTTTATGCCTAAGGTGGTTTCAGCCTTTCACCTAAACCAGCCTATTTTCTTGCCCTCTTTTTCAGAGGAAGAGTTTCCAGAATCTTTGGGCAGCTGCACCTTTTGGATGTGCGCAGGACTCTGCTGCAGTATCTGCGAGTTACTAACTCTTTCAGGACTTCTGATCATCTGTTTGTTTTGCTATCCGGTTCTCGCAGAGGGTCTCCAGCGTCTAAAGCCACTATTGCCCGCTGGCTCAAAGAAACTATCTTTTCAGCTTATCTGCTGGCCGGCAGGGTTCCGCCTGTAGCCTTTAAGGCACATTCTACTAGAGCGATTTCTTCCTCTTGGGCTGAAACTGGAGCACTCTCTCTTCTAGAAATATGCAGTGCAGCAACATGGGCTTCTAAGCTCTTCTTTGCCCGACATTACAGGCTGGATGTGGCTGCCAGGAGGGATGCGCGTTTTGGTGCACAAGTGCTAGCGCGTGGTGTGGCTTGTTCCCACCCTATATAGGAATTGCTTTGTTACATCCCATACGTAGTGGCTTCATCTGCTTGATGACAAGGAAGGGAAATTAGGTTCTTACCTTGGTAATTTTCTTTCCTTTAGTCATAGCAGATGAAGCCATGAGCTCTCCCTGTATGATTGTCTGTATGCTGTGAATCTGTTTTTCAGGTTCTGTTCTAATTTCCTGAAGTTCCTTCCTTGGGAGAAAGTTGGAAAACAATCTTCAGGATTGATGCTCACTTATAGGAGGATGAGTCCATTCCCTCCAGTTTATGTTTTGGAGGTTGAGTTTATTCCCTCCAGGAGGTTGCGTGTTTCCCCTCCAGTTATACAATAAGGAGGACGAGTGTATTCCCTCCAGGAGGATGTGTTCATTCCCTCCTTTTGAGTTCATGCCCTTGTTATGGGGCCATCGTTCGCTGTGAGGAAAGCTCATGTTATTCCCATTGCGGTTTGCCATACTGCTTTGGAAGCTTCAAATACTGAAGAGGCAGTGGAGCTAGCTGGCCATGAGGCACTGTGAAAGTTGAGTGCTCTCTATCTCCCCCTGCTGGTTGATGGACACAACCCATCTGTAATGGCTTCATCTGCTATGACTAAAGGAAAGAAATTACCAAGGTATGAACCTAATTTTCCCTTAAGAGTTTCCAGTTGGTGTGTGCAGTGGTGGCTCAACAGGACCAACCTAGACTATGTAGGTGGCTTGGACACTATCTCCTGGAGCATTCTGACCACAGATGGCAGTGCCCCAGTGATGGGGGCATGTTGTCTAGGGCAAAAGATCAAAGCAGTCAGTTTGGCCCTCCTAAGGTTTGAAAGTTTCTTAAAGCAAATGGTGACAGCTGTAGCACATTTCCAGAAATAGTGTGAAAGAGGTGAACTTCATCATGAAGTGGATGGAGAGACATCTAGAGGCACTGTCAGTATGTTTATTTTAAATTCTTGATTTATTGCCAAAATTGGATTCGCCAAGACTAGGTGATGTGCAGTTTAAAATTGAAAGATACTAAAACTCCATTAAAGTAGAAGAGAAATTTCAGGCATACTAAAAATGAGGGATGGCGGGGGAAGGGTACAGTGACCTCTATCCCTCATTACTTTCAATAAATACTGAAGGCTGCTGAGAAAAGAGAAGTTTTCAGTCCAACTTTAAAGTGCTTATATGAAGCTCAGCTTGCAGCTGCTGAGGCATTTTATTCAACAGGGCAGGGGGCCAGGAAGAAGAAAGCACAAGTATGAGTGGATTCCGAATGAGCTCTTGATAAGGAAGGAAGGACCAATTGATGGTCATTATGTGAACATGACACCCAACCTGGAACATGTAAGATTGGGCTGATAATTTGGGATCCCTTAGGGTGGTGGACTTTGGTCCTGGGGAACTGAGGAACTGAGTTCGATTCCCGGCACAGGCAGCTCCTTGTGACTCTGGGCAAGTCACTTAACCCTCCATTGCCCCATGTAAGCCGCATTGAGCCTGCCATGAGTGGGATAGCGCGGGGTACAAATGTAACAAAAACAAGTGCCGTAAAAGGTAGAAGTAACACCTTAAACTGTATTCTAAACAAATCCTGAAGCCAGGGTAAGTTGTGAAACAGATCGTTCCTTGTCATCAAGCAGATGAATCCATTACGAATGGGTTGTATCCACTTACCAGCAGGGGGAGATAGAGAGCACTGAAAAACCATAGTGCCTCTTGGCCAGCTAGCTCCATCTGTCTCTCAGTATTCTCTATCTCCCCAGCAGGGTTGGACGCAGCTTATTCAGATCCTTCAAAAATCTGCCTGGGGTGGCTCCTGGGCTTTTGCCAGTTGTAGCAAGGGTGTTGTGGCTATTGCAGCATCACTTTAAAGGCACATAGGTTAGCCCTTTCCCTACCTTACCCTTCCCCCTATGTGGATGCAGGCACATTGGTATGTCCTTTCCCTGCCTTTCCCACACTCTTCTATGTGGATGCAGGCACGTTGGTACAGTGGTGGAAATAAGTATTTGATCCCTTGCTGATTTTGTAAGTGTGCCCACTGACAAAGACATGAGCAGCCCATAATTGAAGGGTAGGTTATTGGTAACAGTGAGAGATAGCACATCACAAATTAAATCCGGAAAATCACATTGTGGAAAGTATATGAATTTATTTGCATTCTGCAGAGGGAAATAAGTATTTGATCCCCCACCAACCAGTAAGAGATCTGGCCCCTACAGACCAGGTAGATGCTCCAAATCAACTCGTTACCTGCATGACAGACAGCTGTCGGCAATGGTCACCTGTATGAAAGACACCTGTCCACAGACTCAGTGAATCAGTCAGACTCTAACCTCTACAAAATGGCCAAGAGCAAGGAGCTGTCTAAGGATGTCAGGGACAAGATCATACACCTGCACAAGGCTGGAATGGGCTACAAAACCATCAGTAAGACGCTGGGCGAGAAGGAGACAACTGTTGGTGCCATAGTAAGAAAATGGAAGAAGTACAAAATGACTGTCAATCGACAAAGATCTGGGGCTCCACGCAAAATCTCACCTCGTGGGGTATCCTTGATCATGAGGAAGGTTAGAAATCAGCCTACAACTACAAGGGGGGAACTTGTCAATGATCTCAAGGCAGCTGGGACCACTGTCACCACGAAAACCATTGGTAACACATTACGACATAACGGATTGCAATCCTGCAGTGCCCGCAAGGTCCCCCTGCTCCGGAAGGCACATGTGACGGCCCGTCTGAAGTTTGCCAGTGAACACCTGGATGATGCCGAGAGTGATTGGGAGAAGGTGCTGTGGTCAGATGAGACAAAAATTGAGCTCTTTGGCATGAACTCAACTCGCCGTGTTTGGAGGAAGAGAAATGCTGCCTATGACCCAAAGAACACCGTCCCCACTGTCAAGCATGGAGGTGGAAATGTTATGTTTTGGGGGTGTTTCTCTGCTAAGGGCACAGGACTACTTCACCGCATCAATGGGAGAATGGATGGGGCCATGTACCGTACAATTCCGAGTGACAACCTCCTTCCCTCCGCCAGGGCCTTAAAAATGGGTCGTGGCTGGGTCTTCCAGCACGACAATGACCCAAAACATACAGCCAAGGCAACAAAGGAGTGGCTCAGGAAGAAGCACATTAGGGTCATGGAGTGGCCTAGCCAGTCACCAGACCTTAATCCCATTGAAAAACTTATGGAGGGAGCTGAAGCTGCGAGTTGCCAAGCGACAGCCCAGAACTCTTAATGATTTAGAGATGATCTGCAAAGAGGAGTGGACCAAAATTCCTCCTGACATGTGTGCAAACCTCATCATCAACTACAGAAGACGTCTGACCGCTGTGCTTGCCAACAAGGGTTTGCCACCAAGTATTAGGTCTTGTTTGCCAGAGGGATTAAATACTTATTTCCCTCTGCAGAATTCAAATAAATTCATATACTTTCCACAATGTGATTTTCCGGATTTAATTTGTGATGTGCTATCTCTCACTGTTACCAATAACCTACCCTTCAATTATGGGCTGCTCATGTCTTTGTCAGTGGGCACACTTACAAAATCAGCAAGGGATCAAATACTTATTTCCACCACTGTATGTCCTTTCCCTGCCTTTCCCACACTCTTCTGTGTGGATATAGGCACATTGGTTCGTTCTTTCCCTGCCTTTCCCACTCTCCTGGACCTCCGGAGTGCCTCTGTAGCTGTTGCCTCTAACTTTCCTCACAGCGTTAAAAAAAAAAAAAAAAAAGCGACGCGATTCTGGGGCTTCCTTCTGTCTGTTCAGCGTGACCGAAGCTCTCTGACTCGGTCTGATGAGGTAAGAGAGTCTTGTAGCTCCTCTGGGGAGGGCCCGTTGGCGTGAATCCGCCATTTTGAAAATTTCCGCCATTTTCGGTGATGGCTGCGGAGGTTATTAAGCGCAGTTCACGTTGTGGCAAGCGCAGATCCACAGCGGGGCTCTGTAAATCGTGCTATTTAGACATCAGGGCCGGCCCGAGCATGACAAGCGAGGTTTCTTCCCGCTCATTGGAGCTGGCAGCGGGCGCCATCTGGCTCGACTCCCGCAGGAGCGGAGGGGTCTGAGGCTGGAGGGGAGCCTCGGATGGAGGCTACCAGAGGAGCTGCTTACCCCGGATTGGAACCGGGAGGCCAGGGTGAGCCTTTCTCCCCTGAGTTTGTGTTGCTTTTACATAAAGCGTTCATGTTAAAAAGAGCTCTGCCGCAGATGTCTGACTCTGCGTTGCTACCTGGTTCCCCTCCGGTGGAGACTGGTCCGGGATTGCCGTGAGGGTTTTTTCCCCAGACAGTTGGCCACAAGACAAGCGCAGAAGGGTAAATTCCCCTTCAGAGAGTGGCGCACCCCCCTTTTTCTCCCCCCGTGGTCGGGCTGTGGGGATTCTGAGGGGTCTGGCAGGCCTTCGTGGTCCGAAGAGCCAGAAGAAGGTGTAGGATTACCACTGGATCCAGATGATCCCACTGCGGTTAGGATTTTCCACCGCGAGGAGCTGCCAGCGCTTATCTCTGAGGCCTTACAGGCTCTCTCTTTTCAAGATCCTGTGATGGGCGAAGCCTCCTCTGGTAATCCGAGGATGGCAAGTACTAAGAAGCCTGCTCAAGCCTTTCCTTTGCATGACTCTATCCAAGAGCATATTTCGGCTCAAAGGGCTGACCCTGAGGGGCCTTTGAAATTTGCCAGGGCAATGGAGCACTTATACCCTCCCAGTGAGGAGCACTTGGCACGCTTGGCCGTGCCTAAAGTGGATGCCCTAGTCACGGCTGTGATGAAAAAGACTTACCTCCCAGTAGAGGGAGGGGTTGCCCTGAAGGACATGCAGGACCGACGTCTGGAATCAGCAGTCAAACGGTCCTTTGAGATTTCAGGCCTAGCCTTACGGGCATCTGTGTGCAGTTGTTATGCTGCTCAAGCCTGCCTTGCTTGGTTGCAACAGGCAGTGGAACAGCCCGGGGATGGAGCAGAGCCCCTTGCGGAGGTGGCACCGCGGATGGAGTCGGCCTGGTCATTTTTGTCTGACGCCCTCTATGATTTGGTCAGAGCTTTGGCTAAACAGATGGTTATGGCGGAGGCCGCTCGCCGCCTTCTTTGGCTACGGCATTGGGCGACTGACATGGCCTCTAAGCAAAGGTTGGTGGAGTTGCCCTTCCAGGGCCTTCTCCTATTTGGTGAGGAGTTGGAGAAAATTGTTAAAGGCCTGGGGGAAACTAAACCCCAGCGCTTACCCGAGGATAGGCTGTGGCCTTCTTCCAAGGGTCAGGCTGTGTACCCTCCTCTTCCAGACCTCGCTTCCGTGAAGCTAGAAGGTACCGCCCGGGGTGTTCTGCTGGGTTTACTTCACGTGCCTGCTTTCAGCAGAGGAACTCCTTTCGCTCGAACAAACGTTCCGCAGCGGCCGGCTCAAGGCCTGGAGTTCATGGGTGACCCTCTCAATGATGGTGCGCCGGCCCACTCCTCGATTCCTGCAGTTGGAGGATGTCTTTCCCTCTTTCTCGAGGAATGGGTCAAGATTACCTCAGATCATTGGGTTTTGAACGTGATCAGAGATGGCTACAGATTAGAATTCAGTGCCCCGGTGTGAGATGTGTTTGTGGAGTCCCGATGCGACTCTGCCGTCAAACGGGCAGCGGTAGAGGAGACCTTGCAAGACTCGTTGCACCTCGGGGCGGTGGCCCTGTGCCTCCCGCTGAGATCGGCTACGGTCGTTACTCCGTTTACTTTGTGGTGCTGCAAAATGGAGAGTCTTTTCGGCCCATACTCAACTTAAAGGAAGTCAACAAGTCACTAAGAGTGCGGCATTTTTGCATGGAAACCCTGCGCTCCGTCATGTCTCTGGACCTGAAAGAAGCTTACTTGCACATTCCTATTTGGCCCCTGCACCACTGGTTTCTCCAGTTTGCGATATTGGGAAAACATTTCCAGTTTCGGGCCTTTTGGCTTCGCCACAGCTCTCCAAACTTTTTCCAAGGTAATGGTGATAGTAGCTGCCTTTCTCAGGTGAGAGGGTATCCGGGTTCACCCGTACCTCGATGACTGGCTCATCAGAGCGGACTCTGCAGAAGAGAGTCATCATGTAACAGCCAGAGTGGTCTCGGTACTTCAATCTCTGGGCTGGGTCGTCAGTATACCCAAAAGTCACCTGACCCCCCCCCCCCCCCCCCCCCCTCAATCTCTAGAATGTTTGGGGGTCTAGTTCGACACAGCCTCAGGGTTTGTCTTTCTACCCGAGAAAAGGCGATGCAAGCTTCAGAACCAGGTCCGTCTGCTCCTGAGGATGCCTCGCCCGCGAGCTTGGGACTTTGTGCAGCTGTTGGGGTCGATGACGGCCACCTTGGAAGTGGTGCCATGGGCGAGAGCGCACCTGAGACCTCTGCAGTGTTCCCTGCTTCAATGATGGTCTCCAATATCTCAGGATTACCAGCGCAGACTCACGTGGCTACCTGCGGCCCGGCTCAGTATGGAGTGGTGGCTCTCAGACAACATGCTGCGGCGAGGAATGCCGCTAGCCCGATTGGTGCCTGGTGGTAACAGATGCTAGCCGGCAGGGCTGGGGACACATTGCCAGGGAAGGCATGCCCAGGGTCTCCGGACACCCGAGTAGTCGGAGTGGTCCATCAATCGCTTGGGGTTGAAAGCGATATTCCAGGCGCTTCTGGCCTTTCACATGACCCTGGAGAGACTGGCTGTCCGAGTTCTGTCGGACAGTACAACAGCAGTGGCCTACATAAATCGACAAGGCGGCACTCAGTGCAAGGCATTGGCCGCGCAGGCCGCTCAGATTTGCCACTGGGCCGAGCTACATCTGCAGTTTCTGTCAGCAGCTCACTTTGTAGGTCAGAGCATCGTGCAAGCCAATTATCTAAGCAGGCATCAAATCGACCCATCTGAGTGGTAACTGGCAGACGAAGTGTTCCTTCAGATCTGTGCCAAATGGGGGACGCCCGTAGGGGATCTTATGGCGTAAAGCGCAAATGCCAAAGTCCCGTGCTTTACAGCAGACGGAGAGATCTTTTTTATTTTTGTTACATTTGTACCCCACGCTTTCCCACTCATGGCAGGCTCAATGCGGCTTACAGGGGGCAATGGAGGGTTAAGTGACTTGCCCAGAGTCACAAGGAGCTGCCTGTGCCGGGAATCGAACTCAGTTCCTCAGTTCCCCAGGACCAAAGTCCACCACCCTAACCACTAGGCCACTCCCTTTGCTCGGCGGGGTTGGATGCCTTGTCTCAACCCTGGCCTCAGGGCCTCCTGTATGTGTTCCCTCCGTGGCCCTTGATAGGGCGAGTACTCCTGCGGATTCGGCTACATCAAGGAAAGGTGGTTCTCATTGCCCCTAATTGGCCCAGGCGGCCGTGGTATGCAGACCTCCAGCGGATGCTGGTGGGGGCTCCCCTTCCTTTGCCTCTGGTACCGAACCTGTTGTCACAGGGGCCGTTAACCATGGAGGATGCCTGCCACTTTGATCTTACGACATGGCTCTTGAGAGGGCACAATTGAGAGATAAGGGCTATTCCAGCAAGGTCATCTCCACTCTCCTTCAGGCCTGCAAGCGTTCCACTTCCGTTGCGTATGCTCGGGTTTGGCGCCAGTTTGAGGCTTGGTGTGCTGCTAAAGCGATTACACCCATGCGAGCTTTTGTCTCACCGATACTTGACTTTTTGCAGGATGGTTTACAAAAAGGCTTGGCCTATAATTCCCTGCGTGTTCAAGTTGCAGCCTTAGCATGTTTCGGGGGAAGGTGGCTGGCCTCTCCCTGGCTGCTTAACCGGAGGTGCACGGTTTCTTAGAGGGGTGCTTCAGCTCCGTCCTCCCGTGCGGACTCCATGTGTGGCCTGGAACCTGGGGTTAATTTTAAAGGCCTTTCTGTGTTCGCCCTTCGAGCCGCTTAGGCGAGCTTCGGAGAAGGATGTGACCCTAAAGACGGTCTTTTTGGTGGCCATTACTTCGGCGAGACGGGTGTCTGAGCTCCAGGCGCTGTCTTGTCGAGACCCATTTCTGCATTTGCACCTTCTAGATGTACGAAGGGCTGTGTTGCAGTATCTGCGCATGTCAAATGCTTTCAGGACCTCTTATCACCTTTTTGTTTTATTATTATTATTTATTGCACTTGTATCCCACATTTCCCCACCTATTTGCAGGCTCAGTGTGGCTTACAAATACCTGTCATGGCATTGCCATTTCAGGGTAAAGAAATACAATTGATGTTACAAAGATGTCAAGAATAACAAGGTTAACATATCAATATAGTCAAACAGTTATAGAAAGGAAACAGTTATAATCAGGAGTCGTGATGGTATATTGTAGTTAGTTATGGATTGTCATGGTAAGCTTTAGTGAAGAGAGAGGTTTTTTTACAAAAGTTGGTTATTTCATTAATTGTTTTTAAGTATTTTGGTAGTGTATTCCACAATTGCGAACTCCTATGTAGGAAAAGCTGGACGCATGTATTAGTTTGTATTTTAATCCTTTGCAACTGGGGAAGTGTAGATGAAGAAAAGTACGGGCAGATCTTTTAGCATTTCTGGGTGGGAGGTCCACTAGGTCATGCATGTATGATGGGGCGTCTCCGTAGATGATTTTATGAACTATTGTGCAAATCTTGAACGTGATACGTTCTTTAAGAGGGAGCCAGTGTAATTTCTCTCTTAGGGGTTTTGCACTTTCATATTTTGTTTTTCCAAATATGATTCTGTCTGCGGTATTTTGGGCGGTTTGAAGTTTCTTGATGATCTGTTCTTTACATCCAGCGTGAAGTGCATTGCAGTAGTCCAGGTGACTTAGTACCATCGATTGTACCAGGTTTCGGAAAATGGCCCTCGGGAAGAAAGGTTTTATTCTTTTGAGTTTCCACATGGAGTGGAACATTTTCTTAGTTGTGTTCTTTACGTGGTTTTCAAGTGTGAGATGTCGATCTGTGGTAATTCCAAGGATTTTCAGAGAGTTAGTGACGGGGAGGGAAAAGTTTGGGGTGGATATGGTGGAGAAGTTTTTTGTGTTATATTGTGAGGTAAGTACAAGGCATTGTGTTTTTTCTGCATTCAGTTTTAGCTGAAATGCATCCGCCCAGGAGTGCATGATTTGGAAGCTTTGTTTGATCGCGTTGCTAATTTCCTTTAGATCGTGTTTGAACGGGATGTAGATCGTGATATCATCTGCATATATGTATGGATTCAGTTTTTGATTGTCTAGTAGTTTGGCTAGAGGTATCATCATTAGGTTAAAGAGGGTTGGTGAGAGGGGAGATCCTTGGGGGACTCCACATTCAGGTGTCCATGGGGCTGATGTCGCCGTTTTGGTAGTTACTTGGTAAGATCTCATTGTCAGGAATCCTTTAAACCAGTTAAGAACGTTTCCTCCAATCCCGAAGTATTCCAGGATGTGCAGAAGTATTCCGTGGTTGACCATGTCGAAGGCGCTGGACATGTCAAATTGCAACAGAAGTATGTTGTTGCCAGTTGCAATTGTTTGTTTAAATTTATTCATTAAAGTTATCAATACCGTTTTTATGCTGTAGTTTGATCTAAATCCTGATTGAGATTCATGCAGAATTGAGTGCTTGTTTAGGTAGTTAGTGAGCTGTTTCGTCACTGCATCTTCCTTGAGTTTGGTTATCAGCGGGATCGATGCTACTGGGCGATAGTTGGTTAGGTCACTTGCAGATTTTTTCGTGTCTTTTGGTAGAGGAGTAAGTTAGGATATTTCCTTTATCTTTTGGGAAAAGACCTTTTTGCAGCATGTAATTCAGGTGTTTAGTGAGGTCAGTTTTGAATTGTTGAGGGGCACATCTTATAAGATTGTTAGGGCAAATATCTAATTTGCATTGCGATTTGGCGTAGTTTTTAAGCAATCGAGAAGTATTGTCGGATGATAGTGTGTCAAAGTTATTCCATGATTGGTCTGCTGGGTATTCCCCAGGTAGTGGGTCTAGACATTCAAGGAGGTTTACATAGTTAGTTGTGTTGGTCGGTAATGTGAGTCGTAGCTTTATAATTTTCTCTTTGAAGTAGTTTGCGAGGTTGTTTGCTGATGGAGTATCCATGTTGTTAGAGGTGATCGGAGTTGTATTCAGTATTTATTTATTTATTGCATTTGTATCCCACATTTTCCCACCTTTTTGCGGGTTCAGTGTGGCTTACAATATGTTGTGAAAAATGGAAATACAGTTTGTTACAACTCGGTTATGGATTACATTGTGGGGAGTTATGCGAGACAAAGTCAAGTATCATTAAGGAATATAACAATGAAAAAGAGCATTGAAACATTGGAAAGGAAACAACGGGAAACTAAAAGGGGCAATATATAATGACAAGAAAGCATGTGGTATACATTTTCTGTGAGTAAAGGTATGAGTGTGGTGAGATTACGGGGGATGAGAAATTCAGAGTGGCTGTAATGATGCAATATTGAACAGTGAGTGTGGGCTTTGTGTTTTGGTTCTTTCCGTAAATTTTCTCAAAAAGATGGGTCTTCAGTAGTTTGCGGAAGGTGGTTTGCTCGTAAATCGTTTTCAGGTTGCGCGGCAGTGAATTCCAGAACTGCGTGCTCATGTAAGAAAAGGTTGACGCGTACAGCGCCTTGTATTTCAAGCCCTTGCAATTAGGGAAGTGGAGGTTGAGGAACGTTCGGGATGATCTTTTAGGGTTTCTGGGTGGTAAGTCTATTAAATCAGACATGTAGGCTGGGCTTCACCGTGAATGATTTTGTGGACTAATGTGCATACTTTAAAAGTAATGCGTTCCTTGAGTGGGAGCCAGTGTAGCTTCTCTCGTAATGGTTTTGCACTTTCATATTTTGGTTTTCCGAAGATGAGTCTGGCTGCTGTATTCTGGGCTGTTTGGAGTTTTCTCAGTATTTGCTCTTTGCAGCCTGCGTATAGTGAGTTGCAGTAATCCAGATGGCTGAGTACGAGGGATTGCACTAGGCTGCGAAAGACGGATCTTGGGAAGAATGGTCTTATTCTTTTCAGTTTCCACATGCAGTAGAACATCTTTTTGGTTGTGTTGTTTGCATGAGTTTCAAGTGTTAGGTGGCGGTCGATAGTGACTCCAAGGATTTTTAACGTTTCTGAGATTGGAAGGTTTAGTTTTGGTGTGTTTATGGCAGTGAATTCATTTATGTTGTACTGGGAAGTGAGTATCAGGCATTGAGTTTTTTCTGCATTTAGTTTCAGGCGAAATGCATCTGCCCAGGTGTTCATGATGTGTAGACTTTGGTTGATTTCAGTGAAGATTTCTTTAATGTCTTGTTTGAAAGGGATGTATATTGTTACATCATCGGCGTATATATATGGGTTGAGGTTATGGTTTGATAGGAGTTTATTTACATGTTGGAATAGTTTGTGTGTCTTTGTAGCCCGGTCCGATTTTATTTTTGTAATAAGATCTTTTAGTTTGTTTGATGTCATATTTATATTTTCTTAATAACTGCTTCCAGGCGTTGAGTGCAGATTCATCTTTTTTCTTATTCCATGCCCGCTCTGATCTTCTGACTTGTTTTAGTTCTTCATTAAACCATGGTATTGAATTTTTTCTATGTGAGGTTCTGGTTTTGTTGTCAGGTCCTCGCAGAGGGTCTCCAGCGTATAAAGCTATTTTTTTTCAGCATATCTGCTGTCTGGCTGGCCTCCGCCTGAAGCCGTTAAGGCACATTCCACAAGAGTGATTTCCTCTTCTTGGGCTGAAACTGGAGCACTCTCTCTTCAAGAGATATGCAGTGCAGTGACATGGGCTTTTAAGCTCTCATTTGCCTGACATTACAGGCTGGATGTGGCTGCCAGGAGGGATGCGCATTTTGGAGCACAAGTGCTGGCGCGTGGTGTGGCCTGTTCCCACCCTATCTAGGGATTGCTTTGATACATCCCATTCGTAATGGATTCATCTACTTGATGATAAGGAAGGGAAAATTAGGTTCTTACCTTGGTAATTTTCTTTCCTTTAGTCATAGCAGATGAATCCATGAGCCCACCCTGATTGATTGATTGATTGATTGATGCTGTGTTGGGTTCAGTTTTTCCTGTAGATATGTTCCCTCATTGGGAGAAGTTGGAAACGTCTTAAGGATTTCTGTTCTGTTACAGGAGATTGAGTTCGTCCCTCCTTTGAATTACTGCTCCTGTTCTGGGACGTTCGTTTGCTGTGAGGAAAGTTCATGTTATTCTACTTTGTGGTGTAACACTGCTTTGGAAGCTTCAAATACTGAGAGGCAGATGGAGCTAGCTGGCCAAGAGGCACTATGGTTTTTCAGTGCTCTCTATCTCCCCCTGCTGGTAGGTGGACACAACCCATTCGTAATGGATTCATCTGCTATAACTAAAGGAAAGAAAATTACTAAGGTAAGAACCTAATTTTTCCTTTGCATTACAAAGGAATTGTGCTGCCATGTTTTGGAGGGGTTGCAATCCTTGTATGGATTATTGGGGCAAACCGTCATACACTTTGTTAGCATAGTTAATGCATGAGGTGATACAGTGTATGAAATGTCTGAGAGGTAAGGGACGAACTGTATTGATTTGCCATAGCATCAAGAAACTGGATCCGAGAACTGAGGAAATGTTTGCTAAATGTAAGATGAGTGAATAATAGCTCCCAAATATTTAAAAGAGTGTACTGACATTTGGGGAATACTAAAGAGAATAGGTGTAATGGGAAGGGGGTGCAGATGTTTACAAATCCAACAAGTGACAGTCTTTTCTGTATTGAAACTCGGTCGATTGGTCCAAAGCCATTCGGCAACAGCTTGCAAACAGGATTGTAGAGGCTGAAGGTTGAGACATACAGGATCAGTGTGGTATACAGCAAACTATCAACTTCATAAATATATGTGTAGAGATATTGATAGTGGCTAGTGGACTTAAGAAGATGTTGAACAATAGTGGAGACAAAATAGAGGCCTGGGGAACCTCCCATGTCAATGGAAAAGGAGAAGATGTTAATTCCTGCATGTGTAACCGAGAAAGATCAAAGCTGCAGGAAAGAAGTGAACCAGGTGTTCTGCTTTAGGTTCTTTCGAGTATATCTCTGTCGGACATAGACCAAAGAGGCGGTCAAAGGTTATTAAATAAACTTTATTCAAGTAATTAAATCATAAACCATACATTACCGCTTGAGTTGACAACATCTCCTGTGGGAGGCTGGGAAGTCCCAATGCAGCCAAACAGAGAGAGTCTCAGCAGGCACAAGGGGCCTAGGCAACACGTCTGTTCCTAGTTGAGACCCTTATTTGGTCACCTTTAACTCCCAGCTTTTATACTGACCAATAAACATGATCTCGTTCAATTGAATGAGGCTGACGTGTAGCTAAGGAGTGACAGTTTCTTAATGCATCCACAGGAACTGGCCAGGTTTCCAGAGATTCATATGAAACATCATCCTTAGCCCTAAATATGTTGTCATTCCATTTAGTACAAAATATTTCATTTAATATGCTAATGCTATCAATTCCTGTCCTGAGAGTCCATTACTTTCAAGAGAGCATTAAATATCCATATGGGAGTTCATTATGTACTTTCAAGAGAACATTAACTATGATATCTATCATTAGTTCATTATGTACTTTCAAACTATGATACTTAGGCAGAACTCAGTGTCAAGCAAAAACTTTTCCATTACACCAGGCCAAGACTGCCTAAAGAGGAAAGAGATTGGAGAAGTAATGTGTGATTAAACTGAAGGCTGCTGATGAATCTATGGACACCAGATAGCGTAACTGAACCCTTATCCAGGTTGACATGGAGTTTGCTTAGCAAGGAAGCGAAAATTGTCTCTGTACTATGTCCCACCTGAAATCCTGACTGCCTGGGGTGTAATACATGAGTACTCTCAGCATGGGCTGGAAGTTGTTGAAAGACTTATTTTTCTGTAAGTTTAGAAAGAAAGGGAATAGTAGAAACAGGATAATAGTTGACTGGAAGTGACACGTCCAGTGTGGATTTCTTTATAACAGGATGAACAGTGGCCATTTTCCAAGCCAAAGGCAGTGAACCTGAAGATAAACTTAAGGAAACAAGTTGAAGTTCTAATGGCAGAAGACTTACTGAAGGAAGAACCAGCCAGCTAGGCGGGATTGGATCCAAGCGGGAAGGAGCAAAATTAATTGAAGCAACTAGTTTTTTTTCAGGAACCCAAGAGTAGAAAGTGTAAACTGTGACAAGGTTGAATCAAGTAACCTAGGTCGTTCAGGGGAAGAACATGTATCTACCAATGGTGGAAAAGATGATTCTAATCTATGAATTTTATGAGAAAACTGTGAACCTAACACTTCCTCTGAAGGAATATCATGGTTAGAGGAAAGTTTCTTAAATTAAAGGTTTCCTTAATTAAAAGCATAAAAGGATAAAACGCCAGGTCTGAGCTATTGAATGTTGCCGGAAAAGACCGATCTTGCTCCTTATTAAAACAAAACATAATTTTCATCATATTGAAATCAAAGAAGTGCTACTCTGTTTTAACAACGTAGAAATAGGACTCAAATTTTTTTCAGTAATTTCTGATCTGACTTCTACTACTTCCAAACAAAGTAACTCCTCTTCAGCTGCAAACATTGCAGATTCTTTTGTTGATAAAATAGCTAAGCTTTAGTCCACCTTTACTTCTTTCCTTCTTGACCCTCTGAGAAAGTCATGGTGCCCTTGACTTTATTGAGCAACCTGTATGTTGCTTCCTTTCCTCATTACTGGTCTTAATTCAACCCAGCTGCTCTAGTATCCCTCCCTTAGAAGAACAATTAAATCATCTGTTCTACAATCTGTTCTCTAGATCCCATTCCATTCTCACTGTATAAGATTACTTAGCATGGCTTGATTTCTTTCTCCCTAATGCTCATTATCAATTTAGCATCAGGTACAGTTCCTTCCTCCTGGAAACATGCTTTAGTCAGATGAGTTCTGAAGAAAGCTAATGCATATACCCTTCTTACATAGGGAATTATCCCCCTATCTCAAACCTCTGTTTTGTCCAAACTTGACTAGAGTTGTTTTTCAACAATTATTGTGGTATCTAGATAAATTTCTTTGACTGGGTGACTAGAGAGTTGGATCGAGGAAGAGCACTAGTTGTGGTGTATTTAGATTTTAGCAAAGCCTTTAACACGGTTCTGCGTAGACTAATAAATAAACTGAGTGCCCTTGGTATGGGCCCTAAAGTGACTGAATTAGGAACTGGCTGATGGAGCTCACTTGGAGGAAACATATGTTACAGTAATGTGCCACAAGATTTGGTTCTTGGAGCAGTTCTTTTAAAATTTTTGTAAGCTATATTGCTAAAGGGTTGTCTACTAAGGTTTTGCCTCTTTGCAGATGATACCAACATCTAAAATAGAGTAGATGCCCTGATGGTGTGGATAACATGAAGTAGGTCCTAACGAAGCTTCAAGAATGGTCTGGAATTTGGCAACTAAGATGTAATGCAAAAAAAATGTAGGGTCACGCATTTGGGCTGTAAAAAAAAAAAAAGTGAACGGTACAGTTTAGGGGGTGAAGAGCTTTTGTTCAAGAAAGAGGAGTGGGACTTGGATGTGATGGATGATGATGATAAGGTAGCCAAACAGGTAGAAGAGGTGACAGCAAAACTAGAAGGATACTTGGGTGCATAGGGAGAAGAATGGCTAGTAGGAGAAAGGTGGTGATGCCCCTGTGTAAGACTCATTTAGTAAATTGTGTACAATTCTGGAGCCCATACCTTCAAAAACATATGTAAACAGGATGGAGGGTGGCTACTAAAATGGTCAGTGGTCTTCGTCATAAAGCGTATGGGAACAAACTTAAAGATCTCAATATGGATACTTTGGAAAATAGTTTGGAGAGAGGAGTCATAGAGATGTTTAAATACCTACGTGGCATAAATGCACAGAAGACGAGTCTCTCTTTCAGTTGATAGGGGCATAGGATGAAGGTGAAAGGGGATAGACTCAGAAGCAACCTGAAGAAATATTTCTTCACAGAAAGCATGGTGAATTTGTGGACTGGCCTCCCGGTTGAAATGATGGAGACGAAAACTGTATCTCAAATCAAGAAAGCTTGAGACTAGTACATAGGATCTCTAAGGGGAGAGTAGGTGGCATGGACGGGCAGACTGGATGGACCAAATGGTCTTTGTTTGCCTTCATTTTTCTAGGTTTCTGTGTTTACCAACACTCTACATCTGCACCAGTCTGGCTTCTGACCACATCACGGCACAGAAACTATTTTAACAGCCTTGCTAAATGATATTAATAAGCAATTGATGGTAGAAATGTTGCATTGGCTATCTCACGCAGTCTTTCATCAGTTCTTTGGCCTGGTCAGTCATTTACTTCTGCTGTTCAAATTAAGGGCTGTTGGGTCTCTTTGGAACCATGTTAAACTGGTTTACTTTGTTCTTACAGGGTGATCTTTTGCAGTGTCTAGCTCCCTCAGTGTTTCTACTATTCTTTTTATCAACTGTGAGAGAAAGAACAGTAGAAACACTGAGAGAGCTAGACAGGGTGTCAAAATGGCAGATGAAGTTTAATGTGAGCAATTCAAAGTGATGCATGTGGGAAAGAGGAACCTGAATTACAGCTACTGTAAACGAGCCTGCTGTGCCAGTATGTGGGGGAAGGCAGCCTCCTCCCCCCCCCCCCCCCCCCGAATAGCCAGAACCCTACAAAATGCCAGCAGTTGAGACTTTAAAATATTTTTTTATTTTCCAAGTTCATGACAAACACTTCAGTTAATGTGTGCTCAGTCTTTTAGGACACGGCTCCCCCTACTTAGCCAGTTATGAAGCCCAACAGCCTTATAACATCAGGGCATTTAGTATCTTCCTGGTTTTGAGAGGCTCCTCCTGGCCCTTATGCCTTGAGACCTTCTCTCCCAGGCCCCAGGCACACCCAATCAAGTGGCACACATTAGGCATTTGGCTTCCTCCCTCAAGCAGCAAACATTAAGCATCTGGCTTCCCCTTCCTAAACAAGCCTTTCCAATTTCCACAGAGTCTCTCCAAACTAATCAGGTTTAAGCTTGGGGGAACCCGGTTGGGTAATTCTTCCAGCCACCTCCCAACAGTCAAGGTTTCCCCAAAGCAAACAGTTCTCACCGAAGAAAACAGGCTTCTCTTTTCAAGCAGGGTTTAAATCAAAATAACTTCCAACCAAGGTAGATGTTCAAACCTTCAGGTACTGCCCTCCTCAGGGCTCTCAGGCTCCCATTTCATTCTCCTCCTTCTCCCTGCTCAGCCTGATTAATCCCCCTCTTCCATCCAATCCTCCTCCTGCTTCTCACCACACCCCCTTCTATTACAGGTGGGCTGCATTATATACTGATTGCGGGTCCAGGGAACTGGGCTCCTTCATTCTCCCTCCCTCTTGTGGTCAGAGACGGTATATGGCCAGCTATCTATCCCCGGGGCTCCCCCAGCTGGGACTAGAAATGCATTCTGGGAGATGTAGTTTAGGGTTTTGCTGCTTTATTCCATACATCGGGGATGTAGTCTTGTCACACTACGTAATGCAAGGTTCCACGTTAGGAGTCACCAACCAAGAAAAAGGGTTCTAGGCGTCGTTATTGATGATACGTTGAAACCCTCTGCTCAGTGTGCTGTGGCAGCTAAGCAAGCAAATAGAATGTTAGGTATTATTAGGAAAGGAATGGAAAACAAAAATGAGGACATTATAATGCCTTTGTATCGCTCCGTGGTTCGACCCTACCTCGAATATTGTGTTCAGTTCTAGTTGCCACATCTCAAAGATATAGTGGGATTAGAAAAGGTACAGAGAAGAGCGACGAAAATGATAAAGGGGATGGGACGACTTCCCTGTGAGGAAAGGCTGAAGTGGCTAGGGCTGTTGAGCTTGGAGAAAAGACAGCTGAGGGGAGATATGATAGAGATCTATAAAATGAGTGGAGTGGAATGGGTAGACGTGAACCCTCAATTCCTAAATTTTAGAGTTGCATTAAAGACTTACTTCAGCAGGCCTATGAAGGCTACTAAGGTTCTGGAAGTGGGTATGGAATAGCTTTGCATCACCACCTCCTCTTTCTACCCCTCCCTCTACTTCTTTTCCTTTTCTTGTTTTAATTTGTAAAGTGCCTTGTTATGTTCCCAGGAAGGGCAGTATATTAAATGTAATAAATCATAAAAGAGCCACTTACTACACATGGTCACAAGCCTAATTTAAACCTCATCCAAAGCACTACCTCTGAATAAAAAGTAACACCTTCAGGACGCCTGCCTGAATTCCTGGCTAAATACTGCCTTTAGTTTCCTCTTAAAGACCTTATCTAGATAAGTAAAAGGTTCTACTCCTCCAGCCCTGTGATGGAAAAGCAAGATGCATGATTCTCGCAGAAGCGGATCTTATAAATAGCAAGTATTGTCAAACGATAGTAGCCCTCTGAATGGAGATGTCTGGGTGGCTTTTAAATCTTTAAAATTGATGTTAAGGTGCTGCAAGCTGCTGTTCCATATTATCTTATGAATCAAAAGAATAATGAGTGGAGTGGTAGATGTGAATCGCTTGTTTACTGTTTCCAAAAATACTAGGACTAGGGGGCAGGCAATGAAGCTACAAAGTAGTAAATTTAAAGCGAATCGGAGAAAATATTTCTTCACTCAACATGTAATTAAACTCTCAAATTCATTGCCAGAGAATGTAGTAAAAGCAGCTAGCTTAACGGGGTTTTAAAAAGTTTTGAATAGTTTCCTAAAAGAAAAGTCTATAAGCCATTATTAAAATGGACTTGGGGAAAATCCACTGCTTATTTCTGGAGTAAGCAACATATAATGTTTTGTACTGTTTTGGGATCCTGCCAGGTACTTGTGACCTGGATTGGCCACTGTTGGAAACACTATGCTGAGCTTTGCTTAATGGATCTTAGGTCTGTCCCAGTATGACAACACTTATGTACTTGATGATTACAAAACTTTGAAACGAATGTGGAAAATAATGGGTAACCGATTTTAATCCAACAAAACTGGTGAAATTTGATCCTTGCAACAAGTTCTTGTTGGTACTCTATTCTGCATTAACTGAAGTGCCCTAAAAATGGCAACTGGGAGTCACAGAGAGCATGTTACACTAATCCCAATGAATTGAGCACCAATACATGATGAACTTTCAAAAATTTCTTTCAAAAATTAGGAAAGAAAAAAGAGGTTCTGTTGATGGGAGATTTCAATCTGCCGGATGTAGATTGGAAGGTTCCGTCTGCCAAATTGGAAAGAAGTAGAGAGATCGTGGATGCTTTCCAAAGTGCTCTGCTCAGACAGATGGTGACGGAACCCATGAGGGAGGGAGCGATGCTGGATCTGGTGCTCACAAATGGGGATAGTGAAATGGTCTCCAAAAAAATGTTCCAGGCCATGTGGAGGCTTCGACGTATCAGATACCTCCTTCCCAGAGACTTGTTCCGTACCCTTGTCCACTGGCTTGTCCTATCCCACCTGGACTATTGTAGTGGTATTTATGTGGGTTGCCAGGCCTCCTTACTGAAAACTTTCCAAACGGCTCAGAACACCGCGGCGAGGCTCATCCTAAACGAGCGGCGTTTTGCACACGCTGACCCCCTACGCTTTAAACTTCATTGGCTACCTGTACAGGAGCGCATTGCTTTTAAGATCTGCTCCCTAACACATAAAATCATCTATGGGGATGCCCCGGAATACATGTTCCCCTTGATTGACCTTCCGCCTAGAAATGCCAACCCTGCTGCTCGGTCCTATCTTCACCTCCATTTCCCGAATTGTAAGGGAGTCAAGTATAAGAAAATCTTCGCCTCGTCTTTCCGTTACTGGAGTCCCAAATACTGGAACACGTTACCTCGCCACCTTAAAACTCAAGTGGACCATGCCCTTTTTAAGAAGTTGTTAAAGACATTCCTCTTTGCTAAGACTTATCCCTCAATTTACCATGTTGATTAAAACATCCCTTGTCCCTTACCCTACTTAGTTCACTTTGTTAGTTTCTTCCCCCATGTTTACTTCTTTATGCTTGCCTAAGCTGTTAAGTTTGTACTCTTATGTAATTCTCTGTAAGCCACATTGCGCCTGCATGTGTGGGAAAATGTGGGATATAAGTAATAAATAAATAAATAAAATAAATAAATGTCCGAGTGGGTGCACACCTGGGAAGCAGTGACCATCAAACGGTTTGGTTTGATATAACAGCTGAAGTGGAGGGCGGCCACTCTAAACTCAAAGTCCTGGATTTCAAGCGTGCTGACTTTAGTAAAATGGGGGAATACCTGAGGAAGGAGATGATGGGCTGGGAGGACGTACATGAAGTGGAAGGGCAGTGGTCCAGGCTGAAAGAAGTAATAAATAGGGCCACAGATCTCTATGTAAGGAGAGTAAATAAAAGCAAGAGAAAAAGGAAACAGATATGGTTCTCCAAGCAAGTGGCTGAGAAAATAAAGGCTAAAGAGTTAGCGTTCCAGAAATATAGAAAATCTCAAGAACAGGAACACGGGGAGGAATACCGGTTGAAACTGAAAGAAGCCAAGAGAGAGGTACGTCTGGCGAAGGCGCAAGCGGAAGAACAAATGGCTAGAAATGTAAGGAGGGGCGACAAAAATTTCTTCAGATATATTAGTGAAAGAAGAAGGACTAAAAAGGGAATTGTGAGACTAAAAGATACTGCGAACCGCTATGTAGATAATGATGAAGAAAAAGCCAATTTGCTAAATAGATACTTTTGTTCGGTTTTCACTGAAGAAAATCCTGGAGAAGGACCGCGAGGGACTGGCAAAAGTACACCTGAGAGTGGAATGGATAGAGCACCGTTCATGGAAGAGAGTGTGTATCAACAACTTGGAAAGCTAAAGGTGGACAAAGCCATGGGACTGGACGGGATCCACCCCAGAATATTGAGGGAGCTCAGAGAGGTTCTGGCAGGTCCTTTTAAAGATTTGTTTAATAAATCCTTGGAGACAGGAGAGGTTCCGAGGGACTGGAGAACGGCGGAGGTGGTCCCTCTTCACAAAAGTGGTGATAGGAAAGAAGCTGGAAACTACAGGCCGGTAAGCCTCACTTCGGCTGAAGGAAAGGATAGTGAATTTCCTAGAAGCCAATAAGTTGCAAGATCCGAGACAACATGGTTTTACCAGAGGGAAATCGTGCCAAAACGAATCTCATTGAATTCTTTGATTGGGTAACTGGAGAACTGAATCATCAACGTGCTATAGACGTAATTTACTTAGATTTTAGCAAAGCTTTTGACACGGTTCCCCACAGGAGGCTCTTAAATAAACTAGATAGGCTGAAGATAGGACCCGAAGTGGTGAACTGGATTAGGAACTGGTTGACGGACAGACGACAGAGGGTGGTGGTAAATGGAGTTCGCTCGGAGGAGGGAAAGGTGAGTAGTGGAGTGCCTCAGGGATCGGTGCTGGGGCCGATTCTGTTCAATATATTTGTGAGTGACATTGCCGAAGGGTTAAAAGGTAAAGTTTGCCTATTTGCAGATGATACTAAGATTTGCAACAGAGTGGACGCCCAGGAGGGAGTGGAAAGCATGAAAAGGGATCTGAGGAAGCTAGAAGAATGGTCTAAGGTTTGACAATTAAAATTCAATGCGAAGAAATGCAAAGTGATGCATTTAGGGAGTAGAAACCCACGAGAGACTTATGTGTTAGGCGGGGAGAGTCTGATAGGTACTGAGGGGGAGAGGGATCTTGGGGTGATAGTATCTGAGGATCTGAAGGCGATGAAACAGTGTGACAAGGCGGTGGCCGTAGCGCGAAGGTTGCTAGGCTGTATAGGGAGAGGTGTGACCAGCAGAAGAAAGAAAGTGTTGATACCCCTGTACAAGTCGTTGGTGAGGCCCCACCTGGAGTATTGTGTTCAGTTTTGGAGGTCGTACCTTGCGAAGGATGTTAAGAAAAGCTACGAGAATGGTATGGGATTTGCGTTCCAAGACGTATGAGCAGAGACTTGCTGACCTGAACATATATATACCCTGGAGGAAAGGAGGAACAGGGGTGATATGATACAGGCGTTCAAATACTTGAAAGGTATTAATCCGCAAAAAAATCTTTTCTGGAGATGGGAAGGCGGTAGAACGAGAGGACATGAAATGAGATTGAAGGGGGCAGACTCAAAAAAGATGTCAGGAAGTATTTTTTCACGGAGAGGGTGGTGGATGCTTGGAATGCCCTCCCGCAGGAGGTGGTGGAGATGAAAACGGTAACGGAATTCAAACATTTGTGGGATGTGCGTAAAGGAATCCTGTGCAGTAGGAATGGATCCTCAGAAGCTTAGCCAAAATTCTCCCTTTTTTCAGGCACCATCGAGTCATTTTATTTGGCCAGCGAAGTCTTCTCGTTCATGTCCACCAAGACTCCCAGTGGCTTCAAGCATTATACCCGGTGCAACCGGACCATCTCAGAGAAGGATACCCATTCTTGGTGTGTGCAGTGTGTTGGGCCTGATCATAGCCCTGCTGAACTGTGTTTTTAAAATTTTTTTTATTTAACACATTTATATCCTCCATTTCCCCACTAGTTGTAGGCTCAGTGTGGCTTACACAATACCGTAGTGCAGGCTACAGTTAGTAAAATACAATTAAACAATGTAATAATAAGATAGTAATCATATATGCAACGTGTAAAACAACAGGGATAATAAAAGATAATTAAAGATAATAGAGTCCATGAATTTTGCTGTAACAAAGAAGTAAGATAGGTTGAGTCTGGAAAGTAAGCCTTCTTGAACAGGGTGGTCTTCATTAATTTCCTGAAATTTAGATGGTTCTGAATTGATCTTAAGATTTTGGGTAGTGCATTCCATAGTTGTGTGCCTATGAAGGAGAAGCTGGATTCATGGGTAGATTTGTATTTAAGTGTTCTCTGTCTTTGTATGAATAAGTGGACCCAGGTTTCTCTAGAGGCTGAACATGAGAAGATCTTTGAAGCCAAGTTCGGTTCCTCGACATTGGCATCGGCATTGAGGTCGGAGGCGTTGGCATCGATGTTGAGCATTGCACCGGCATCATGAGCAACAGTAAGCATGGCTGCATCAAGACCCTTAGACATTGGGAGCAGCAAGGTCTCCACCTGTCTCAAGGCCTCCTGCTTTGCAGGCCCCCTGGGACAGTCCATCGTTGGACTCAACCCCGAGGCAATTTGACGATTTGACGTCGTCCTCAGCAGCACCAAGGAGCATGGGTGACGTGCTTCGTGTGAAGGTCAAGAAGCATTGTCATTAGTCATCCTCTTTACATGGTGCTGGGAGCTCCGTGGCTTTAAAGGATTCAGTACTCGAGAAGCGTCGGAGCCGGGAGGGCCGCTCTCCCTCCATATAGGAGATGCTGATGTGACTGTCTCCAAGCAGCCAAGATCCTTCTCTCGTATTGACCCCAGCGGTTCTGCATACTATGCCTCAACTGGCACCCCAGCTTTTCCTGGTGTCGGCCCTTGATGAGCGTATCTGGGCCTTGCTCCCTGAGCTGCTGGATGGCCTTTATACAGCGATGTTCATTGGTATCGGGGGTGCTTGCGCCTGCCATAGCTTTCGCTGCGACCTCTCCTGGCTCTAAGCCTGTGGTACATCCTCCGATTCTGGCGCCAGTTGTGTCTCTGGTATCGACTGCCACCCAAGCCAGTATCCCCTCGACGTTGATGGAGAAAGCTTCACTGGAGTCGAGACAGGAGCCGGTTTCTTGACGCCGCACCGGAGGTCATGGTTCCTCGGCATCAAGGCAGGTTCGGTCTCGGACATCCCATAGGAAGATACTATCCAACACCGAGGAGGAGCGCTCCTGGGGGAGTCAGAGGAAGATCCCAGATACTTTTCCTCAGATGAGTCTTATGGGATTTCCTCTGAGCCCTCTCCACCACCTGAAAGGAGATGGTCTCCGCCAAAGAGCCTTTCATTCCCATCTTTTGTCAAGGAAATGACTGACCCCATTCCATTTCCTTTAGTGGTGGAGCATGAACCCAGGGCCAAAATGCTTGAAGTCCTGGACTATACATCTCCTCCTAAGGCGGCTGTGACTGCACTTCTCTACAAGGTACTCCGTGAAGTTCTTGTCAGGAACTGGGCGTCCCCTCTATCGGTCCCTGTCGTGCCCAAGAAGGTTGACACCCAGTATCGGCTGCACAGTTTGTCTGGTTTTGATAGGCCTCAATTGCCTCACAATTCCACGGTAATGGGGTCCGCTCTCAAAAGAATATACCTCGGTGCACCCAGGTAGAGAAGCTAGAACTCTGGATTCTTTTGGAAGGAAGATGTACCAGGCTTCATTGCTCATTTTCCATGTACAACCTTACCAGTTCTTCATGAGCATCTACTTGCGAAACTCAATGTGCAAGTTGTCAGACTTGGCTGAAATGCTCCCTCCATGGCAGGCCGAGTCAGTTCGCCAGTTGGTCAAGCAGCATAAGGTGTGTCAAAAGTTCTTGGCCAGGAGCACTTACGACACTTTTGATGTTGCATCCAGGATTTCTGCTCAAAGTATAGCAATTCACAGACTCTCATGGCTGCATGTTTCTGATTTGGATCAGCAGAGGTTGGTGGATGCCCCATGCCAGGGAGATAACCTTTTTTG
Source organism: Microcaecilia unicolor (assembly GCF_901765095.1). Classification (NCBI taxonomy): domain Eukaryota; kingdom Metazoa; phylum Chordata; class Amphibia; order Gymnophiona; family Siphonopidae; genus Microcaecilia; species Microcaecilia unicolor. The sequence continues at coordinate 75,480,345 of NC_044031.1, forward strand.
GAGAGAAGGTTGAGGAGGTTGTAGACCAAATCAAAAAACACACTGATACCATCTCTTCTCTCTTCCGCTGGGCACCTTTTGCATCAGCCTCCTCAGCTAGGAGGACTTGTCGCAAACCAAACAGGAGTTCCTATTACTATTCTAGGTGTAGGTACAACCCTTCGGCTCGCCAGCCTACTCAGGCTCAATCCCACGACACTCAGTTACTGCAACAGCGTGTACCTAAGGCCCCTGCTGCTCTCCAGTCAAAGGAAGGGATGATGTTTTGACTGGCTCCAGCAGATCATAGCCACAGTAAAAGTGTCTGTCCCAGACGACTTGGTCGGGGGGGGGAGGCTAAAATGTTTTCACCAAAGATGGCCTCTTATAACTCTGACTGATGGGTTCATCAAATATTCCATCTCAAATATGCCCTGAACTGGCATCTCAAACCTCCAAATTGACCACCGAGATCTCAATCCTTCATCTCTCAGCACAAGCAGGTACTTGCAGAGGAACTCTCCGCCCTTCTGAAGGCCCATGTGGTTGAGCCCATTCCACCAGGGGAGGAAGGGCAGGTACTCTATTCCAAATACTTCCTTATGCAATAGAAAACGGGGGGGGGGGGGGGGGGGGGGTGCGTTTCATCCTAGACCTAAGGGCCCTGAACAAATTCCTAGTCTGAGAAAAGTTCAGGATGATTTCCCTGTGTACCCTTCTCCCAATGATTCAGGAAAACGATTGGCTATGCTCTCTGGACTTAAGGATGCAAATACTCATATCCCGATTCTTCCAGCCCACTGTAAGTATCTTTCGGCTGGAAACACATCTCTTACAGTACCACGTGCTTCCCTTTGGCCTTGCGTCAGCTCCCAAGGTCTTCACCAAATGTCTATCGGTAGTTGCAACATTGCTAAGCAGCCTGGGATTTCATGTGTTCCCATATCTCGACGATTGGCTGTTGAAGGGCACCTTGAAGGAGGGTGTTCAGGTGTCAATGTGGATGACTATTCGGGTGCTCAAACTACTAAGGTTTGTTTTAAACTACCCCAAGTCCCATTTCCGCCTTGTCCAGCAATTGGAGTTCATAGGATCCCTGCTCGATACTCTGATGGTACGAGCCTACCTCCTGGACATGAGAGCGGACAGTCTTCTCGCACTTGCGTCCAAGGTTCGTGCTTCACAGCAGGTCATAACTCCGCAGATGTTGAGATTGTTGGGTCACATGACCTCCACAGTGTGTTACGCCCATGACACGCCTTCACATGAGATCAGTTCAATGGTCCCTGGCTTCGCAGTGATATCAAGCCACGGGAAGTCTGGAGAATGTCATCCAAGTGTCCACAGAGCTTGTACGCTCCCTTCAATTGTGGACCATTGGATCCAATTTGACTCTAAGACTCCATTCCAAATTCCTCTGCCTCAAAAAGTGCTGATGTCGGATGCAACTGTCCTGGGATGTTGAGCTCATGTAGCTGAGCTTCACATTCAAGGAGTTTGGTCTTCTCAGTAAACCAATCTTCAGATCAATCTCCTGGACATCCGGGTGATCTGGAATTCTCTAAAGTTTTTCAGAGATCGGCTGTCTTACCAAATTCTAATCAAAACAGACAATCAGGTTTCAATGTATTACACCAACAAGCAAGGGGAGCACCAGATCACGACTTCTGTGTCAGGAGGCTATCTGGATGTGGCATTGGGCTCGCCAACATTGCATGTTCCTTTGAGCCACTTATCTGGCGGGCAAAAACAATACCCTGTTCAACAGACTGAGCAGGATAATGCAACCACATGAGTGGTCTGTCAATATGGGCATTGCCTGTAAGATCTTCCAAGTGTGAAGCACTCCCTCAGTGGAGTTTTTTTTTTTTGCCACTCTGCTCAATCACAAGGTCCCTCAATTCTGTTCCATGCTTCAGGCCTACGACTTACTAGCGTCCGATGCCTTCCTCCTTAATTGGGGGACAGGTCTTCTGTATACATATCCTCCCATACCTCTAGTATGGAAGACTTTGTTGAAACTCACGCCAGACCGCGGAACTATGATTCTGATTGTGCCATACTGGCCTCGGCAGGTCCCCTCTTCTTCTGTAGTGGAAATTGGAGTGTTTTCTGACCCTCATCACAAAGAACAAGGGATCACTTCTACATTCCAACCTCCAGTCTCTGGCTCTCACAGCTTGGATATTGAGAGCCTAGAATTTGCTTCCCTGGGTCTTTCGGAGGGTCTTGCTTGCTTCCAGGAAAAGACTCCAGTAAGCGGGTGCTATTTTTTTTTAATGGAGGAGGTTTGCTGTCTGGTGTGTAAGCAAGGTCCTAGATCCCCTTGCTCTCCACTAAGCTGTTGTTTAGCTTTTGTAAATTCCAGACCAGGTAACGCGTCTTGGTGTTGCCCACTTGTCAGAATTATAAGCCACTTGTGAGAATATAAAGCCTTCTGTCTTTGGAGAATACCTGTTACAGGTAAGTATCTTCGCTTTTCCTCCTGTTTTAAAAGTATTTCCATTTAATTTCATTGCGTGTCTCTTGGTCTTTGTACCTTTTGAAAGAGTGAAAAATCGATTCATTTCTACCTATTCTACACATCATGAATTTATAGACCTCGTGTCTCTTTTTCAAGCTGAAGAGCCCTAATCTCTTTATTCTTTTCCTCATATGGAGGAGTTCTATTTTCTTTATCATTTTGGTTGCTCTTATTTGATTCTTTTATAATTCCACTATATCTTTTTTGAGATACTTCTCAAACTGCATTAATCATTGAAAGAACAGTTCCATCCTGGATGTCACCCACTTGTGTGCCTCACTCAGTTCTACTTGTGGATGGGAAAAGTTATTTTCAGCACTCGGAGTAAATTACTTTGCCTGGAGCTTTGTGATGTTATTTATATATCTAACAGAGTAAAAGCTGCTTTCTTCCCTTACCGGTGTTGCCCTTCAGCACACTAATAAAGCTAAACTCTCTATTACTTGCACTTTAAAATTGAAATTCTGCTTAATAAACTCAGCATTTCTCTTGATGGGTCATGTTGCATGTTTCTAATTACTCTTTGATCTTAAGGGGTCTTAACTTCAGCCTCTGAGGGCCAAAAACCAATTGGGATTTCAAGATTTCACTAATGAATATGCAGAGAAGTTTTGCGTACAATGGCGGCAGTAGTATGTAAATCTCATACATATTTATTATGGGTATCCTGTAAATCAGATGTGTTTGGGGCCCTCTGATTAGGAATTTGAGACCCCTGCTTTAGTTTGCCTTCACAGTGATTCTTCTTCCTTTGACTTGCTAGCAGTGATCAGTCTTGTGGGCAGGGACAACTGTTAAGAGAGAATACTGAATTTTTAGATTGTTGGAATAATTGTTTTTCTATAAAAGCAGTTAGGGCTTCATATATAGCATGCATTTTTTCAATAAATAGTGATATTTTACATCTGCCAATGTCACAGCTCTTGTTTTGTTGTAGTCATTTGTCCACAAAGCATGACTGAGTGGTTCTTCTCATGTTTTCTAGTGAACTTGAAGATGACTTACTTGAGGAAGATTTTCTGTCTGGTAAAAAGGTAAGCAAATTGTGGTGATGTTTACAGTGTTCATGAGAGTTGAGAATGAGCAAAATTATGTTGTCCACAAAATTTGCTTGTCTCAGAAATGAATAAACCACCATGCTTAATTCTATGAGAACAAGACTAATCATAGAAATTGCATAATTTCTGAACCTTTCATATTGTGGGTTTCATACATGCTCTGTAGTTTGACTAGTGTGTTAGCATATATATTATATATATCTACTATAATAAAACGCACCCTCAACGTTCTGAGGACACTGACGTCACTGCAGGCACCGGTTCGTAAGTTCATGGTGTTCTCCGAGGACAAGCAGGCTGCTTGTTCTCACTGATGGGTGACGTCCACGGCAGCCCCTCCAATCGGAAACTTCACTAGCAAAGGCCTTTGCTAGTCCTCGCGCGCTCATGCGCACCGCGCATGCGCGGCCGTCTTCCCGCCCGAACAGGCTCATGTTCGTCAGTCTTCTTTTGTCCGCGCTCGGTACGGTCGTGTTTTCGCCGTGTCGGGCCCCGCAAAGTCGACCTCGCGCGTTCGTCGTGTGTTTTCAAAGAGAAAAAATTATAATCCATTCTGTGTGGGAAAAGACTCTTGGTCTTTTCTTCCCCCGCTATTTTCAGCTTTCGCCCCGGTAAGTTTTCTTTCGTCGTCGGGGTAGGCCGCTTTTAGGCCTCGGGTCGAAGTTTTCTTCCCCTTGTTTTTTCGGTGCCTTTTCCGCCATTTCGACTTTTGATCTCGCCGGCGTGATTTTTCCGCCCATGACATCGAAGTCTACCAGCGGCTTCAAGAAGTGCACCCAGTGCGCCCGGGTCATCTCGCTCACTGACAGGCACGCGTCGTGTCTTCAGTGCTTGGGGGCTGGGCACCGCCCGCAGGCCTGTAGTCTGTGTTCCCTTTTGCAAAAGCGGACTCGGGTAGCGAGATTGGCCCAGTGGAACGTTTTGTTCTCGGGCTCTTCGTCGGCACCAGCACCGGAGGTATCGAGTGCATCGACGTCTTCAGCGTCCAGAGCTTCATCCTCGGCCGCCAGTGCATCGAGGCATCGGCCCTCTGCATCGGCGCCGAGACATCGGATAGCTGCATCGACGTCGGTGGTACCGGGACCTCGTCTGCTGATGTCGTCGGACGGTGGTGCTTCGTCTGGAGTGCAGGTGAGGGCTGTCCATTCCCCTGCTGGTGGCGGTGAGCCTTCGGGTGGGTCTCCCCCTACCCTGAGGGCTCCTGCGGTACAGCCCCCCCGAGACCGACCTCCTTCGGCCTCGGCCCCGAGGAAGCGACGACTGGATTCTACGTCCTCCTCGTCGGTGCCGGGAAGCTCCGGTGACATGCTTCATTCCAAGAAATCGAAGAAGCATCGTCATCGGTCTCCTTCCCAGGTCGGCACCGAGAGCTCTGGGTCGCCGAGGGAGTCGGCACCCACCAGGCATCGGCACCGAGAGGACCGCTCACCCTCTGTTCAGGAGGTGTCGATGCGCTCCACTCTGGACAGCCCGGAACAGCCTCCACGCCCGGAACAGGTTCTGACGTCGACGCCTGCATCGACCTCCATGCCTTTCTCTGCAGCCGCTCTGAACGAGAGCCTCCGGGCCGTTCTCCCAGAGATTCTGGGAGAGCTGTTGCGCCCTACCCCTCCGGTACCGGCGGTGCTTGCGCCACCGGTACTGTCGAGCGTGGCGCCGGCTGGCCCATCGCCCGAGGTGAGGTCTCCGGCGTCGGTGCCGCGTGCGGTACCGGCTGCCGTCGCCTCCCAGGAAGGCTCCCCGACTACGTCGGCGGAGGGAGCTTCGCCGATGCGGGCGAGGGAGTCTACCTCTCGACGCCCCCATCGTGGACGTGGCTCCACAGAGTCGAGTCGGGCACGGTTGCAGACACAGGTCCGTGAACTTGTGTCTGACACCGAGGGTGAGGCCTCGTGGGAAGAGGAAGAAGACCCCAGATATTTCTCTGACGAGGAGTCTGAGGGTCTTCCTTCCGATCCCACTCCCTCTCCTGAGAGACAGCTTTCTCCTCCCGAGAGTCTGTCTTTTGCTTCCTTTGTCCGGGAGATGTCTACGGCCATCCCCTTCCCGGTGGTTGTGGAGGACGAGCCCAGGGCTGAAATGTTTGAGCTCCTGGACTATCCTTCTCCACCTAAGGAAGCGTCCACTGTATCCATGCACCATGTCCTAAAAAAGACATTGCTGGCGAACTGGACCAAGCCTTTAACTAATCCCCACATCCCCAAGAAGATCGAGTCCCAGTACCGGATCCATGGGGACCCAGATCTGATGCGCACTCAGTTGCCTCATGATTCTGGAGTTGAGGATCTGGCCCTAAAGAAGGCTAAGAGTTCTAGGGAGCATGCTTCGGCGCCCCCGGGCAAGGACTCTAGAACCTTAGACTCCTTTGGGAGGAAGGCCTACCATTCCTCTATGCTTGTGGCGAGCATACACATGCGGAACAATGTGCGGCAGTTGGCGGGCTTGGTTGATGCGCTCCCCCCTGAGCAGGCCAAGCCTTTTCAGAAGGTGGTCAGGCAGCTGAAGGCGTGCAGAAAATTCCTGGCCAGAGGGGTGTATGACACCTTTGATGTTGCGTCCAGGGCCGCTGCTCAAGGTGTGGTGATGCGCAGGCTCTCATGGCTGTGTGCCTCCGACCTGGAGAATAGAATCCAGCAGCGGATTGAGGACTCGCCTTGCCGTGCGGATAACATTTTTGGAGAGAAAGTCGAACAGGTGGTAGAGCAGCTCCACCAGCGGGACACCGCATTAGACAAGTTCTCCCGCCGGCAGCCTTCAGCCTCTACCTCTACAGGTAGAAGATTTTTGGGGGGAAGGAAGACTGTTCCCTACTCTTCTGGCAAGCGTAGGTACAATCCTCCTCCTCGACAGCCTGCGGCCCAGGCTAAGCCCCAGCGCGCTCGCTCTCGTCAGCAGCGTGCGCCTCAGCAAGGCCCCTCGGCTCCCCAGCAAAAGCAAGGGACGAGCTTTTGACTGGCTCCAGCAGAGCATAGCCGACATCCAAGTGTCAGTGCCGGGCGACCTGCCAGTCGGAGGGAGGTTGAAAGCTTTTCACCAAAGGTGGCCTCTCATAACCTCCGATCAGTGGGTTCTCCAAATAGTCCGGCAAGGATACACCCTCAATTTGGCCTCAAAACCTCCAAATTGTCCACCGGGAGCTCAGTCTTACAGCTTCCAGCACAAGCAGGTACTTGCAGAGGAACTCTCCGCCCTTCTCAGCGCCAATGCGGTCGAGCCCGTGCCATCCGGGCAAGAAGGGCTGGGATTCTATTCCAGGTACTTCCTTGTGGAAAAGAAAACAGGGGGGATGCGTCCCATCCTAGACCTAAGGGCCCTGAACAAATATCTGGTCAAAGAAAAGTTCAGGATGCTTTCCCTGGGCACCCTCCTTCCCATGATTCAGGAAAACGATTGGCTATGCTCTCTGGACTTGAAGGATGCCTACACACACATCCCGATACTGCCAGCTCACAGACAGTATCTGCGATTTCAGCTGGGCACACGTCACTTCCAGTACTGTGTGCTACCCTTTGGGCTCGCCTCTGCGCCCAGGGTGTTCACAAAGTGCTTGGCTGTAGTAGCAGCGGCACTTCGCAGGCTGGGGGTGCACGTGTTCCCATATCTCGACGATTGGCTGGTGAAGAACACATCCGAGGCAGGAGCCCTGCAGTCCATGCAGATGACTATTCGCCTCCTGGAGCTACTGGGGTTTGTGATAAATTATCCAAAGTCCCATCTTCTCCCAGTGCAGAGACTCGAATTCATAGGAGCTCTGCTGGATTCTCGGACGGCTCGCGCCTATCTCCCAGAGACGAGAGCCAACAACTTGTTGTCCCTCGTCTCGCGGGTGCGAGCATCCCAGCAGATCACAGCTCGGCAGATGTTGAGATTGCTGGGCCACATGGCCTCCACAGTCCATGTGACTCCCATGGCCCGCCTTCACATGAGATCTGCTCAATGGACCCTAGCTTCCCAGTGGTTCCAGGTTGCTGGGGATCTAGAAGACGTAATCCACCTGTCCACGAGTTTTCTCGAATCCCTGTATTGGTGGACGATTTGGTCCAATCTGACTCTGGGACGTCCCTTCCAAATTCCTCAGCCTCAAAAAGTGCTGACCACGGATGCGTCTCTCCTGGGGTGGGGAGCTCATGTCGATGGGCTTCACACCCAAGGAAGCTGGTCCCTCCAGGAACGCGATCTGCAGATCAATCTTCTGGAGTTGCGAGCGATCTGGAACGCTCTGAAGGCTTTCAGAGATCGGCTGTCCCACCAAATTATCCAAATTCAGACAGACAACCAGGTTGCCATGTACTACGTCAACAAGCAGGGGGGCACCGGATCTCGCCCCCTGTGTCAGGAAGCCGTCAGCATGTGGCTCTGGGCTCGCCGGCACGGCATGGTGCTCCAAGCCACATATCTGGCAGGCGTAAACAACAGTCTGGCCGACAGGTTGAGCAGGATTATGCAACCTCACGAGTGGTCGCTCAATTCCCGTGTAGTGCGACAGATCTTCCAGGTGTGGGGCACCCCCTTGGTAGACCTCTTCGCATCTCGAGCCAACCACAAAGTCCCTCAGTTCTGTTCCAGGCTTCAGGCCCACGGCAGATTGGCATCGGATGCCTTCCTCCTGGACTGGGGGGAGGGTCTGCTGTATGCTTATCCTCCCATACCTCTGGTGGGGAAGACTTTGTTGAAACTCAAGCAAGATCGAGGCACCATGATTCTGATTGCTCCTTTTTGGCCGCGTCAGATCTGGTTCCCTCTTCTTCTGGAGTTGTCCTCCGAAGAACCGTGGAGATTGGAGTGTTTTCCGACCCTCATCACACAGGACGAAGGGGCGCTTCTGCATCCCAGCCTTTGGTCCCTGGCTCTCACGGCCTGGATGTTGAGAGCGTAGACTTTGCCTCTTTGGGTCTGTCAGAGGGTGTCTCCCGCATCTTGCTTGCTTCCAGGAAAGATTCCACTAAGAGGAGTTACTTCTTTCTATGGAGGAGGTTTTCCGTCTGGTGTGACAGCAAGGCCCTAGATCCTCGCTCTTGTCCTACACAGACCCTGCTTGAATACCTTCTGCACTTGTCTGAGTCTGGTCTCAAGACCAACTCTGTAAGGGTTCACCTTAGTGCAATCAGTGCATACCATTACCGTGTGGAAGGTAAGCCGATCTCAGGACAGCCTTTAGTTGTTCGCTTCATGAGAGGTTTGCTGTTGTCAAAGCCCCCTGTCAAGCCTCCTACAGTGTCATGGGATCTCAATGTCGTTCTCACCCAGCTGATGAAACCTCCTTTTGAGCCACTGAACTCCTGCCATCTGAAGTACTTGACCTGGAAGGTCATTTTCTTGGTGGCAGTTACTTCAGCTCGTAGAGTCAGTGAGCTTCAGGCCCTGGTAGCCCAGGCCCCTTACACCAAATTTCATCATAACAGAGTAGTCCTCCGCACTCACCCTAAGTTCTTGCCAAAGGTCGTGTCGGAGTTCCATCTGAACCAGTCAATTGTCTTGCCAACATTCTTTCCCCGTCCTCATTCCTGCCCTGCTGAACGTCAGCTGCACACATTGGACTGCAAGAGAGCATTGGCCTTCTATTTGGAGCGGACACAGCCCAACAGACAGTCCGCCCAATTGTTTGTTTCTTTTGATCCCAATAGGAGGGGAGTGGCTGTGGGGAAACGCACCATATCCAATTGGCTAGCAGATTGCATTTTCTTCACTTACGCCCAGGCGGGGCTGGCTCTTGAGGGTCATGTCACGGCTCATAATGTTAGAGCCATGGCTGCGTCGGTAGCCCACTTGAAGTCAGCCTCTATTGAAGAAATTTGCAAAGCTGCGACGTGGTCATCTGTCCACACATTCACATCTCATTACTGCCTGCAGCAGGATACCGACGCGACAGTCGGTTCGGGCAGTCAGTTCTTCAGAACCTGTTTGGGCTTTAGGATCCAACTCCACCCCCCGAGGGCCCTGTTTGTTCTGTTCCAGGCTGCACTCTCAGTTAGTTGGTAAATTTTTTAGGTCAATCTCAGTTATGTCCTCGCCGTTGCGAGGCCCAATTGACCATGGTTGTTGTTTTGAGTGAGCCTGGGGGCTAGGGATACCCCATCAGTGAGAACAAGCAGCCTGCTTGTCCTCGGAGAAAGCGAATGCTACATACCTGTAGAAGGTATTCTCCGAGGACAGCAGGCTGATTGTTCTCACAAACCCGCCCTCCTCCCCTTTGGAGTTGTGTCTTCCCTTGCTTTGTTTTGCTACATATGGGACTGACGAACACGAGCCGGTTCGGGTGGGAAGACGGCCGCGCATGCGCGGTGCGCATGAGCGCGCGAGGACTAGCAAAGGCCTTTGCTAGTGAAGTTTCCGATTGGAGGGGCTGCCGTGGACGTCACCCATCAGTGAGAACAATCAGCCTGCTGTCCTCGGAGAATACCTTCTACAGGTATGTAGCATTCGCTGTGAAGCCACAACACTCACCATGTCTTCATGCCCTGCCCTCGCGTCACACGTGATGACGTCGAGGGCGGAACAAGAAAACAAGGCAAATGAACGCACGGGGAGCAGTACTCCTCCCCTTCCAAGAAATCCCAGCCGCCGCCAACGTGCCCATCACCCCAGCCCCTTTTGCCCCATCGCCCGCCCCTTTCAAGGTACCGCCCCGCCCCCGGTAGCACACTCTTCCCCTCATCACCTTCCCTCCCCCCGTCACCTCCCCTCCCCTTACACCACTATCCCTGGTGGTCTAGCGGTACCTGTTCGCTCGGGCAGGATCGAAGGAACCCCAGCTTTCCTGCCCGGAGCGCTGCTGCTAGCTTCCTGACTGCATCGTGTCTGAGTCCGGCTCTCGGCGATTCAAAATGGCCACCGAGAGTTGAAGCTGCCTCGCGAGACTTCAACTCTCGGCGGCCATTTTGAAACGCCGAGAGCCGGACTCCCACACGATGCAGCAAGGCAGCTAGCAGCACTGCTACGGGCAGGAAAGAGGGGGCTCTTTCTTTCCTGCCCCTACCGAACAGGTACCTCTAGACCACCAGGGAGACTAGCGAAAGGGGAGGAGAAGGGACTCCTGTGCCCGCTAGCACCCGTTTCATCAGAGGCAGAAACGGGCCTTTTTTACTAGTATATAAAAAATTATATATAATTTTTTTTAACCTACTAAAGTCATTAAAAAAGATTTGAATAGTTATTCAGAACGGTACTAATTCTTTCTAACCAAGAAATATTGCTGGTTCTCCCTCAATTTGTTTTTCTTTACTCAGCTTCCTATCAGGATTCCAGCTTCTTTATGTTCTGAATTAAAGAAGCATATGATTAAATTCATACAGAGAAGGATAAAAGCTAGAATCAGTTATGAAACCTTCATGGTGCCTAAAAGGGAAGGAGGTTTAGGTTTTCTGAATTGCAAATATTATTTGTGTTGTATTGAGATCTTTACTTTTTTGGAGACATACAAAATATGAAATTCACTGGGTTAGGTTAGAAGTGTATTGGGCTGTTCTAACTCCTCTGGATTCTGGATTAACTAATTTTCTCAGAAATACAAAAGAGGCAGGGTGTATTGAAACAGCATCCATTTATTTCTTCCGTCTTTACAATTTGCAATCAAATTTGCAAAATAGCAGGTTTATCTACATGGTTTACTCCTCATACACCCCTTCTGATGCACAAAAATGTGAGAGACATGGGAAGGGCTCTCTACCAATATTCAGAAAGCTGGGTATCCTGTCTACATTTTGCAGTTTTTAAATGGTCATAATTAGAAGTATAATTTGTTCCTTAGTCTGTATACATATTTTAAGTTACAATACTTTTCTTTTCAGCCTCTTTATTTGGAAGGATTCAGTCAAGCTGCATTATCTTTTGAAAGAATTATTTTTGGGGGTGGTATTATTTTTTTATTTTTGTATCCCGCACTTTCCCACTCATGGCAGGCTCAATGCGACTTACATGAGGCAATGGAGGGTTAAGTGACTTGCCCAGAGTCACAAGGAGCTGCCTGTGCCTGAAGTGGGAATTGAACTCAGTTCCACAGTTTCCCAGGACCAAAGTCCACCACCCTAACCACTAGGCCACTCCTCCACTCAGTCTTAAGTGCAACGGACTTTGATCCTGGGGAACTGGGTTCGATTCCCACTGCAGCTCCTTGTGACTGTGTGCAAGTCACTTAACCCTCCATTGCCCCAGGTATAAAATAAGTGACTGTGTGCAAGTCACTTAACCCTCCATTGCCCCAGGTATAAAATAAGTACCTGTATATATGTAAGCCGCTATGAATGTAGTTCAAAATATCACAGAAAGGCGGTATTTCCTTGTCAGCAGCAGCAGATGAATCCATTACGAATGGGTTATGTCCACCTACCAGCAAGGTGGAGATAGAGAACACTGAAAACCATAGTGTCTCTAGGACGGCTAGCTCCATCTGTCTCTCAGTATTTCTCTATCTCCCAGCAGGGTTGGACGCAGCTTGTTCAGCTCCTTGAAGATTCTGCCTGGGGTGGCTCCTGTGCTTTTGCCAGTTGTAGCAGGAGTGTTGTGGCTAAGTGGAGCCCACTTTAAAGGCACATAGGTTCGCCCATTCCCTGCCTCCAACTTTCCTTACAGCGTTAAAAAAAAAGAAAAGAAAATCGCGCTTCCTTGTCATCAAGCAGATGAAGTCATTACGTATGGGTTGTGGCCATCAACCAGCAGGGGGAGATAGAGAGCACTCAACTTTTCTCAGTGCCTCATGGCCAGCTAGCTCCACTGCCTCTTCAGTATTCTCTATCTCCCCAAGCAGGGTGGGTGCAGCTTCTTCGAGCTCCATCAAAAATCTGCCTGGGGGTGGCTCCTGGCTTACCAGTTGTTAGCCGGGGTGTTAGAGGCTATAGCAGCTTCACTTTGAAGGCACATAGGTCAGCCCTTTCCCTGCCTTACCCATGCCCCCGTGGATGTGGACATATTAGCTTGCTTTTCCCTGTCCTTTCCCACTCAGTGGATGCAGACACATAGGTTCGCCTTTCCCTGCCTTTCCCACTTATCTGAGCATCCGGAGTGTTTTTTATTTATCTCTTTTGCCTCTGCTTTCCTCACAGCGTTAAAATAAATAAATAATTAAAGTCGCGTCGCGCTTTAGCGCAGCGATCTTGGAAAAGAGGTTTTTTTTTTCTTGAGATTCTTCTGCAGGACCGGAGCTGTGATACTCGGTCTAGTGAGGTAAGAGTGTTTTCTGACTCCTCCGGGGTGGGCCCGTGATCGGGACGTTTTTGGCGCGAACCGCCATTTTTGAATTTTACCGCCGTTTTCGGCGATGGCTGCGGAGACTGTAAAGCGCTGGTCTAAATAACACGGCCTCGGGCTACGTATTTCTTCCTGAGCAAAGGCGGTGCAAGCTTCAGAATCAGGTCCGTCTGCTCCTGAGGATGCCCCGCCCACGTGCTTGGGACATTGTCCAGCTGTTGGGATCGATGACGGCCACCTTGGAAGTGGTGCCATGGGCGAGAGCGCACCTGAGACCTCTACAGTATCCTCTACTTCAACGATGGTCTCCAGTATCTCAGGATTATCAGTGCAGACTTTCTTGGCTCCCTGCGGCCCGCCTCAGTATGGAGTGGTGGTTCTCTGACAGCATGTTGCGGCGAGGAATGCCGCTGGCACTCCCCGATTTGTGCCTAGTGATGACAGATGCCAGCCTGAAGGGCTGGGGTGCACATTGCCAGGGGAAGCATGCCCAGGGTCTGTGGACGCCCGACGAGTCGGAGTGGTCTATCAACCGCCTGGAGTTGAAAGCGGTGTTTCAGGCTCTTCTGGCCTTTCAAGTGACCCTGGAAGGATTGGCTGTCTGAGTGATGTCGGACAACACGACAGCAGTGGCCTACATAAATCGACAAGGCGGCACTCAGTGCAGAGCTCTAGCTGCGCAGGCCGAACAAATTTGCCACTGGGCCGAGCTGCATCTACAGTCCCTGTCAGCAGCTCACATTGCAGGTCAGAGCAACGTGCAAGCCGACTATCTAAGCAGGCATCAGATCGATCCAGCGGAGTGGTATCTAGCAGACGATGTATTCCTGCAGATATGTGCCAAATGGGGAAAGCCAGTGATGGATCTTATGGTGACCAGTTCCAATGCCAAAGTCCCGTGCTTATTCAGCAGACGGAGGGATCCTCGCTCTGCCGGGTTGGATGCCTTGGCTCAACCCTGGCCCCTGGGCTTGCTATATGTCTTCCCTCCTTGGCCCTTGATAGGGCGAGTGCTCCTGCGGATTCGGCTGCATCCAGGAGAAGTGGTGCTCATCGCCCCGGATTGGCCCAGGAGGCCGTGGTATGCGGACCTCCGACAGATGCTGTTGGAGGCTCCCATTCCGTTACCTCTGATTCCGCACCTGTTGTCACAGGGTCCGGTGGCCATGGAGCACGCCTGCCACTTTGGTCTTATGGCATGGCGATTGAGAGGGCGCAATTGAGAGATAAAGGCTACTCAAATAAGGTAATTTCCACTCTCCTGCAGGCCCGTAAGCGCTCCACTTCCGTGGCTTATGCCAGGATTTGGCGTCAGTTTGAAGTCTGGTGTGTTTCAAGAGCGCTTTCTCCGTTGCGGGCTCCTGTCTCGCCGATTCTGGACTTTTTGCAGGATGGTGTACACAAAGGCTTGGCCTATAATTCCCTGCGGGTGCAAGTGGCAGCATTAGCCTCCCTGCGTGGCAAGGTTGAAGGCGTGTCCTTAGCTGCTCATCCAGATGTGGCACGGTTTCTTAAAGGGGTGCTTCGGCTCCGTCCTCCTGTGCGGGCACCTTGTCCAGCTTGGATCCTGGGGTTAGTACTGAAGGCCCTTCAGGGGGCTCCCTTTGAACCGCTTCGGCATGCTTCAGAGAAAGATTTGACACTGAAGGCCATCTTTTTAGTGGCCATTACCTCGGCGAGACGGGGGTCAGAACTCCAGGCGCTGTCCTGTAGAGACCCTTTTCTGCAATTCTCAGAGTCAGGGGTCACGGTTCGGACCGTGCCTTCCTTGATGCCTAAGGTGGTTTCAGCGTTTCACCTAAACCAGCCTGTTTTTCTTCCCTCCTTTGTTGAGGAGGAGTTTCCAGATTCATTTGGGCAGTTGCACCTTTTGGATGTGCGCAGGACTCTGTTGCAGTATCTGCGAATTACAAATTCTTTCAGGACCTCTGATCATCTTTTTGTGCTGTTTGCAGGTCCTCGCAGAGGGTCTTCAGCGTCTAAAGCCACTATTGCCCGTTGGCTCAAAGAAGCTATCTTTTCAGCATATCTGCTGTCTGGCCGGGCTCCGCCTGAAGCCTTTAAGGCACATTCCACAAGAGCGATTTCCTCTTCCTGAGCAGAAACTGGAGCACTATCTCTTCATGAGATTTGCAGTGCTGCAACATGGGCTTCTAAGCTCTCTTTCGCCCGACATTACAGGCTGGATGTGGCTGCCAGGAGGGATGCGTGTTTTGGAGCACAGCTGCTAGCGCGTGGTGTGGCTTGTTCCCACCCTATTTAGGGATTGCTTTGTTACATCCCATATGTAATGGCTTCATCTGCTTGATGACAAGGAAGGGAAAATTAGGTTCGTACCTTGGTAATTTTCTTTCCTTTAGTCATAGCAGATGAAGCCATGAGCCCTCCCTGTATGATTGTCTGTATTGCAGTGATTCTGATTTTAGGTGCTGTTCTTGTTTCCTGAAGTGTTATTCCTTCCTTGGGGAGTCGGAAAACAGTCTTCAGGATTCTTGTTACAGTTATAGGAGGATGAGTTCATTCCCTCCAGTTCATGTTTTGGGAGGATGTTTATTCCCTCCACGAGGATGCAAGTATTCTCTCTGTTTATTCAAAGTGGAGGACGAGTTTATTCCCTCCAGGAGGATGAGTTCATTCCCTCCTTTTTTGAGTTCATGCCCTTGTTAAGGGGCCATCGTTCGCTGTGAGGAAAGTTCATGTTATTCCCATTGCGGTTTGCCATACTGCTTTGGAAGCTTCAAACACTGAAGAGGCAGTGGAGCTAGCTGGCCATGAGGCACTGTGAAAAGTTGAGTGCTCTCTATCTCCCCCTGCTGGTTGATAAACACAATCCATATGTAATGGCTTCATCTGCTATGACTAAAGGAAAGAAAATTACCAAAGTAAGAACCTAATTTTCCCATCTCTTTGGCCCTTCCCTCACTGTGTCCCACCCTCACGGAAATAGGAAGTTACATCAGAGGGCGAGACACAGTGAGGGAAGGGCCGACACGACGAGGCGATTTGCTTCTTTTACATGCAGAGCAGATGTGAGGCGCTGGGCTGCTGCTTCACAGATTTTTTTTTTAAAAGGCTGGGTGCCAGGTGGCAGTTGAAGAGGGTCGTCTGTCGACGGAGCTGGTAGGCAGGTGGGGACTACAGCGCCAGCGGAGCACCCCCCCCCCCCCCCCACCTGTTGACACCTGGGGCGGACCCCGCCCCGCCCTTGGTACTCCACTGTTTACACTTCAACAGCTTTCAAGTAATCTGAAAAGTGAAGCTTAACTTGTATATGCTCCTCTTCTTGCTGTTAATCTAAGATGACTCTTTCTTTGCTCAAAATTCCTGACACATGTTCCTCCCCTTAATTTATTTCCTCAATTTAGAATCAGTCAGACTTGTCAGACGAAGAACTGAATGATGATCTGTTACAAAGTGATGAAGAAGAGCAGGTACAACAGCAACGTTTCAGGTATTTAATCTTTTTTTTTTTTAAGATCTAAATGAATAAAATGTGGTTTAAAAATAAGCATTTAAGATATATGCCACTGAAAAAGTGTAGGTCTCACCCAAACAAAATATCCAACTCAGTATTTGAATGTTTTCTTTGACACAGATTGGTTATGAAGAATGTGATCAAGGAGGAAAAAGTTTTTTGTTTTTTGTTTTTTTTGGGGGGGGGAGGGGAGGGGGGATATCACGGAGAGTGTATATGCTTGTTAATGTATATTTCAGGGCTGTGGAGTCGGTACATCAAACCGTCGACTCCAACTTCTACTAATATTATGCTTTAAGTTTTTTGTTCTAAATCTAAAGTACTTTTTTTTTTTTTTTCTTGTAACAAATTTTTATTGCAAGAAGAGTATCCGCACCATACAGCCAATAACAAAAGGGAACAGGCCGTATAAAACCAAGAACAAATGACAAAGACCATAAAAAATGCATAACACCCAGACCCCAACAAGAACAATCCTCCTGCAACCCAGCCCCCCCACCCCCATACCATTGCATTTTCTTCCTCTTCCCGACTGGGACCCTGTTACTGTTTATAGCCCCAGAGCAATAAATAACCCCCCCCCCCCCCCCAAAAAAGAATCCCGTACAGATAGCAGTATACGGTCAAGGTGAGACCATTCCGTATCCGTCGAGGCGAAATGCCCCAGACGCCTGTCCTTCAGTTTTCCCAACTCAGAAACAATACCCAATTTCAAAATCCATTCTAGTGGCGTGAGCCCCGCAGGCTGCTTCCAGTGAGTGGCTAAAACACTTTTAGCATGTATAATTATTTGGCAGCCCAGGCCTGACCTTGGCTCAGGATCCAAAATGAGAGAAAAACTTACAGGCCTGTGTCTCTGACTTGAACTACTACTACTATTTAGCATTTCTATAGCGCTACAAGGCATACGCAGCGCTGTACAAACATAGAAGAAAGACAGTCCCTGCTCAAAGAGCTTACAATCTAATAGACAAAAAATAAATAAAGTAAGCAAATCAAATCAATTAATGTGAACGGGAAGGAAGAGAGGAGGGTAGGTGGAGGCGAGTGGTTACAAGTGGTTACGAGTCAAAAGCAATGTTAGAGAGGTGGGTTTTCAGTCTAGATTTAAAGGTGGCCAAGGATGGGGCAAGACGTAGGGGCTCAGGAAGTTTATTCCAGGCGTAGGGTGCAGCGAGACAGAAGGCGCGAAGTCTGGAGTTGGCAGTAGTGGAGAAGGGAACAGATAAGAAGGATTTATCCATGGAGCGGAGTGCACGGGAAGGGGTGTAGGGAAGGACGAGTGTGGAGAGATACTGGGGAGCAGCAGAGTGAGTACATTTATAGGTTAGTAGAAGAAGTTTGAACAGGATGCGAAAACGGATAGGGAGCCAGTGAAGGGTCTTGAGGAGAGGGGTAGTATGAGTAAAGCGACCCTGGCGGAAGATGAGACGGGCAGCAGAGTTTTGAACTGACTGGAGAGGGGAGAGGTGACTAAGTGGGAGGCCAGCAAGAAGCAGATTGCAGTAGTCTAAACGAGAGGTGACAAGGGTGTGGATGAGGGTTTTGGTAGAGTGCTCGGAAAGAAAGGGGCGGATTTTACGGATGTTGTAAAGAAAGAAACGACAGGTCTTGGCGGTCTGCTGGATATGAGCAGAGAAGGAGAGAGAAGAGTCAAAGATGACCCCAAGGTTTCGAGCTGAGGAGACAGGGAGAATGAGAGAGCCATCAACAGAAATAGAAAACGGGGGGAGCGGGGAGGTGGGTTTGGGGGGGAAAATGAGAAGCTCGGTTTTGGTCATATTTAATTTCAGGTGGCGTTGAGACATCCAGGCAGCAATGTCAGACAAGCACGCTGAAACTTTGGTTTGGATGCAAGGTGAGATATCAGGGGTAGAAAGGTAGATTTGGGAGTCATCAGCATAGAGGTGGTAGGAAAAGCCATGGGATGAGATTAATGAACCAAGGGAAGAAGTGTAGATAGAAAAGAGGAGGGGACCAAGAACAGAACCCTGGGGTACGCCGACAGGCAGAGGGATAGAAGTAGAAGAGGATCCACCAGAGTGAACACTAAAGGTGCGGAGGGAGAGGTAGGAAGAGAACCAGGAAAGGACAGAGCCCTGGAATCCAAGTGAGGACAGGGTATCGAGAAGTATGCTGTGATCGACAGTGTCAAAAGCAGCGGAAAGATCAAGAAGAATGAGGATGGAATATTGACCTCTGGATTTAGCCAGTAATAGGTCATTGGAGACTTTAGTAAGCGCAGTTTCGGTTGAGTGGAGAGGGCGAAAACCAGATTGTAATGGGTCAAGAATAGCATGTGAGGAGAGAAAATCAAGGCAGCGGCGGTGAACAGCACGCTCAAGTAATTTGGAGAGAAAGGAAGGAGGGAGATGGGTCGGTAATTAGAGGGACAAGTAGGGTCAAGTGAAGGCTTCTTAAGGAGAGGTGTGACCACAGCATGTTTAAAGGCAGCAGGGACAGTCGCAGTGGAAAGTGAGAGGTTGAGAATGTGACAGATAAAAGGAATAAGAGTAGGAGAGATGGCATTAAGAAGGTGGGTGGGAATGGGATCAGAGGAACAGGTGGTACATTTTGAGGAAGAAAGGAGAAGTGTAGTTTCCTCAATAGTAACTTCAGGAAAGGAGGAAAGGGAATGAGGGGAAGGAGAGAGAGGGGAACGGACTAGTGGAGGGAGAGCTGGTGAGGTAGAGAAAGCAAGGTTTATCTTTTGAACCTTGTTGTGAAAGAATTCAGCAAGGGTCTGAGGAGATAGTGAAGGGGGAGTTGGGGGAGGGGGCACCTTGAGGAGAGAGTTCAATGTGGTGAAGAGAAGTCGAGGATTAGAGCCAAGAGAGTTGGTCAGTTGGATATAATAATCCTGTTTGGCACGTAAAAGAGCAGAGTGGAAGGAGGTCAGCATGAACTTAAAGTGTAAGAAATCAGCAAGGGCCCGAGATTTCCGCCAGAGGCGTTCGGCGGAGCGGGTACAGGAACGTAGGTAGCGGATATTAGAAGTCAGCCAAGGTTGGGGTTTTGTACGCCTTACAGGGCGGGTCATCAAAGGTGCAAGAGTGTCTAAGGCAGAGGATAGAGTATTGTTGTAAGAAGAAACAGCCTCGTTGACAGACGTGGATGGTGCCACAGTAGAGAGGAGGTTTGAAACATGGGAGGATAGAGATGAAGGGTCAATGTCGTGAAGATTCCTAGATAAATTAGATAGGATAGGACGGGACTGGGAGGGAGGAGATTTAAGTGTGAAAGTTATAAGATGGTGATCAGAGAGGGGAAGATCGGAGGCAAGGAAACTAGAGGGTGAACAGTTGGAGGAGAAGATGAGATCTAGACAGTGACCATTTTGATGAGTGGGGGAGGTGGAGCATAGTTTGAGATTAAAGGACGACGTTAAAGCGAGTAACTTGGAAATATAAGAGTTGGAAGGATCATTAGCAGGAATATTAAAGTCACCAAGGATGAGAGAGGGGGAGGAAGGATCATGGAAGAAGGCAAGCCAGGCATCAAAGTCACTGAGAAAGGATGAAAGGGACTTATCAGGGGGACGATAAATGACCGCTATTCGAAGAGGCAGAGGAGAGAAAAGGCGGATAGAGTGGACTTCAAAGGAGGAAAAACAGTGAGATTGAGGTGGAAGAAGGGGTTGAAACCTGGAGGAGGGAGAGAGAAGTAGTCCAACACCGCCCCCACGGCCAGCAGGGCGAGGAGTATGTGAAAATAGATAACCGCCATGGCACAGGGCTGCGACTGAAGCAGAGTCATCAGGGCAGAGCCAGGTTTCTGTTATGGCGAGCAGATGGAGGTGACGCGAGATAAAGAGGTCCTGGATATAGGGGAGTTTGTTACAGATAGAGCGGGCATTCCATAGGGCGCAAGAGAAGGGCAGAGAAGAGGAGGGGAGTAGAGGAATAGAGATGAGGTTAGAGAGGTCACGGTGAGATCTGTAGAGTTTGGATAATAGTTGGTGAGGAGGGCCAGGATTGGGATTGATGTCACCAGCTGAGAGTAAGAGAAGGAGTAAAAGAGAGCGGAGGAGAGTAGGAGAGGTGTGGCCACGAAGGCGTCGAAGGCGAGAGGTATTTAGGTGGAATGGGGAAGGCAAAATGGAGGGAAGAAAGAGACGGAGATTAAAAGCCAAAAAGGAGGAAGAGGGTAGGAGAGAAGGTGAGGTGATGAAGTCAATGGATGGGAAGTGAGTTCCTGTAGCGGAGAGAGGTAGGGGGTGAGGGAAAAGATTAGGAAGGGACAGAAGATTAGGAACTTCAGAGTTGCTCAATTTGGTGGTAACGGTTGCTTTTGTAACTAGTACAAAATGGCTCCTCAGGAAGATTTAGCAATATGGTCGTCAGAACAGCCAGGTGTAAGAGAATTGCAAAGGTTTGTGGTTAAGCAAGCTAAAGATGAGAACATGTTCACGAGATAAAGCTACTCATTAGCATAGCCAATCAGTGTTAACCATGACATTAACTAGATCCAATCAGATGTGCTTACTGTCATATTACTAGTATCCTGTATGAACATATAAAAGTTAGGGTACTTCCTGCTTCAAGTTAGAGAGGGGCGGCCACGGCTACTTTCTCTCCATGGGAAACAAATGCAGCACCTCAGAATTGTCAAATTACCCAATTGCTTTTCCATGTATACCTTTGAGTGGTAAAATATATCACACAAGATTAAGACCCAGATAGCACCTGTTTGCAGCTGGAATATTACATTCCTGTAACCAATTGATTATACATCCCACTTGTATATTCTTTGGTGTCTCAGAAATAAAGGTGATTTCATGTAGAAATATCCTGTAATAAACTTTGGGTAAGTAAGAATAAACTTATAATCTTTAGAACTATACTATCTCTCCTTCTCTTTATTAATATCTATTAATAATCCCTTGGTTTGGTTAAAGAATAAGTGCAGTATTCTATCCAGTGATGGGAGTCAGTTTTGGGATGCAGTCAGCCTTCTCAAGGTTCTCTCTGGTACTAGACAGCTGAACTGCAGTACCAGGCAGAACCTAGGGGACAATTAAACCCCAAATTAATTCAAGCAGCAGCCATACACATCCTGGTGAGACGCTGCTGCCACTTAGAACCCCCTTGATTACCCATACCCAATAGACACCAAGTGGGTTCTCTAGGAAAGGCAAACCCCAAAACCATGAAAATTTTCTCTCACTCCAGTCCAAAATGCCTGAATTTGTCCACATTCCCACAAAATATGTAGAAAAGTTTCCCGCTCTATTTTACAGGTGTATAATACCATCTTTTAAGAATCTTGTTTGAATTTTCCTTCAACAAAACACGTGGAGATTCTTTAACGTCCAAATACACAGCATTGCCATTCACCCACACTCGCTGTATACCCCAGGTCCTGCTCCCTATGCTCCATAGAAACATATTTCTGGAATTCTTTATCCCCAATAAAGCGCTAAAGAATAGAAAGGCCTCTGGAGCTTTTCCAAGGCCATCCATAAATTTTCAAAATGTTCTGTGTCATCAGGATCTACCCTCAGCCTGCCCCTCTGGGATATGTAGTGTTTAACTTGCAGATATGTGAAAATGTCTTTACTGGGAATATCAAAGTTCTCTTGTAGTTCCAGGAACGTAAGTCTTTCATCTACATAGAAGCAAGTTTCGAAGCCTAAGAAGCCCGACTTGCACCCAAAAATACAAATTCGCTCTCCCTTGTCCAGCTGATAAGGCGTGCTCAGAGCCAATGTGAGCCAGTTATGAAGAGTGCCAACGTCCACAAAACTTTGGTTTAAGAAAGCTTCACAAAGAGCAGATGCAGCATGGAAGTTTTGCGAGGCCACGCTGGAAGTCTTGGCAGCCGTGTTACATCGGCCCTTCCCTCACTGTGTCTCGCCCTCGCGGAAATAGGAAGTTACATCAGTGGGCGGGACACAGTGAGGGAAGGGCCGATGCGACGAGGTGATTTGCTTCTTTTACATGCAGACACAAGGCGCTGCGCTGGGCCGCCACTTCAGATTTTTTTTTAAAGGCTGGGTGCCCGGTGGCAAGAGAAGAGGGTCGTCTGACCACGGAGCTGGTAGGCAGGTGGGGACTATGGCGCCAGCGGAGCACCCCCCCCCCACCTGTTGACACCCGGGGCGGACCGCCGCCACCACCCCGCCCTTGGTATGCCACTGTTTCTCCGTCCTTGTGCCGCAGTCATTGCTGTACACTGAAACCAAAGCGAGTGAACTTATGAGCTGCTGCATCCACGTGGTCGTTCTTTGTTGGTGGCATTTTTATTTAATCTCCCTTCTATTTTTAAATAAGCCAGCTTGTGGAGTATACGGATGCACATAGAGGAAATATAATGATGGAATAACTTTTCATAGAGTAGTAATTTGTTATAAATCATAATCAATGTGTTATTTGGAGGAGCTGGTTATAGAGACACACTAGCATGTGTTATATTTGTGCAAAGAGTTTTTTCTCCTGTTTTAGTGGTAAAGGGCCACTAAAACAGACATGTTTTGAGAATCAGGTGCTCCACATTCAGAGTTTCTATCTATAAATTGACTTATTTGTGACATATCTCACATTAAACATGAATTGAGTTCACAAAATTCTTGGTAGTAGTAGCGACAGCTCTCATGTAGGACAGTATTTTAGTTCACCATTTCCTGGGCGATTGGTTAATCGACGCACAGTCTAGCCAGAAGAGGATGCAAATTACAGCTCCGGTTGTCCACTTCATTGGGTCCATTGGTTGGGTACTAACCCCTCTCAGATTCGTTTGCAGTCCTCTCAGAGTCTCCTTATCTCGGTGTCTCCATCGATTCTCTTCGGGGCCCAGTGTTTATTCCGTAGGACAGGATGAAGTCTGATTCCAATTCTGAACAAGGGTGTTCCTTTGGATCCATCTTAGTATATAACGTTAACAACAGTTACCAGTCTTGGGGGCTGGGGAGCTCTCTGTATGGGGCATGTTCAGAGTCTGTGGTTCCCATTGAAAGTACGTTGTTCCATTGCTCAGTGGGAACCTCAGGCAGTTTGTTCTGTTCTGCAGTCTTGCCATCGTCTAGCGGAATTCGAGTTTTTGCGGGTGCTCTCGATCAATGTGGGGGCAGTATCTTAGGTCTCTTGTTAGAGAGGGACGAAGACTCTACTTTTACTGCAGGAAGCAACGCTTCTCATGCCCTGGGCAGGGCAGCATCTTTCAGAATTGTTGGCGTCTTGTGAAACGGGGACAACAAATGTTCCAGTTGTTTCTCTGTTGTCGCAGTCTGGTCCTGGGGGGGACATGGCTTCTCGGAGCACACGTGCTTCAGTTCTTCACTGTTGGGGTCTTCCCGTCGTGGATGTCATACCACCAAGTCTGGGTTGCTGCGTTTCATGATTCTTCGGTCACAGGAGAAATCTCAAAGTGAAGGGCATAGATGTTCTTCATCTACGTTCTTTTCCTGTGCAGCTGCCTTCTTTTCTGGATAGCATCATTTTGGTCTTTCAGGCCTTAGTATGCTCATCTACGGCGCCATGTCTCGGCCTTTTTCTCCACGGACCACCGGTCCTTACAGATCCAACTCGATATTTTTCTTATGGCTTGGCTCTTGGAAGGTCGCAGAGATTCAGATTCCTCCTTTGCATTCTTCTTGGTTTCCCTGCTCGTTTCAAGGGTAGGTATTTCCCTAGGTATCTGGATGGTGTCCGTTTCTTCAGGGTGTGAATTTATTTTTTGTCTTTCTTCTAGTTAGTTGGAATCTCACCTTTGGTTCTCTCAGTTCTCACTACATCTCGTTTTGGGCCGTGGTCAGCCTGCTCTTTTAAGAATTTATTGCTCAAGTCTTTTTCTTACTGGACATTGCCTCTGCTATGTGTGTTTCAGGGTGGCGAACGTTTTCCTGTCACTCTCCTTTTGGGAGCTTTTTTCCT
This sequence comes from Microcaecilia unicolor, assembly GCF_901765095.1. NCBI lineage: Eukaryota > Metazoa > Chordata > Amphibia > Gymnophiona > Siphonopidae > Microcaecilia > Microcaecilia unicolor. The sequence goes on from NC_044031.1 coordinate 75,504,435, forward strand.
GAGGAGTGGGTGATCCTTGATGTCCCGTTCCTTCTTACCTTCTTTTCCAGATTCCATTCAAGGCATACAGTAGTTTGCCGGTCTTGGGTTCTGCAGCGCGCCGCCTGTGTCTGGAGTACTATTTGCTATCCCCTGAAAAGTTTATTCATTGCGATCATATTTTCCTCTTATCGAGAGATCCCTCAAAGGGATTGCAGCATCTAAACCCACCATTTCTGGGTGGCTTAAAGAGATGTTTGCTTCTGCTTGATTTTTTTTTACAAGAAGACAGTTCCGGAGGGACAGAAAGTCCAATCTACCAGAGGGTAGTCGATGTCTTGGGCATTGTTGTTTTTTTGTTGTTTTATTCTTTTGGATGTATGTTACGCAGCAACATGGTCTTCCTTGCATTCTTTTTGAATCTTTACAGGTTGGATGTCCACTGTCGTCAGGAGGTCATTTTTTAGAGCCAGTGTTCTTACAGCCAGATTGTTATGGTCCCTCCCTTAAAGGTACTGCTCTGTTATGTCCCATCAGACACATTCTGGGCCGGTTCGTAGGGACGCTAAGGGAGAAGAAATTAGATCTTATCTGCTAATTTGCATTCCTTTAGTCCCTCCGGACCGGCCCAAATCCCTCCCTTTCCAGAGCTTTAAGGAAGAGCTGCTTTGTCTGTTTGGCTGTGGTGATGATTTACAAAAAAAAAAAAAAAAAAAGTGGGCAAATGACCGTAGCCTGAAGGTCTACAGGTCTTCTCCTGTATGCTCACAGTGGTTGCTTGAGGTCTCTGGTTGCACAGAAACCTTTCTCTCTTCTATCCTGCTTTGTAAAGATAATACGTGGAGGGGCATAATCAAAAGGGGCGCCCAAGTTTTCCTGAGGACATCCTCGCAGGATGTCCCTGCGAAGGGGTGGGGAAACCCGTATTATTGAAAGAAGATTGGCGTCCATCTTTCACTTCGATAATATGGTCGGGGACGCCCAGATCTTGACATGATGGTCGTCCTTAGACCTGGTCGTTTCTGATTTTCGGCGATAATAGAAACTAAGAACACCCATCTCAGAAATGACTAAATGCAAGCCTTTTGGTCGTGGGAGGAGGCAGCATTCGTAGTGCACTGGTCCCCCTGACGTGCCAGGACACCAACCGGGCACCCTTAGGGGTACTGCAGTGGACTGAAAAAGCTCCCAGGTACATAGCGCCCTTGTGTGCTGAGCCCCTCAAAACCCACTCCCCACAACTGTACACCACTACCATATTCCTTATGGGTGAAGGGGGGGCACCTAGATGTGGGTACATTGGTTTTGTGGTGGGTTTTGGAGGGCTCACATTTACCACCACAAGTGTAACAGGTGGGGGGGGGGGGGGGGGGGATGGGCCTGGGTCTGCCTGCCTGAAGTGCACTGCACTCACTAAACTGCTCCTGGGACCTGCATACAGCTGCGATGGAACTGAGTATGACATTTGAGACTGGCACAAAATATTTTTAAAGTTCTTTTTTGAGGGTGGAGAGTGCTAGTGACCACTGGGGAGTAAGAGGAGGTCATCCCCGATTCCCTCCGGTGCTCATCTGGTCAGTTCGGGCACCTTTTTGTGCCTTGGTCGTTTGAAAAACTGGACCAGGTAAAGTCGTCCAAATGCTCATCGGGGATGCCCTTTTTTTTTCCATTATGGGTCGAGGACGCCCATGTGTTAGGCACGCCCAAGTCCCGCTTTCGCTACGCTTCCGACACGCCCCCGGGTACTTTAGTTGTCCCCGCAACAGAAAACAGTTGGGGATGCCCAAAATCGGCTTTCGATTATGCCGATTTGGGTGACCCTGTGAGAAGGACGCCCATCTTCTGATTTGTGTCGAAAGATGGGCGTTGTCCTCTTTCGAAAATAAGCCTGCTAATCTCTATTTAGCTAACTAGGGCTTTTATTGGCTCTCACAAGAGTCACAGTTCTCAGTGTCCACCTGCTGGAAGGAGTGAACAACCCATCAGTCACATTCTGGCAGGTCTGGAGGTTAGTTTGCGTGAGATACCAATTTATGTGCTCTACTGTCAATCAGTATACGACTGTGCACTCACTGATCGACCCCTGAGGAAGGCTTTTGTAAAAGCCGAAACACAGCCCGTGTAGGGTCAGAATAAAGTTTGTGTTTTGGAGCATCCTTATCCTGGTATTTTGTTTGATCTTTTGAAGTTGGTTTCTTTTTCACTTCCTTTCGTGCTGTTGAACTTTTGTGGAAATTGTGAACCCCACTTGGTTTTGCAATGGATGTGCAAACCCAACTCCGCAGCTGGTTTAAGAGTCAACAAGAGGGAGAATTCTTCTGGACCTAGTCTTTAGTGGTTCACATGATCTGGTACAGGAGGTAACGGTGCTGGACCATTTGATGTCAGTAATTATAACTTGAACAAATTTAATAACTGAAGTAAGTGAACATAAGAAATCCAATATTTTAACATTAACTTTCAAAAAGGAGTCTGTGGTAAAAGTTCAGAAATTTATATCTGGCATAGATGCAGTTCAAAAATACAACCTGGAAGCCCAGACCAGTTATATTGCACATATTAAAAAAAAGAAAAGGTGGAAGAAGGCCAAACGACAGCTGGCATTCTTAAAAGTGAGTTGAATGAGCTATTAGAGCTAAAATATCCATCTCTGAGGAAATGAATGAAGGATCCAACTGAATATGATAAGAAACAGTATAAGGAATAGCAAATCACTGATAAAGAAGACAGAGAGATTTTGAAAAAAAGCTTGCCTTGGAGGCAAAAAGACATGAAGTCTTTTACCTGCTTCTTGCTTTTAATGTACCTAAAAAATCAGTTAGGCTGCTAGATGATTGAGAGGGAAAAGGGGCGCTCAAAACCATGATGGAGACAGCGGGAATGCTCGTGCCAGAAGTGATATTTAATGGTGATAAATTGGAGGAACTGAAATAAATCTCTGTAAACTTAGAAGATGTAATGGAGAAATCTGACAAACTAATCACCTGGCTGGATGGTATACATCCCAGAGTACTGATAGAACAAAAAAAAAAAAAAGAAAGAAATTGTAGATCTGTTATTTGTAATTTATCTTTAATTCAGGGGTTGTACTGGAAGATTGGCCAATGTAACGCCAATTTTTAAAAAAGGTTTCTAAGGTGATCTGGAAATTGTAGACTTGGGTGAGGTTGACATTGATGATGGGCAAAGAACAAAATTACCGAGTATATTACATAGGCATGGATTGATGGGACAACGCCAACATAGACTTAGCAAGTTGTGGGGTAGGAGTCTGTTTCCTATGTGAGATTAAGAGCTATTTAAAAGGTGCTAAGTGATGCAACTCACTGCCATTGGCAATCAAGGGTCAGCCTGATCACTTGGTATTTTGCAAAAGACTGAAACTTTTCCTCTTTGAAAGGTTTCTACCCATTGATGGAGTGTGTTAGATTGTATTTAGCCATCAGTGGTTTATTATTTAGTTCTTATTTGTGCTACTGTTCTCTTACTTGATATTTTATATATAGTATTGTAAACCTTGCCTGTTTTGTGTATTGTAAGCCACATTGAATTTGAGTATGTTCGGGATAAATGTCAAAATAAAATAAATAAAAGGTACAAAACAGAATAGGGCTAAATGGTCAATATTCTCAATAGAGAAGGGTAAATTGTGGGGGTTCCCAATGATTTGTGGTGAGACTGCTGCTTTTTCACATATTTATAAATGATCTGGAAATAGGAATTTATTTGTTTCAAATTTCTATTCCGCAAAATCCTGCAGTCTTGGCAGATTACAAAGTTACTTGCACAGTAATGAAATACATAAGCCTCAGATCAAAAACAAATCGTAAACAACAAAATGTCTCCATAGCTATGTACTTGTCCTTCCACCTCACAAACCCATGAAACATTCTATCACCTCAAATGCTTTTCAAAATAAAAATGTTTTTAGCTATTGAGAATAGTGAGGAGATAAAATTTGAATAACTGTGACATCAGCAGTGTGTTTTTTCTAGCAAAAAAGGTGCCGGTACTCAAGTGCCTGGCCACCCTTCAGGGTGGCGTAATCACTGAGGAACCCATCCCATAATAGCCAGGACCCCTACAACCAGTCCCAGAATCTATGACAAGGCAGAATTGGTGTGTAGCGCCTGAGCTGTTTCATTAAAGCTTGAGGACCATGGGTCAATTTTAGCAGACAATGGAAAAGGTGCCGGTACTCAGTACCCCCCAAGTACCCCCTCAAAAAAGCCCTAGTCATCAGAAAAGTTGTTAAATCACAAGAGCATTGTGAAGAATTGCAAGAAGACCTTATGAGACTGGAAGACTGGATATCCAAATGACACTTGTCATGTTAACATGAGCAAGTGTGAAGTGATGAGGGAACAGGAGCCCAAACTATAGCTACATGATGCAAGGTCCCCACATTAGAAGTCATTGCCCAGGAAAGGATTTAGTTGTACTTGTTGATGACACATTGAAACCCTCTGCATAGTGTGCAGCAATGGCTAAGAAAGCAAATAGGATGTTCAAATTATTAGGGAAGGAATGGAGAACAAAATTATGAAGAAAGGCTGAAAGAGCACCGAGAGCAGTTCCAGCAGTTGGAGGGAGGGGAAGAGGGATTTGAGAGAGCACCGCAGGCAGTTCCTGTAGGTGAGGGAGAAATGTGAAACCTGTGCTGGGGGGGGGGGGGGGGGGGGGGAGGGGAGCATGGAATTGAGAGACAACGTAGGGAGGGAGGGATGCTGGATCTTCAGGTGGGAGGGGAAAGAGAGAAGGATGGAGGGAGAAGAGAGAGTGAGAGATGTTGAAGGAAAGGAGGAAGTAAAAAGAGAGAGATAATGGGCCTTGGGGTGGAGAGGGTGGAGGCAAGGAAGAAACAGAGGTTTTTGACTTGGGGGTGGGAGAGGGAAGATAAAGAGAGAATCTGGGGTTAGAGGGGAGGAAAAAAGTGAGTTGGACCCGGGGGTGGGAGAAAGGAGGATGATATTGGGCCTTTTAATCAGGGCATAGCCACAGGGGTTGGCCTTGGGGACCTGTTCCCCGCCACGTTGGGCTCAGGCCATCTCCAAATCTACAGTATCCTTCAGTGGCTAATGGGGTAGGTGAAGCCCTGCCAGCCGTAGAAATCCACTGCCTATGTTGCCACCTTCCTCCTTGTACTGCCCTCAGGAGCTAGGAAGTCAGCAGTGTGCCTCCTGCCACTGACTCTTGCATTCCTCAAGCATGCTTAATTCTTGCATTAACTCAGGCCATGCTCGGGAAGTGCCGGCATCAGGTGTTGACGGTACGCCACTGACTTCTTGCTCCTGAGGCAGTACGAGGAGGAAGGGGTGGGGGCAGCTTTGGCAGTGGATTCTTTGATTGGCAGGGCTTCAGCATCCCCACCTGCAAAGGTATGATACCTAATGCAGGAAGAGGGGGAGAGAAAATGTTTTGACCCCTCCCCCTTTCCGTGGACTGCTGGCAGCACCCATGCGTTTAATCATGATTAAAATTTTTTAATCAAAATGCAAGCCCTAGTTAATAAGCAAAAAAAAAAATGTACCTCTTTATGTGACTAATGGATTTTTGGACTAGCTTTCACGAGCTAACATCCTTTCCCGTAGGTCATAATGGAAGAGCTAAATATGACAATATGAAAAATATAAATGAATCATGAAAGTATTTCCGTTGTAGTCTGAATGGGAAAGATGGCAGGTAGACTCAGTGCCATGCAAAATAGTGGGAAAGTATTATAAAGAATACAGTTATGGAGCACATAGACTAATATGGTTTAATGGGGACAGAGTCAGCATGGGTTCAGTCAAGGGAAGTCTTGCCTAACCATTTTGCTTCATTTTTTTTGAAGGCATGAATAAACGTGGATAAAGGTGAGCCGGTTGATGTAGTGTATCTAGGTTTTCTGAAAGCTTTAAACAAAGTTCCTAATGAGACTCTAGAGAAAATTAAAAAGTCCTGGATAGGAGGCAATGGCCTTCTGTGGATTAGGAATTGGTTATTGTGCAGAAAAACAGAGGGTATTGTTAAATGGGCATTTTTCTCAGTGGAGGAGGGTGAATAGTGGAGTGCCACAGGGATCTGTATGGGTACTGGTGTTATTTAACTATTTATAAATGATCTGAAAATCGGAACGACGAGTGCTGTGATTAATTTGCAGATGACACAAAACTATTCAAAGTTGTCAAAACATATGCAGATTGTGAAAAATTGCAGGAAGACCCTAGGAAACTGGAAGTTTGGGCATCCAAATGGCAGATGAAATATAATGTGGACAAATGCAAAGTGATGCATATTGGGAAGAATAATCTCAATCATAGTTAGCTGATGCTAGAGTCCAGCTTAGTCAGCAGTTAAGAAAAAGGTCTAGGTATCATTGTAGACAATATGCTGAAATCTTCTGCTCAGTGTGCGGTGGTGGCCAAAAAAAGTAAGCAGGATGCTAGCAATTATTAGGAAAGGGATGCAAATAAGACCAAGAATATTGTAATGCCTCTGTATCGCTCCATGTGTGACCTCACCTTGAGTATTGCGTTCAGTTTTGGTCACCGTATATAAATAAAGATATAGCGGATTTAGAAATATCATAGAAGATCAACCAAAATGATAAAGGAGATGAACCCCTTCCCATGAGGAAAGGCTAAAGAGGTTAGGGCTCTTCAGCTTGGAAAAGAGACGGCTAAGGGTTGATATGATTGAGGGTCTACAAAATCCTGAGTGGTGTAGAATTGGTAAAGTGAATTAATTTTTCATTGTTTCAAAAAGTACAATGAGCAGGAGACACTCAATGAAATTACATGGAAATATTTTAAAGCAAATTGGAGGAAATATTTTTTTTACTCAGAATATTTAAGCTCTGGAATTTAGTTTTAAACAATTTTTATTGAACAACAATAAAGATATTACAACAGATTTTATAGCATGTGTCCGTTTTCTTTTATTCCCCCCTCCCCTAGTACCCACCCCCCAACCCTCTTCTACAAACTCGATATCCTTCTCATAGCCAAAATCGAACCTTTACAGTTCTTCACTTCAGGACCAGACATTGTGTACCCAAATGAGGGATTCCTGTTTTAATACTTTCCCCTCACCGCCTCTCTCATTCTCCCTTAGCTTTAGGTAGATTAAGTTATGATTTATAACATACTATGCTTTACGTTTGGCTACTCTTGTCAACAAAGAGTTTACATTTTCTTTCAGTGAATCATCTTCCCCCCCCCCCCTCCCGCCCCCCCCCCCCCCCCCCCAGTCTCACTCTTGCCAGTTCCCTCCAAACCTTTACCTACAGCACCTTAAGTATTAGTTCCTACTCTTAGGTGTCAGAGAATCCAAGTATCTTCCCCAGATCTTCAGAAATTTAATACGCTTTTGGGGGCCACTTCTGGCTTCTTTTGCCTCCCACATCACCAGTTGGTGGATCAGATTTCGCCAGTGCCAAAATTCAGGACCTGTTTCTGTCGTCCAATATAATAGAATGCATTTCTTCGCCAGCAAGTGTCAGTTTGCCAAATAGTATATTGCCCCTGGATATCATTCCTCTACCTGATCCTGGGAGGTTCAACAGCAAGTGCTCTGGTGTGCATGCTACCCGTTGACCCATAATTGTAGTCAAGTATTGGGCAATTTTCCCCCAAAATGCTTTGTTTCCTACAACTCCAAAATCCACGATAAAATGTATTTTCTGCTCCCCCACACCTCCTACAAATCGCCGATTGGGTCCCCCCCGAGCCTCGCCAGCTGTGCTTGAGTCATATAAGCTCTATGAATAAATCGAAATGCGCATTCTCTTATTGTGCTCCACTTAACAATCTGGGAATCCTCTGCACTTCCTTAGTAATGTCCCATGTTACTAGGGTTAATTCCAAGATCCTTTTCCCAACGTTCTCTTAAATGGGAGAGATCCTTTGGTGGCCTTCCTTCCCACAGGGCCCTATAAAGTCCTGAAATGGAGGGATTTGTGTCTGAGATTTTTTCAAAAAACTGTTTAATCTTAGCTCCTAATTTCTGTGAGAGTCTTTCTTTGCTCATAGATTAACAAAGTGTTTTAATTGACAATAGGCATATGTGTCCTCCCATTGCAATTCTTCTGCCCTCACCAACTGTTCTAACGTCCGAATCTCCCCTGTTTCCCCAATAATGTCCTCTAAAGTTATCAGTCCCCTCTCTTCCCACGAAGGAAAACTGCATTGTCTCTGCCTGCCTCAAATAGTGGATTCCCCCTTATCGGTAGTAATTCTGTCCCTCCATCCCCTATCCCTAATCTTTTACTCATAAATTTCCATGCTTTCCTCAGAGGGCCCAGCAACAGGCTATGTCGGTACTCTACGGGTACTTGCATTCTCTCTATTTGTATCAAAGCCTGTGGACGCATTGGGGCGAACCGGGCTTCTTCCAATTCAATAGGTGTATAATAGGTGGTATCAAAAATCCAATCTTTGACAAATCTTAACAGACACGCCATATTGTATTGCTCTAGATCCGGCAGTCCCAGCCCTCCTTGTTGCCAACCCCCTACCATCCAATTGAGACTTCATCTTTGCTTTCTTGTTAGCCCAACAAAATTTCACTACCATTCTATTAAACAATCGAAGATCTTTACGTAATAACAAATGGGAATTGTCTGCAAGACATAAGCCACCTGGGGAGAATAATCATTCGAATTAAGCATATTCTCCCTATTAAAAGGCAGTTTGTAATAATTTCCAACTCTCTAACTGCTGTTTAGTCGTGTTTAGTAAGGCTTGCACATTAGTTCCATAAAGGTCCTCAGTTTTGGGTGTCAACATAATCCTAGATATCTGAATTTACCCTCCACCCACCTGAGGGGAAAGTGTCCCTGTCCTAGCTCATTTTTGTTGATGTTCCTGCCTAGCGCCTCTGATTTCTCCAGATTTAACTTGAACCCAGCGTAATCACCAAACTCCTGAAATATTTCCAATAGCACGTTCAGTGACTCCGCTGGGTTCGTAAGAATTACCAGCAGGTTCGTCTGCAAACGCGCCCAATTAAACTCCTGTTTATTGATCTTCACCCCTCTCACTGTCGGCATGGAGTAGATGTCTCTAATCAGAGGGTCCAGGTACAGAGCAAACATAGCGGGTGATAGTGGGCACCCCTGCCGGGTGCCTCTCTCTATCGCAAACTCTGCAGAAATACCCCCATTTACCATAATTCGTGCTGTGGGGTCTAGGTATAATGTTTTGATCGCTCTTTCGAACCACCCTGTGATCCCATAAGCTCTAAGGGTTTCAAACAAATATTCCCATTTTACACGATCAAAAGCTTTCTCTGCGTCAAAACTGATCATTAAGGTGGGTTCTACTCTCGTGCCCGTAAATTCCAATGCTGTTAGTATTTTCCTTAAGTTCTTGGAAATTGATCTCCCTTTACGAACCCCACCTGTCCCTCATGGACAATCTTTGGTAGTACTCTGCCCAGGCGATTGGCCAAAATTTTAGCAAACAACTTCAGTTCACAATTCAACAGGGAAATTGGTCGATAAGATTCTGCCAAAACCACGTCCCTTTTAGGCTTTGGTATTAAAATATTTGGGCTAATTTAGCTGCTTAGGTAACAAGCTTTTATCGACCCAGCTGTTAAAAACTTCCGCTATCGTTGGTTCTATCTCTTCGCCCAGCAGTTTATAACATTCCGCTCTCATACCATCTGGTCCCGGTGCTTTCCCCATTTGGCTGCTAGTAATTGCCCAATGTACTTCATCTACTGTAATGGGGGTGTTCAAATCTGTCTGGTCTTTGTCTCTAAGTACTGGGTGATCCACTCCTTCTAGGTAGGCCTTGGTGCTAAGCCCGAGTCTTCTTCTGCCTTATATAACTTCTGATAGAATTCATGGAAGATCTCTCTAATCTCCTTATCTGTATGACACAGCTTTCCAGCCTATCTTTTAGCGCTGTAACTGTTCTAGAGGCTTGTTTCCGGGCTATCAATCTAGCTAACATCCTCCCACCCTTGCTGCCATATTTGTATAATTGAAACCGAAAATAGTCCTGTGACTTCTTCTCCCTCTCGTGTATAAGGGAGTTCAAGCTCACCTGAGCTGCTATAAGGTCCGCTTTCAATTGTGGTGAGGGCAATTCCCCAAGTTTCTTCCTCAATGTCAGAATTTGTTTTTCTAAACTCAATATTTCTCTGTCCCTCGTCTTTTTAAATTGGCTTACAAAACTGATAATCTCTCCCCTTATCACGGCTTTCGCCGCCTCCCAGTACGTCCCTATGTCCACTACCGAATGTTCATTATAGCTTTTATAGTCTCTCCAAGTCTTCCGTAGATGTTCATGAAACCGTGTGTTCTGTGCTAAATAGCTAGGAAATGTCCATTGTCTATGTTTTCGCACCCTGTCCCCCAAAGTTCAAAGTTGCCCATACCTCTGCATGATCTGATATCGCGTATGGGCCAATCTGTGTGTCTTGTATCTCTGTTATCAGGGTTCGAGACACTAAGAGATAGTCAATCCGTGATTGCGTATTGTGGGCTCTAGACAAATGTGTATAGTCCCTCTCCTGTGGATGAAAAACCCTCCATATGTCCAAAAGATCCAGCAATGAACCTAAATTCGGGGGTCCCCTGGACTTCCACCCATGAGGCTCGGGGGTAGCAAGCGATTTATCCATTTGCGGGTCCCACACCATATTAAAATCTCCTCCCAGGATCATTGGGATAGCCTCCTCTTTTGACAACAGATCAAATATATTCTGTAAATCTATTACCTAGTGATTTGGTGCATAAATGCTGCCCATCAAATTTCCCTCCTACCCAAGGTTACTTTACAGAAGATGTGTCTGCCCTCAGGGGTCTTTGGTAATGTCACTTATTTGTCCAGCTACTCCTTTCCTAAACAATATGGCTACTCCCCCTTCCTCCCTTTGCTGGCGAACTAATGCAATCCCCCACCCAACCATTTCTGCAATTTCATGTGCTCGATGTCTGACAAATGTGTCTCCTGTAATACGAGCTACAATCCGCACCAATTCTCTGTAAGTACGTAATGATCTTTGACTCTTCAATGGTGAACCTATGCCACCCACATTCCATGTTACAATTTTAGTCATCACCTGTATGTCTATGGTCTATATTACACTGTTGTAGTTCTTTAACTCCATGGGGGCGCCACCCCACACATGGCGCCCCCCATTTACTTTGTGGTGCTGAGAGCCATGACCGTTATTATGGCCTGAGTGAAACCCTCACCCTCCCAAAAATCTCCTGAGATACCCACATAGTTTCCCCGCCCCCCAATCCCTCAAACCCTCCCCCCCCCCCACCCTATCCTCCCCCTTCCTCTTCGTCCCTGTTCTTAGGGACTAGTCACTTCTACGCCCCTCCCAGCATTCCGCTATAAGCGTGGGTGACAGGGAAATTTTTTTTTTTTTTCTCCCTTGAAGATTCCATTTCACACTGTGTTCCTCCCTCCTCCAGGACCCTATATCAGATTATACCTTCCTCACCCTTACATTAACCCTTTTATATTACTTACCCGTTCCATACAATTAACCTTCAACATAACTGTATACCATGTAACAAACTTTAACTTTAACATACCGTATTTACAGTCTAGTCTTCATAATTTATGCCGGCATTTTCTTAGTTAGAGTCCCTCTGACGAGAACTATACATCTTTTCCACTTAGCAAAGCTCAGCCACAATCAGCGTCCATATCTGTAGTTGGCCAAGTCCTTCTCTCACCATCATGTAATTATGGCACTTAGCTCCAACTTACATTATTCGCTCAAGTTCACTGCGGTCAATCACATCAGCGAAGAATGTGTCTTAATCATCTTCTTTTGCCCCTTCCTGCCGTTTTCAGCAGCGATCTTTGCTGGCAAGGTCTACGGCCGTTCATGGCTCCTTCAAAACTGTTGTGTTTTGGGGGGGTAAATCACTATCTCCTCTGATATATTAAAGTTAGTTGTATATAGTTTTGCATAATCCATTAGCCGGTTCCACAGGCCTCCCCCCAGTAGACCAGTGCCTTGGACTTTAGAGCTTATAATAAAATCCGTTTCCTTAATTGCAGAGCATATCCATTCCGGTCCACTCTCTTACTAGAGTCATTCATCACCTGTATTTAATATTTGGCGAACATATTGCTGTGCCTCTGTTATCGTTTCACAAATCTTTGTGCCTGACTGGTGAAATATTTTCAATTTGGCTGGATACATCAGCGCGAATTTAATTTTGTGATTTACCAGTGTTGAGCATATCGGCGAGTAGGTTTTCCGTTGCGCCGCCACTGCCACATGAGTAATCTTGAAAGCAAAGAATCCTTTGATTTTTATAATGCAGTCCGTCTCCACTCCGAATCGCTTGCATAATCGCTGCTTTCTGGGCAAAATGAGCACCCGACATATTACAACTCGTGGTCTGTTTTCATTCTGGCGCTTAGGCCCAACCCGATGTGCACGCTCTATTGTCAATGGCCCATGGCGGTAGGCAATTTCAGTTCTTTCACAAGCCAGTCTTCCAGAAGGAACGTATCTCTTTCACTCAGTTCTTCGGTTATCCCCACAAAACGCAGGTTATTGCGACGTGACCGGTTCTCTTAAGTCTTCCAGTTTTTCGGCCTGAGTCTCGACCAACTTTAATAGCTTGGCATAGTTTTGTTCAATAGCTGATACCTGGTCTTCCAATGCTCCTGTTCTCTGTTGGAATCCTGCCACGTCTTTGGGTGAGTTGGGACATGTTGTCTTTTATCCCCTCCAGCTTGTGTTCCAGCCCCTGTAATTTCCTGTCCAATATTCCTTCCAAAGCTGCAGTTACCTCTCCGACTATTTCAGCTGTCATGCGGAGCTAACTGACGAGCCTGGGGGACTCGCTGGGGGCCGCCATGTTGTCTTCCCCGATTCTGCCTCTGTCTCTATCTTTTCTCAAAGTTTTTGCCGCCATCGTCACCTCTAACCTTCAGCCACCACTTCCCAGCAGTGCAATAAGGTGTTATGTATGAAAACGGAATGTTTTCCTTTTGTTTAATGGTTTTAGCCCGGATGAATGCGGGAGGAGGCACGGAGCGAAGTGTTTAGCGTCCGCTCTCGTGCATCGCGTCACGTGACCTCTTAAGCTCTGGAATTTAAGGCTTAGATAAGTTCCTGGAGGAAAAGTCCATAGACTGTTATTCAGATGGAGATGAGGGAAGAAACTGCTTGCACTGGGATTGGTAGTGTGGAATGGTTTCCACTAATTAGGTTTGAGACCTGGATTGTCCATTGCTGGAAGCAAGATACTGGGCTAGTGGGACCATTGGTCTGACCCAGTATGGCTATTATGCTCTTATGTAGCGGGGACAGTGATGGTGAGGTAAATGTGTGATCAGAAATTGATAGGCATAAAGCAGGTCTTAAGTTTCTATAAGGTATCTGAGAAAATGTATTAATGTAGTTAAATAAAAAGATATATTTATTTCTGTGCTTTCAAGTGGACTAACATGGCAGTAATTCTAACTTGCTCAATGTGGTTAAGTGACTACCTTTCCAAATTGCTCCTTATCAAATTGTTCTGACAGTGGGGCTTCTGTAGGCATATGCTTTGGTTCATGAGAGGTAACACACGAGCCCTGATATTTCAGTCCCTGTCAGTTAATTCACCAGAGAGGGCATGAGAAATTGAAAAGAGCAGTATATAGTTAGTAAGGCTCAGGCTTCTTTAGCACATTTGTTTATTGGAAGATGTATGATGAAGTATGAGATAGAGCCCTAGTTCAATACAGGATATTTATGGAGATATAAATTGAGAGCTTATTTTGTTATATATTATTTATCACATACACTTTTTGAAAATTGGGAACAAAAGGTTTGCTCATGGGTGTTGTTGAAATAACATCTGGAGACATTCTATGATAGAGAAACCCATCCACCCTCTAGGTATAAACCTACTTAAAGTGATATAAACCTCTGAGAATAACTCCATTTCACACAAAAATTTGTGATTGAGCACTTTAAATGAGGAGTTTTAGAATTTCTCGGCTCTCTGTTTATATCTTTTTTATTGGCAGAGTCAAGTTAATTGAGAGAACCCTGGTTTGTATTGGTATCTGTAGGCATATATGCAGGGGACTTCATACCCAGGACGCATGGTCAGTTCAGAAAAGAAATTATTGCAGCTCTTTTAGTTCTATGGGTTCTCAAGATTTCCACAATGAATATGCATGAAGTTGATTGCTTGTACGTTTTCCATTCTATGCAACCAGATCTAGGGTCATATTTATTTGGAAATCTTAAAAAACCTGACTGAGTTGTGGCCCTTGAGGGATGTGGTTGCCACCCCTGAGCTAGGAGGAACGGGGAGGTCACTATTAGACTAGGAGACTTATCAGGATATGGAACTGGAATCATTTCTTATGAGGAAACACTATGAACAACATGACTGAGAAGGGAGGAAAAAGCTTTATGGCAGACAAATGTGGTTGCATCTTTGATCACCAAGAGTGGCCTCAGCATCAAGATATAACAAGATTTTCTTCTACTATATTCAATTCGAGAATAATCTTGTCATACATTACATTTATTGGAGTTGGGTCTGAGTACCAACTGCATTACTACTAGTCCTATCTCTGTTCAGCTGATTCAGGCTAGGCTTGCTTCTATGAAGCCACCCATCAAAAACACCCTACAATGTCATGAGACATCAATATTGTTTTAACCCAGCTGCTGAAAACTTCCGTCAAGCTGCTGAATACCTGTACCTGACCCTGCAAGGTCCTACTTTAGTGGTAGTCATTGAGCTCCAGACCTTTGTAGCTCATTTTATTTGATTTATTAATTGATATACTGCTTATACAGCAAAGTTTTAAAGCAGTTTACTAAAAACTACAAGACACAACACAGTACATATATCAAAACATTACAGTATCTTAAAAAAATTGGCAACTAAGGAAAATTAAGAACCAAACTACTCGTAAAAAGGCAGGTCCTTAAGGCTTTATGAAAGCCAATATAATTAGTAGTGTTGCTAATTCAGCTGTTAGGAGAGTTCCACAGAAAAGGTCCCATGTAACACAACATTCTGTCCTGGTGGAAGTTAGTTTAATTGAACTGAGTGAAGGGTAATTGAAGCAAACTTCGCTGTGGAGCGAAGTAAGCATTGATGCACTTGTTTGCAAAGGTCAGAAAGATATTTAGGGGTAACCTATACGAAAAGCCTTATAAACAAGGCACAATGACTTAACCATAATTCTGGTAGTCAGTGTAACTTGACTGAAGTTGGGGAAAATATGACCCAACTCCCCCCCCCCCCCCCCCAACAACACTAGACATGCTTATATTTTGAACTAGTTGAATTCTCTTTAAACTAACCTTGATAAGACCTCGAAAAAGTGAGTTCCAGTAATCCAGTCTGCTGGTCATCACCAGAACATGTATAACCTTTACCAAGTTGGATTTAACAAGAAAAGGTTTTTAACTGACAAATCTGTCTCACATGACAATAAGATGATACCACACTGCCAATATATAAATCAGACCTCAGTGAATGATCAGGTGATATCATCCTGGAGCATAAGTGGTTTACCCTCCGTGTTGGCTTAATGGTCAAAGGTTTGGCTTTGAGAGAGCCACCTGGCTGAAGAATTTTCCACATTTAAAATCAATCATAATGATGAAGCCTATCATCTAGTATGATTAACTTATGGTTGAAATCAGAATTGATATTGAGCTGATCATCCTTCATAAGATGACCATCTTGTATCATCAGCAAGAGATGAAAGTTGAAATTCCACTTTCTGTTAGTCAAGCCGAAGGTGCAAAGTACAAACTGAAGAGCATTGATAAAAGAAGAGATCCTTGAGGTACATCTCTCATGATAATTCTCTTAGATGACATCTGTTGATTCTAACATACAAATTGATCTACCATGTATTATGTTTTTCAACAACTGTGTCCTGTGAATGACATGACAGATTCGTATAGGCTGGAGTGGCTTTGAATGGCAACTCCAGTAGTTGGAACATAAGGACAGAGCTGGTGGACTTCTATGGTCTGTGTCCCAGAACACCAAAGATAGACCATGATCAAATATATAATCTCACATTCATGTTGATTTTAATCTTGATTGATAATGAATGTGACTTGGGCAGATTGGATGGACCATTCAGATCTTTATCTGCCTTCACTTACTATGTTACTATGTAACAGAATGGTTTTGCCACAGACATCCCATGTTCCTTCCAAAGGTAGTGTCGGAGTTCCATCTTAACCAGTCAATTGTTTCTATCAACATTTTTCTCAAAACCTCTTGCCTACAGAAGTGAAGGTGGCACTGCACACTTAGAACAGCAAGAGAGGTTTTGACTGCCTTCCTGGAGTGGACTAAAGCCCCTGTTTCTTTTGACCCCAATAGGATGGAGGCTGCCATTGGCAAACACACTTTTTCAAAACTGATTAGGGGACTGCAGTTTATTATTTATGCCCCTTGTTGGACTGACTCTTGAGGGTAATGTCAGTGCATTCCTGTGTTGCAAGCTCACGAGATCAGCTTCTGTAGAGGAAATTTGCAGACAGTTCACAGATCATCAGTCCATACAGTGGTGGAAATAAGTATTTGATCCCTTGCTGATTTGTAAGTGTGCCCACTGACAAAGACATGAGCAGCCCATAATTGAAGGGTAGGTTATTGGTAACAGTGAGAGATAGCACATCACAAATTAAATCCGGAAAATCACATTGTGGAAAGTATATGAATTTATTTGCATCTGCAGAGGGAAATAAGTATTTGATCCCTCGGCAAACAAGACCTAATACTTGGTGGCAAAACCCTTGTTGGCAAGCACAGCGGTCAGACTTCTTCTGTAGTTGATGATGAGGTTGCACACATGTCAGGAGGAATTTTGGTCCACTCCTCTTTGCAGATCATCTCTAAATCATTAAGAGTTCTGGGCTGTCGCTTGGCAACTCGCAGCTTCAGCTCCCTCCATAAGTTTTCAATGGGATTAAGGTCTGGTGACTGGCTAGGCCACTCCATGACCCTAATGTGCTTCTTCCTGAGCCACTCCTTTGTTGCCTGGCTGTATGTTTTGGGTCATTGTCGGGCTGGAAGACCCAGCCACGACCCATTTTTAAGGCCCTGGCGGAGGGAAGGAGGTTGTCACTCAGAATTGTACGGTACATGGCCCCATCCATTCTCCCATTGATGCGGTGAAGTAGTCCTGTGCCCTTAGCAGAGAAAACACCCCCAAAACATAACATTTCCACCTCCATGCTTGACAGTGGGGACGGTGTTCTTTGGGTCATAGGCAGCATTTCTCTTCCTCCAAACACGGCGAGTTGAGTTCATGCCAAGAGCTCAATTTTTGTCTCATCTGACCACAGCACCTTCTCCCAATCACTCTCGGCATCATCCAGGTGTTCACTGGCAAACTTCAGACGGGCCGTCACATGTGCCTTCCGGAGCAGGGGGACCTTGCGGCACTGCAGGATTGCAATCCGTTATGTCGTAATGTGTTACCAATGGTTTTCGTGGTGACAGTGGTCCCAGCTGCCTTGAGATCATTGACAGTTCCCCCCTTGTAGTTGTAGGCTGATTTCTAACCTTCCTCATGATCAAGGATACCCCACGAGGTGAGATTTTGCGTGGAGCCCCAGATCTTTGTCGATTGACAGTCATTTTGTACTTCTTCCATTTCTTACTATGGCACCAACAGTTGTCTCCTTCTCGCCCAGCGTCTTACTGATGGTTTTTGTAGCCCCTTTCCAGCCTTGTGCAGGTGTATGATCTTGTCCCTGACATCTAGACAGCTCCTTGCTCTTGGCCATTTTGTAGAGGTTAGAGTCTGACTGATTCACTGAGTCTGTGGACAGGTGTCTTTCATACAGGTGACCATTGCCGACAGCTGTTGTCATGCAGGGTAACGAGTTTGATTGGAGCATCTACCTGGTCTGTAGGGGCCAGATCTCTTACTGTTGGTGGGGGATCAAATACTTATTTCCCTCTGCAGAATGCAAATAATTCATGTACTTTCCACAATGTGATTTTCCGGATTTATTTGTGATGTGCTATCTCTTCACTGTTACCAATAACCTACCCTTCAATTATGGGCTGCTCTGTCTTGTCAGTGGGCAAACTTACAAAATCAGCAAGGATCAAATACTTATTTCCACCACTGTACATTCACATCCCACTACTGTTTGGAAAATGACTTCTGATGTGAGATCTAGAATCCAACTCCTACCTCCAGGCCCCTTTTTCCTTCTATTGTATTTTACAATTCTAGTAAAGTACTTATTAACCAACACAGAAGTGGAAAATGCCAAACAGTGTCTGCTGGATAAGGCAAAAGTTTTTGTCCAAAAATACAGAGAAATGCTGACATACAGACCCAAAACAGGCTGTGTTTTGTTACTCCAGCCTTCATCGGGGGTTCTTATTAATTAGCTATTATAAACTTACACTGTAAAGCCAGTGTCGCGCCCCTCACCTGTGGTGCACTTGTTGCGACCCACCCGCTCTCCGGCTCTGCCTCAGTAACGGGGAACGTCGGCCATGCAGGCTGGGCCGACGCTCCCATGTCCCAACCTCTCCTGCCGGCTGACTAATCCGAGTGTCCTTGTCCTGCCTCCCTATCGCCCCGCCTCCGGCTCCGCGAGTTGGTCTGCTCTTCCTGCTCCTTTGGCTGACAGCCTATGAGAAGCCATCCCTGCCAGCTGATACAGCTCTCTCTAATGGTGGGGGCGAGGAGTGCTTCCTTCCAGCTGATCTTACTTCCCCTGATGCCGAGGGCTATTTAAAGGGCAATCTTACTTCAATTCTTTGATTCGGCTTCTAGTTTGGTAGATCTGCTTGTGCTACGGAGAGACTTTGTCTTCTATTGCTTGCTGCCTGACCTGACCTTTGCTTGGAACCCAACTACTCTTTGCTTGCTGCCTGACCTGACCTTTGCTTGGAACCCAACTACTCTTTGCTTGCTGCCTGACCTGACCTTTGCTTGGAACCCAACTACTCTTTGCTTGCTGCCTGACCTGACCTCTGCTTGGAACCCAACTACTCTGTGCTTGCTGCCTGACCTGGCCTCTGCTTGGAACCCGACTACTCTCTGTTTGCTACGTGACCGTACCTCTGTTTGGAACCCGACTACTCTCTGCTTGCTACGTGACCGTACCTCTGTTTGGAACCCGACTACTCTCTGCTTTGCAGCCTGACCTGACCTCTGCTTGGAACCCCTCTCTGCGTGCTGCCTGACCAGACCTCTGCTTGATCCTGATTCTTCTCTGGTGGATGCTTGACCTAACACTAGCTTCTGTCCGAGCCCAGTCTTTCTTTGCCTACTGTCTGCAGAGGTCTGACCCCTGCCGTATCCAGAAGTCCTGCGGGCCGCCTGCACCTGGGGGCTCAACCCTCGGGGAATGGTGGTCTTCTCAGGTGAAGCCTTGGGGTTTGCTCGGCTGCCCAACAGGGTGCAGGCCCAACACCTCATCACTGTGCTTCGTCTGGGCACAAGGGCTCACAAGTGTGACAGCCAGTAGTGTATAAAAATCTCAGTCAAGCAATGAAAACAGTAGAGCCAGTAAACTGCAATCTCTCTGAAGAGATGCGATGAAGGCTGGAGTGCCGAAACATGGCCTGTGTTGGGTCTATGTCAGCATTTCTCTATTTTTGAGCACTAAACCTTTGCCTTATCCAGTGTGTTTGGCGTCTTCCACGTCTGTGTGTTGGCTGTGCTTTTCTGTGGAATATATTTCTTGCCCTTTGGTTGTTTAAGTACTCATTAGCCCTGCTTGTTGTGGACCTTGTTCTTCTCTGTCTTTTGTTAAGGTGGTCTGGTAGCCAGGGATTCCCAAATGAAATACAGTGAAACCTCGGTTTTTGTCGATAATCTGTCCGAAAATAATCGGCGAAAACCGAGGCAGTAAGAAATGTTTTCTTTTACATGAATAAAAAGACAAATGTATAGAATAAATGAACATTTAACATAGCATTTACCTTTCTGAAGACTCTTCTTGGCGTTTGGAAGAGGGAGAGAGAGGTGCAGATATTATGTTTGGAAGGGGGATCCCCCTCCATAAGTACAGTAGGTATCAAGACACTATCTGGGGGGGGGGGGGGGTCACTTCCCTTCCCTTCTTGGTCTTTTGGCACTAGGACCAGCTTCAGAGTCAGTGGACCCATGTCGCACAAGAAAGCTGTCCAAAGAGGTTTGTTTCTGCCACTTCTTTAAGATTTGCCTAAATGGGGCAAGACATTATCATTAAACAAGTTGCAGACAAAGCCTGCAACAGCTTTGTCTGGGTGATTTTTCTCCACAAACACCTGTACTTTACTCCACATGGAGAAGATGTCCTTAATCTCTGAAGAAGGCACATTCTCCCCTGTCTCTTGCTCCTTATCCGAAGCAACTTCTTCATCTGCCGTCTGTTGAACTTCTAGTTGAAGGTCTTGCAGGTCTTCAGTGGTGAGTTCTTCACTGTGGTCATCCACCAACTCTTCCACATCCTCACCACTCACCTCCAAACCCATGGACTTCCCCAAATAAACAATTGACTGCACAACATGTGTAGGGTCATCAGGTAAAGGCTCTAACCCTTCTACATCTCTCTCATGCACACATCCTGGCCATAATTTCTTCCAGCCACAGTTCATCGTCCTTGATGTCACCCCCTGCCAAGCCTTATCTGTGAGGCTAATGCAGTTGAGAATGTTGAAATGGTTTTTCCAGAACTCTCCTAAGGACAATTCTGTATCTGTTGTCTCCTCAAAGCACCTTTGAAACAATGCTTTTGTGTACAGTTTCTTGAAATTGGAAATGACATTCTGGTCCATGGGCTGGATGAGTGGTGTGGTATTAGGGGGCAAACTGAACTGCT
Organism: Microcaecilia unicolor; assembly: GCF_901765095.1. Classification (NCBI taxonomy): domain Eukaryota; kingdom Metazoa; phylum Chordata; class Amphibia; order Gymnophiona; family Siphonopidae; genus Microcaecilia; species Microcaecilia unicolor. Next base: position 75,525,201 of record NC_044031.1, read on the forward strand.
CCAACAATGCATCTTCCAAACCTGGAGGATGTGCAGGAGCATTGCCCATTAACGGGAGGCACTTAAGGGGCAAATGATTATCCCAAAGGTATTTTTTCACACTTGGGCCAAACACTTCATTCATCCACTCAATGAAAATTGGCCTCATGACCCATGCTTTCTTGTTTGCCCTCCACATCACACACAATTTACTTTTCACATTGTTTCTGCTAATATTTGTTGGAGCAGTTCAGTTTTATCACTGTGAAATTCTTGCCCCCTAATACCTCTTGGAGTTTCTGAATGGTACACTAGTAAGGGCTTCACTTTACAATCACCACTAGCATTACCATACAGCAAAAGAGTTAGCCTATCTTTCATAGGCTTATGTCCTGGCAGTGCCTTTTCCTCCTGTGTAATGAACGTTCTCTTTGGCATTTTCTTCCAAAACAGGCCAGTTTCATCACAGTTGAAGACTTGTTGGGGGAAGAATCCTCCAGCCTCTACGTAATCTTTGAATTTGGACACAAATTTGTCGGCACCAGACTTGTCCGAACTCGCACCTTCGCCGTGCCTAGTAATACTGTGTTTGCCAGTGCGCCTCTTGAATTTTTCGAACCAGCCTCTGCTGGCCTTAAAATCACTTACTAAACTAGCACTTGTCCCAGGCATGTTCTTAATGAGATCAGCATACAACAGTCTGGCCTTTTCACATATGATGGCCTCGGAAACAGAATCGCCATCTAACTGTTTTTGATTGATCCAAATTAATAATAACTGTTCCACATCTTCAATTGTTTGCGATCTCTGTTTCGTTAGCACATTCATGCCTTTTGCTACTTTTGCTTCCTTTATTGCTTCGTTTTTCGCCACAATTGAACTTATCGTGGATGGTGACTTCCCGTACATGCGGCCGATTTCAGCAATCTTAATGCTGCTCTCGTATTTTTCAATGATTTCCTTCTTCAATTCGATCGTGTTCCTGTCCTTCTTCTTTGAAGGGCTGCTGGGTCTAGAAACTTTTTTTGGTCCCATGATGACGAAATTTCTATCATCAAGCCACAGTCATTTATTATTTGTTACATTTGTATCCCACATTTCCCCCAATTTGCAGGCTCAGTGTGGCTTACATAGTACCATAAAGGCATTCGCCAATTCCGGTATAAACAGTTACACAGTGATGTTTGTAGAATAGGGTTCATGTGGAACAAACATATTAGGGAATCGTACAGAGGAAGAGTTGTTATGGCCATTACGTTCTTTGGTTTTGGTTTGGTAGTGTTGCTGGGTTCAGGTGTTTAAGTAGGGTCGGTATTTATGAAGAGGTACTGAACCAAAAGCAGCAGTGTGGGCAAAACGACAACATTTTAGCCACAGTCATTTAAATTCTTATGTGCAAACTGTTGTCTGAGAGCAGGCAGTGATCACACAGCGAGAAACAACGCAGTGTGGGACAAACGACAAAATTCTTATTTGCAATCTGTTGTCTGAGAGCTGGTAGTGATCACACAACGAGAAACAATGCCCCAGAAGAACGCCGCAGGAGAACACAAAATTAGCAGCGTGTGCACGCCAACGAAATCCGAAGCAACCAACGAAAACTGAGACAAATATTTCGCTAATAAATTTGACGAAAACCGAAAACGACATAATCCGAAGTCAACGAAAACCGAGGTTTCACTGTAATATTTTCATCCTATTTGTTCTTGAAGAAGTTAGTTACCTGTAGAAGGTATTCTTCAAGGGCAGTAGGATGAATATTTTTACATATCTACTCACCTCCCCTAGGAGTTAGAATTTTATCAGCAATACATATTAGACTGAGCTGGTCCCATGGAACAGACAGGAAGACCCACACATGTGTGGTATGACGCTGCTCAAAACTTCTGGAAGATAAGCTGGGTAGCATTCCTGTGCAGGCTTTGTTGTATTATTCCTCCCAAATGTAAGAATATTCATCTTGCTGTTCTTGAACAACTGCTCCAGGTAAGTACCTCTTTCTTTTTTTTTTTATTTGCTATAACACCTTTTGCCATACAAACCAACAAAGCAGTTTACCCATTCCATGATATTTAAAGTGCTGGTTTTGAGTCTATTGTTAGTTATTAATTCTGCTTTCTTTCATGTGAAAATTGCAAATTGAATATGATATGGTTACTGTGCTGGACCTCTACCCATCTGACCACTTATCTGGCCACTTTGATTTCCTGGCTGAATAAATAAAACTTTTAGTAAATAAGCTGTGATATGTTATGCTTTGAGATCAGATACTGCTGTCAAAACAGATGAATACAAAATAAAGTGCATTTTTGTAACTCAGAGTTACATAAAACAAATATTTGATTTATTTGATAATAAATGGTCTAATTTGTATTGTGTTTTTTTGTCTTAAATTGCAGTTCAGAGGATGTTACAGTTAGTCTTAATGCTACAGCTGGAATTGTTACATCATTTGACCTCTCTGAGAGTGCTAATGATCAGACTGTTGAACCAGACTATGAACAAGATGAAGAAAATGTTTATGAAGAAGAGTCAGAAATGTATACTCAAGAATATACTGAAGAACAACAATATGAAGATAATGATGCTGAGTTAACAGAAGACCAGATAGAGTATGTGGATGAACAGGATGGAGAAATAGATAATGATGAAGTGTTAGACCTTGAAATCAATGAACCTTTGGATGAATTTGCAGTAAGTCTATTCTTTTGTATCCTCAAAGATAACAGTGCTCTGCATGCCATGGTTTTGAGGCTGATCTGAAATCTGTCTGTGTCGAAGGGGGGTGAAAATTAGACCCATTATCACTGTCTGCCAGTTCCTTTATCTAGGTTGTGACAAAGTTTATTTGGACAGCTTGTTTGGTGGTAGGTAAGGCTCCTTTGTCATGTTAGAAGGCGGATGAGAATCATGACCTTGAGGATTGTATCCTTATGGAAGAAACAGCTTTGTGTGGTGGGATACACTGCCAATTCTTAGTGGCGCTTAATGCAAAGCTTTTATCTAGGCATTAAGGAAAATCTGATAAAGTCCTTGGAAGGTGAAAAGATTATTGACCTCCTTAAGACTCTAAGTTGCTTGTATTGCAGGGTGATTGATGGCCTGCTCATTCATCTTTTTTGTGAGTGGGATCTGTATTAACACTGAATAAAGAGATTGGATGTTACTTGTTCACAAAATGTCACATACTTAATTTTCTAGCCTTCAAGCAATATGTTAGTTTAGATAGTTTTAATTACCTATAGTATTTAATTACTACTAATCATTATAATATTTTGAATTTGTTACAAATTCTGAAACTAAGAAAGTATACCTATTTGAATTTTTTAAAATTGTGTCATTTGGTTTGCTCAGCAATGTATTTTTAGTATATAAGCTCTTTCAGTTTATGGCCATACTACTATTAACTAAACTGTTCAAGGCTTTATTTCAGAGGGTACTTGCTGGTAATTAATATCAGCATCTTTTCCATCGCCTGCTAAGATTCACCCATGATTCCCAAGTATTAATGAAAGAGCCTAGGACCTGCACATCCTGAACATGCACATAGTACCCCCCCCCCCCCCCCCCCATAGAAGAAGAGTGTCTTCAGCTGATCCCTGCCCAAGGGCTCTGAGCATCTGTATCTGTGTGCAGAAGAATGTGAAGGCACATGTTGAAACCAGTACATGATGCCCCCAGAATTTGGGAGATATGGCCTACACTGAGTGGAAAACAAAATTACTTTTGATTTAATGATTGTGTAGGCATATTTTGAGAATTTATGCAGCATCTCTGCATTGCACAATGTTGGAGGAAATGCATTTCTGTTTCTCTAGTATTGGACTACATGGCGCTTGGAGTTTCCAGTTTAGTTTTGTCTGCATGTTTTTGTTTATAATTTGCTCTTTATAAGCTGAAACATTTTTCAGGCATGTAGTTGTGTAGGAATTTGTAGCAGTCCAGCTTGTTTCCTTTCTCAATAAGAGATGCGTTCTAGGGTCTTATGCAATGTTTGGCAATGCTGCGTTTTCACATACTCTGTGGTTGCGTGCAGTTGTAAGATGGGGCTATTGTGACAGCCCTGCTTGTGAGTACCAGCACACATACAGAAAACAGAACAACATGTATTTATTTATTTTAGTGCATTTCTATTCCACGTTTTCCCACAAGCGCAGGCACAATGTGGCGTACAGTAGCTCAAGAAAAGTTACAATAAATGAAAGGTCGAAACATAGGATGACAAAGTTAGGTAGAATTCACAGAAAAGAAAGGGAAGGAAAACTGACCAACAAGAGCAATTAGGAAAAAGTCCCACTTCAAACTACAACAGGAGAGTCAAATGGTGGTGTTTGTTAATGAATAGGCTTTCATAAATAGTAGCTTCAGTAGTAACTAAAACATAAATTTAAAATTCTTTTATAGAATCTGAGAAATGAGCCAAACCTAGCTAATAGTGTGAACAAATTTGAAAGTACATGATATAACCATGACTCCAAGGCATGTTTCTGATATACCCCATTCTGTCTCTTCTTCCCCCATTGAAGTTATGGGGTAGTGAGAGAGCATGATTGCATCAAAAACAATGTCTATAGTGTCCCACAGATCAATCCGAGACTTCTGGGTTATGTCCTTCTGCTGCCAGCAAGTGGAGATAGAGAACAGTTTGATATATCTGGTCACATGCAGCAGCCTAAACCTCAGTATTTTCTCTATCTAGCAGGTAGAGGGTTAAGCAGCTCTGAATTGATCTGGCTCCTATCACTTCCCAGGGTGGGTGTGTAGCCTAGATCTGGGGTTGAGGTCTCCCTGTGTGGAATTACTCAGGGTACACTCGGTGAGGCCGGGTCCCTCCCCCCCATCCCCCCCCCCCCCCCCACCCCTTTGGCCCATTTGTGCCAGGGTGCTCAGTGTCTTCAGTTCTGCTCTTGCCTCTTAAAAAAATAATTGAGACTGATTACTGCTGAGGTAAGTGCTTAAAAAAAAAAACAAGCAAAGGAGCACTGTAGTGCGCTCGTGGGTAGTGTGGGGCAGGGGGAGGTTCATTTGAATCATCCCTTCCAGGGAACACTATGTCAAACTCACCGGAGGCCATTAAGCACTACTCCTGGTGTGAGAACCGGAGAGCAGCGTCGGGAAACTGTGAGCTGTGTGCGTGGCTTCGCAAGCTGGGCTCAGCGGTGCTGGAGTCAACTGAGAGGCCCAAGTTGGCCAAAGCGGTAGTGGTCTCCAATGTGCTTTTGGCGGAATGTCGGCATGCGCCGGCTGTCACCAACTTTTCATCCCCTTAGTGGGCCTTTGATCTCCTGGCAGGGTGCTCCTTGGCAGACACACCTGCAGTGTTTACAGAAGGGGCAGAGGCGGGGGACGTGATCTCTGATACTTTTTCTCCTGAATTTGTGCTTTTAATGCACAAAGCCTTTCTGTTAAAACAGTCCGGGGTTCCTTTGGTTTCTTCAGGGTCCTCGGCCTCCTAGGGCAACTAGTAGTGCACAGCTGTGTTTGCCTAAGTGGCTGCATTTGAAGCAACTGACATTGCAATGACTTCTCTGTGGTATCAGACGCGGATTTTGGGCATTCTTCGGTGGGGGGGGGGGGGGGTGTCAGACCTGTGAGTTCTTGTACCAAGTAGAGCGCTGCTGAGCCCGGTACTCGGACCAGGTTCTGCTTGGCGGCCGGACAACCCCGACTTTCACCTGCGCTGACCGCCGTTCCCCAGAGGTTGAGCCCCTAGGTGCGTGGTGGCCTGCAGGGCTTTCAAGATGGAGCAGGAAGCGGGGTGATGAACATGACGGTCAGAAGGCAGCAGGCAAGAGAGTGGTCCAGGTACAGGCAGAGTCAGTAGGCAGGCAGCAGGGCAAGAGAGTGGTCCAGGTACAGGCAGAGTCAGTAGGCAGGCAGCAGGGCAAGAGAGTGGTCCAGGTACAGGCAGAGTCAGTAGGCAGGCAGCAGGGCAAGAGAGTGGTCCAGGTACAGGCAGAGTCAGTAGGCAGGCAGCAGGGCAAGAGAGTGGTCCAGGTACAGGCAGAGTCAGTAGGCAGGCAGCAGGGCAAGAGAGTGGTCCAGGTACAGGCAGAGTCAGTAGGCAGGCAGCAGGGCAAGAGAGTGGTCCAGGTACAGGCAGAGTCAGTAGGCAGGCAGCAGGGCAAGAGAGTAATCCAGGTACAGGCAGTCAGTAAGCAGGCAGCAGACACAAGAGTAATCCAGGTAAGCTAAGTCAGCAACGAGGAACAAAGTAGAGAAGCACGCTACTGAACAAGCAACACCTACCAAAGTAGAAGCCGAAGCAAAGGAGTCTAGGGCGAGCTCAGCTGATAAAGTGCTGGTGTCTGACATCAGCAAGGAGAAGGGGCACAGCCATAGGACAAGAGCAGGGAAGGAGGAACCGGAAGACCAATAGGAGAGAAGCAAGGGAAGCCAGGCAGAGGAACAGCAGACCCAGGTGCATGGAAGCAAAGCATTCAAGGAGCCTTGAATCCAGGCAGAGAGAGAGCAGAGCCAGGTACATGGAAACAAAGCAATCAAGGAGCCTACAGCCAGAGAAGAACTACACACACATGGCTCAGGTCTGTGCCAGTCAAGTGTGCGTGTCGACGGGACCCTGCGAAGCCCGAGGACACGCTTGCGTTGAGGGTAGGGGACATGACGGGAGGGGGGGGGGGGATTCGTGCTTGAGGCATCCAAGATAATGAAGAAGGTGAGCTGCCTCCATTGTGGGAATGATCCCATTGCAGCTTGCCTTTTCCGGAAAGATGAGCTGCCAGCTCTCATTGTCCAGGCCCTGGAAGATATTAACATTTCTTCCCCTGGTCTGAACCCGAGCCACATCCACCCCTTCTATTATATCTAGTACCAAAAGGCCCCCTAAAACTTTTCATATGAGGCCATGAAAGTCTTCATTTCAGCCCAATGGGATTGTCTGGATGCAGTTTTGTGAGTAGCGTGAGCTATGGCAAGTCTCTATCAGCTGCCAGTTGAGTTGGAATCCTTGCGGTTACCCATGTTGACCCCTTGATCATGGTGGTCACGAAGAAGACCACCTTACCAAAAGAAGGTGGCACGGCACTTAAGGATCCTCAGGACCATAAGTTGGAGTCATCCCTGAAAATGTCTTTCAAAGTAGTGGCTTTGTGCCTTAAGGCCTTAGTGTGCAGGTCTTACGCCGCTCGGGCTTGCCTCTCGTGGGCCCAAAAGGCATCTTCTATGGAAGACCTCGTGGTGTCTTTGCCAGCTTTGGAGTCTGGTTTGTTATATTTAGCTGACCTGCATTGTGATCTGCGTCGGGCGTCTGCCAAAGAGATTGCTTTCAATCTCACAGCTCGCTGCTGTTTTTGGCTTTGCCTATGGACGGCTGATAATGCCTTAAAGTCTCACTTATTGTGTTTACCCTTTCAGGGTAAGCTTCTATTTAGTGAGGATCGTTAAGGCCCTTGGGGATTCTAAGAGTCTGTGACTTCCAGAAGATAAACCTAAAGTGGTTTTCTACATTGGTCACTCCCACTCCCGTTTTAGGGAAGCGAAGTGGTACCGCCCGGGCCATTCTGCAGCCTTTCAAAGGTCTCATTTTCAGCAGAAGACTTGGACCTTTCGGTGTGAGCACCGTGCTGCTCCCTCTTCCTCACGCGGTCAGCCTGAGGCGAGGGGTTCGCAATGATGGGGCCCTGGCCCATACCCCAGTCATCTGGGACAGCTGTCCCGTTTTGTGGGGGGATGGACCAGGGTCATTTCACATGAATGGGTCTTGGAGGTCATCCGGAAACGGTTACAAACTAGAGTTCTCTGGTGCGCTTCCGGATTTCTTCTTAGAATCTCCTTGCAAGGCAGCCGCCATAGTGGTAGCAGTCGAGAAACTCAGAGTTGCTATGTTTAGGGGCAGTGTGTCCCATGGGACCGTTGGAGGTCGGCCTCGGCTGATATTCCATTTACTTTGTGGTGAACAAGGTGTTGAGGGTGCGGCATTTTCGAATGGAAATGCTGCATTCACTCATTGCGACGGCTCAACTGGGGGAGTTTTTAACCTCTCTTGATCTGAAAGAGACCTATCTGCATGTCCCCATTTGGCTTCCTCGCCAACATTTTCTCTGCTTCGTGGTGTTAGGCCAGCACTACCAGTTTCAGGTGATGCCCTTTGGCCTAGCCACGGCGCCTAGAACCTTCTCCTAAGACCATGGTGGTGGTCGCAGCCTTTTTCCGGAAGAAGGACATTCAGGTTCATCCCTATTTGGACAACTGGCTAGTTTGGGCGCCGTCCTTGGCGGAAAGCGTCCAGATGACAGAGAGGGTGATCAGCCTCTTGCAGTCTCTGGTTTGGGTAATCAACTTCCCAAAATACTATTTGCAACCTTTGCAATCACTGGAATACCTGAGGATGAATTTCAGCATGTGGAAGGGACATTTTCCCTCCCGGAGAATCGCAGATTGCGGCTCCAAACCATTTGGAGGGCATCCTGAGGATGCCAGCCCCCAAAGCATGTGACTATGCTGGGACCCATGGCAGCCCTGTTGGATGTAGTGCCATGGGCCAGAAGCCATATGCAACCGCTTCAGTTGTCTCTTCTCAGCCATTGGTCTCCTCTTTCGGAGGATTATCTGTTTCAGTTACCTGGTTGAATCCGACTGGGTTGGCGATGCAATGGTGGCTTGCTTTGGCGAACCTGCAGAAGCGTCTACCCCTGGGAACACCCGAGTGAGTAGTGGTGATGACGGACGCCAGCCTAATGGGCTGGAGTGCATGTTTTCTGGGGCGGACGGCTCAGGGCACTTGGACCAGTGTGGAAGCCTCCTGGTCTATCAACCGGCTCGAACTGTGAGTGATTTGGTTAGCGCTCAAGGAGTTTCTCGTACTTCAAGCATAGCCAGTTGGGGTTTACTCTGATAATGCAACAGCAGTTGCCTATGTCAACAGGCAGGGGGGATACCAAAAGCGCCCCTCCGGTGAAAGAGGCTTCACTGCTTTGCCTCTGGGCAGAGAAACACCTTTTTCTGCTCTCGGCAATGAACATTGCGGGATCATTGAATGTCCAGGCGGACTCCTCAACTGTACACAGGGTAGTAGGAGCTCTCTTCAGATGCTTTTGCACAGATCACACAGTGCTGGGGTGTCCCAGTTCTCGATTTCATGGCCTGCAAGGATGATGCCAAGGCCCCTCTCTTTTTCAGCAGGGGCAGGGAGTTCGGGTCGGAGGTGATGGATGTGCTCCTCTAACCTTGGCCCACATCTCTTCTGTATGCGTTCACTCCAGGGCTTCTATTAGGGAGAGTTGTGGACTGCATCATGAGACACCCAGTCGTCGGTAATCTGGTGGCTTCGGATTGGCCCAGGCGTCCATGGTACACGGATTTGATTCAACTCATGATCGACCAGCCTCTGCGACGGTCCAGTCACGGGGTCTGCTGATGCAGGGACCTGTGGCTATGGAGGGCTACTGCCAGTTGGCCTGCTTGCTGATTTTCACCATAGGGGAATACAAGTTCTTTTTTTATGTTTCAACGGTTTTTATTGATGACTTGAAGAAATACAAATCCGACTCAATACCTTAACAGTGTTATAACATTACAATTTTAAAATCATAACAAAACAGGGGAGCTACCCCACTACTTACAGTCATCACGTTTTTTCAACTTTTTCCCCTATCCCCCTCCCTCCCCCCTAGCCATGCTTTATCAACAGTGTTCACCATGGCCAATATACAAATAATAACTTTCATTGATGTGTTAGCACAGCCTTCCCTTCTCCCATATCCACATTCCAAAATAATATGTTCAAAACTCATATGTTCCCCCATCTCACACCAATCTCCACCACTTTTAAACGTTATGAGGAGCATGTTATTACCAAAAAGTGTTGTGATATAGTGAAACAAACAAAGATCCCTTCCTCCCCCCTCCCTCTACTTCCCACCCCTTGTTGAGAGATTTCCAGATTTTAACTTATTACCATGAAGGATGATCCAATTTCAAGATACATCTAAAGTGAGTTCACCATTAAACTGCGTCCTTTAGGAGACAGAGTATTAATATATGGTCCCCAAACATCCAAAAACGCTTCAACCTCCCAGGGGAGCTCCCACCCTCCTCTCAAACAATACAAATTCGTGTAACTTGTTGCGCCAGTGCCAGAAGTCCGGGGGGGTCTCCGCCATCCACTGACTCATTATTAGTCTTTTACCAATCAAAAGGCCTTCCGAACCATTTGACGGGCTGACCCCCTCTGCAACAGAAAAGCTTCATATTTATCTAACAAGATTCCCATCGGAGAGCACATGATTCTCAAGTCCAAAAGATCCGCCAGGTATTGGGCAATAGAATCCCAAAAGTGTCTCACTTTATAGCAGCTCCATAAATAGTGAAAGAAAGATCCCGGGCCCTCCCACACTTCCCACATAAGGTGTAGAAACTCCCCATCTTGAATACCTGAGCCTTCGTTAGATAGGCCCTATGAAGAATGCGATATTGGCTCTCTAAGCCCTGCATTCCCCGTTAAGCTCCGTATCCTGGCCGTCAAAACATTGAAATCTAAAGAAAGATGTGGTCTTTCCAAGTCTCCTGCCCATCTCTGACGAATGTTCTCCCGATCCCTGGGCGCCAAAAGTGTCCCCAAAACCTTATGTAACCCAGAAATAGATAGTCGTTCACTTTGTACCGAATGGAAAAACTGTCTCAATAAGCGACAGTGTCCAGCGCTCAAGGCTCCATCTCCAATGAATCCACATAGTGTTTTAACTGGGCATAGGCAAAAGTACCGCCCATATCATATCCCAGCCCCAGTGCTCCTAGGTTTAACATGCGGCCTTGTCGATTTAATACATGCTCCAACCGATTTATCCCATGTCTCGACCAGGTCCGAAAAACCGCGTTCTCCAAGCCCGGCCGAAACAACAGATTACCCTGAATAGGGAGCAAATCTGATACACACCTATTCAGGCCATACATCCGCATCATATCTCTCCAAAGCATCCGTAAAGGGAACACAAGTATACTAGAACGTAGATCAGGAGGAAGCGATTTACCTAGGAGCCTGCAAAAGAAAATGAAAGTGACACGGTGCATAATATTGGCTTTCCAACCTTCTCCAAGTATAATCATCTCGCGCCAAAAACCAATCTCCAAGATGACGCAAAGACAGGCCCAATTATACCTCCTTAGATCCGGGAGCCCTAGCCTCCCTCCCTCCAAGTCCCCTGCAATATGTATTGGCAATTTTGCTTTTCTACCTCCCCAGCAGAAGCATCTGATCACTTTGGTCAGCAAATTCACATCTTTTGTTTTCAAATAGAGGGGCAACATATGCAATAAATACAGCCACCTAGGAAACTCTACCATTCTGAATAATTGAATCCGTCCACTAAGAGACAGAGGCAACGACCGCCAAGCACGTAATCTCTCCGTCGTGTTCCCCAACAGTCTAGAAACATTCAAACTATACAGCTCTGAGACTTTCATCGAGATATACAAGTTCTTTTTTTATCTGCTCAGAAGCATGCCCAAGATCTGCGAGTTAAATGCCAGGTATTTTAAAGTAAGAGGTTGGTTTCCATGAACTAACTTCACAACCATTTTATCTGCAGAGGAAGGAGTTTTATTCAAAATGTATTTACGCAAGTAAGCACATCTTTACCTGCATATAACATATTTTGGATACTGCCCCCTTTGAGTGTGTTTGAGTTGATTAAAACTTTTTTTTAAGTGCATAGAAACATAATAAACAAAAAATCCTGTTAGCTAACATAATAGCTTCTGATGGCAATTTCCACTAAATTAGTCATTCCGTGTCAAGTGGACCAATTTAAAGGTTGTCCCCACCTCACCATCTCAGATTTTGATGAAATTTGGTACATAGTTTCTTTATGATAAAAAACTAAGCTGTGCAAAATTTTAGTTCAAAAGACTAAAAATTGGAGGTTCTATGGGACTCAATAGGACTAAGTCCTTTTGGAGTTCTCGCAGAGAGTGGGTTTCTCAAATCCAGGTTGTAGATCCCAGACCCGTTCTACCCAATGAAGGTGCGAGGGCCTCTCCTCTGGTCCCTGTCGGAGCTCGGCTTTCTCAGTTTTATCAGAGGTGGGCCCACATCACTTCAGATCAGTGGGTCTTGGAGGTTGTTCAAGACGGTTATGCCTTAGAGTTCGCAAGGCCTATTTCAGACGCCTTTCTGAAGTCTCCCTGTCGCTCTCCTCTCAAGGCGAGGGCGGTTCGGGACGCTCTACAGAGGCTTTTAGATCTTCAGGCTATGTGTCCAGTCCCTCCTTCCAAGTACAGGCAAGGCCGGTATTCCATTTATTTTGTGGTTCCCAAGAAGGAAGATTCTTTTCGCCCTATTTTGGATCTCAAAGCGGTCAATTGCGCTCTGAGTCACAAGCTTTCGCATGGAGACCCTGCGATCGGTCATATAGCTGTCCGCCAGGGAGAGTATTTGACAGCCTTAGATCTCACGGAGGCCTATTTGCATATTCCTATTCGTCCGGCACACCACAAGTTCTTGTGCTTTGCAATTCTAGGGCACATTTCCAGTTTCGCTCTCTGGCCTTTGGTCTTGCGACGGCTCCACGCACCTTTACCAAAGTTATGGTCGTGGTGGCGGCAGCCCTCAGAAAAGAGGGGATTCTTGTTCATCCATACCTAGACGACTGGTTAATCAGAGCGAAGTCTTATGAAGAGAGTTGTCGCGTCACGGGTCGAGTGATGCAGTTCTTGCAGTCTCTGGGTTGGGTGGTAAATGTCGCCAAGAGTCGGTTAGTTCCATCTCAGTCTCTGGAGTATTTGGGGGGTCAACTTGGACACAGACATCGGTCGAGTCTTTCTACCGCAGTCCAGGATTGTAAAGCTCCGGACTCAGATACGGGACTTTCTTCATCAGCAGCGTCCCTGTGCTCGGGATTATCTTCAGGTTCTGGGTTCCATGGCAGCCACTATAGAGGTAGTGCCCTGGGCCAAGCTTCATATGCGACCTCTTCAGTGGTCCCTTCTATCCCGATTGTCATCTCAGAGGGACTCGTTACTGAGGCGTCTTCCTCTTCGCAACCGAGAACGCAGCTCTCTGTTTTGGGGGCTGCGGATGAAGAATCTAACGGTAGCTATGCCTTTGGAATCTCCTCGGTGGATACCGTTGACGACAGATGCCAGTCTCCGAGGCTGGGGAGCGCATTGCCTAGGCAGGTGGACCCAGGGTCTCTGGTCTCGTCTGGAAGCAGTTCAATCAATCACTTTTTGGAGACCAGAGCTATCTGGTTAGCTCTGCTGCACTTCACTCCTCTCCTGATAGGCAAAGCGGTGAGATTCTTTCGGACAATGCCTCAGCAGTAGCCTATGTCAACCGTCAGGGGGGAACGAGATGCCGTCTCTTGTGTCCGGGAGGCGGAGACTCTCCTAGCCTGGGCAGAGGTTCATCTCACGGCAATTTCAGCATCACATGTAGCAGAGTGGAGAACGTTCAAGCCGACTTCCTTCAGTCGCCACACTCTCGAACCGGGAGAATAGGCTCTCAGTGCTCAGGCGTTTCAGTTGATAGTGGACGGCTGGGGCTCTCCAGTTCTAGATCTTTTCGCCACCAGTCTCAACTCGAAGGTCCCTCGATTCTTCAGTCTTCGCAGGGATGCAAGGGCAGCAGGGGTAGACGCTTTCTTGCAGCAGTGGCCCTCCGACCTTCTATTACCGCGTTTCCTGCTTGGCCGCTAATAGGTTGTCTCCTGCAGAAGATCGAGGAACAACGAGGGCCGGTAATTTTGGTGGCAACCGGACTGGCCTCGACGTCTGTGGTACGCGAATCTGCAAACGTCTGTCTGTGGCGTCTCCTCATCGGTTCCCAGTTCACAGGGCTCTGCTGGTACAAGGGGCAGTTCTACATCCAGATCCAGCTCGATTTTGTCTTACGGCTGGCTTTTGAATGAGCCCGTTTAGCTAAGCGAGGTTTTTCATCACCAGTGATTTCCACCATGCTTCGATCTCGTCGGCGTTCCACTTCTCTAAACTATATTCGTACTTGGAGAATTTTTGAGGCCTGGTGTGCAGAGGCTAGCATTCTTCCGTTTCGGGCGTCCGTGCCTCAGATGTTAGATTTTCTTCAACATGGTTTTGATAAAGGGCTATCTCTTTCCTCTCTTAAGGTGCAAGTGGCAGCTCTTTCCTGTTTCAGAGGTCGGAATTCGGGGGAAAATCTTTTGCCAGTCTTCCTGATGTGGCCCGTTTTTTGAAGGGAGTCGGTCTACTTCGTCCTCCGGTAAGATCGATCTTTCTGTCTTGGGATCTTAATCTGGTTCTTTCGACTCTGACGAAACCACCATTTGAACCATTGCAAGCATGTTCTTTGAAGGATTTGACGCTTAAGACGGTGTTTTTGGTGGCTATTGCATCAGCTAGGAGGGTCTCTGAGTTGCAAGCTTTTTCCAGTAGAGCTCCATTTCTGGAATTTTCTAAGGAGAGAGTGGTGCTTCGTCCTGTTCCTTCCTTTTTGCCTAAGTTTTTGTCTCGGTTTCATCTGTCCCAGTCCGTTTTTCTTCCTGTTCTGGGATCGGCCTCAGGGACGCAGGAGCAGAGACTGTTGCATACTCTGGATGTTAAGAGAGTGCTTAAACGATATCTCGCGGTTACGGAAGGTTTTCGCCGTACGGACCGTCTTTTTCTGCTCTTGGCCAGTCAACGTAAGGGGTTGTCGGCGTCTAAGCCCACATTGTCATGGTGGATTAAAGAAATGATTGCGTTGGCCTACCTTTTGGCAGGTAAAGCAGTCCCGGAATCTGTTAAAGCTCATTCGACTGATGGTCAAGCAGCATCCTGGGCCGAGTGTTCCTTGGTATTGCCAGCGGAGATTTGTAAGGCAGCGACTTGGTCCTCTCTCCATTCTTTTTCTAAACATTACAGACTTGATGATCAGTTTAAGCAGGAGGCGGTCTTTGCATCCCGAGTGCTCACAGTGGGTTTGCTGGGGTCCCTCCCGTAGGACTACTGCTTTGTTACATCCCATCAGTCCAATCCTGGGCCGGTCCGGAGGGATGCTAAGGAAGTAGAAATTAGACCTTACCTGCTAATTTGCTTTCCTTTAATCCCTCCGGCCCGGCCCAGGCCCCTCCCTGTTCTAGCTTTCTGTCTACGTTTGCATGTTCTGTTTATTTGTTTGCAGAGCTGTTTTTGCTAGTTAGTTATATTAAAAAAAAAAAAATCACTGATCTTCTGTTAAGGCCATACCGCTGCTCTGGTAAGGGTACGTGGTGAGCCTTTACAGTGAGGCCATACCGCTGCTTTGGTAAGGGTACCTGGTGAGCCATTACAGTTAGGCCATACCGATTCTCTGGTAAGGGTTTTCGGTGAGCCATTACAGTTAGGCCATACTGCTGCTCTGGTGAGAGTTGTCAGTGAGCTTTTATTAGAGCACGTTTTCATTAGTGCTCCCTGGTTGCTGGAATTCCTTGAGGCACAGAATGTATTGTTGTTCTTCTTTCTGCTTTGTTGTTCAAATACTGAGGCTAGGGTCACGTGACCAGGGCTCCTATTGGCTCGCTAGAATCAGAGTTTTTTCTCAGTCTCCAACCTGCTGGAAGTCGAGCACAACCCATCAGTCCAATCCTGGGCCGGTCCGGACGGATTAAAGGAAAGCAAATTAGCAGGTAAGGTCTAATTTCTACTTAGCCATATTGAACCTGATCTATTGAGATAATGTGGGATATAAATAAAATAAATACATTTGGTAACAACTCTGGAAACTTATGCTTGGATGTCGGGATTCAAGGCAAAAATGGGAAAGACAGAGGCCCTTAATCTTACTATTGATGTACATATTTTACAGAACTCGTTCCTTTTCCCTGGGTCCCCAAGGAGCTTAAATATCTGGAGGTCTGGATTCAATCGAAGTATTCCCAATTGTTCCAAGCTACTTATCCAAAGCTTTTTGCTACTATTTGCTCTGACCTGGATCGTTGGGAGACACAAACTATATCCTGGTTTGATAGGATATCTACCATTAGAATGAATGTGTTACCATGTCTATTTTTATTTGTTTCAATTACTTCCTTTAGAAGGCCCATGAAAGGCTTTACAGAGTCTTCAGAATAGTGATTTTCTATTCATTTGGAGTGACAGCCTAGATTATCAAGGCAAATCCTATTTAGGGATTCTAAATGTGGGGGTATGGGGGTACTGGATTTGTGGAATTGCTATCTAAATGCTCAGCCTTGGGCGACTATGGAATGGTTCAAAAATAATGTTCATAAGCTTTGGGTATATGTAGAGCAGTTTTGGGTGTACCCTGTGCCTTTACGTGATTTGTTTTGGTTACATAAGGGGGCTTGTACATTTTCTGATGTCCTTTCCTAATTATTTCTTATACTTTTTCTGTCTTGGACAAGTTGAGTCCACAACCCGACTTTCAACTTTCACACTATACTCCCATTTGTTAAAATCCTTTGTTTCCTCCTGCTTTGGTTCCTTTGCTTTATAGGGAGTAATGTCATAAGGGTTTATTGAAATGGGGTCAGTTTTATGATAAATTGATTTCTTTTTCTGTTTTGGCCAGAGATTATAGTCTTCCAAAGTCTCATCATTCTGCTTATTTACAGTTGGCCCTTTTTTGGCCAATAAAAACTACAGGTCTTGATTGGTGGGTGATTGTATTTTTTTAGAGGATATGTGTGAGGATTTTACATCCACAGTTTGGTGAATACACTCTATGCTTATCTTAGGGACTTTCGGTCTCCAGACCTTTATCATAAGCATAAGTGGGAACTGGAACTTGGGGTGACATATGATCCAGAGAAATGGGACTTGATGGAACAGACTTTTGCCACTGTGGCTATTCCATCTAATATAAAGGAAAATTAATGTAAAAATTTTATATAGATTTCAATTACCCCAATGTTGACTGGGTAAATGTAACATCAGGGCATGCTAGGGAGGTAAAATTCCTTGACGAAATCAAGGACTGCTTTATGGAGCAGCTAGTACAGGAGCCGACAAGAGAAGGAAAAATTCTACGCCTAGTTCTTAGTGGAGCGCATGATCTAGTGCAGGAGGTAATGGTGCTGGAGCCGCTTGATAACAGTGATCCAAATATGATCAGATTTGATATTGGCTTTGGAGTAAGTATAAGCAGAAAATCCAATATGTTAGTGTTTAACTTTCAAAAAGGAGACTATGATAAAATGAGAAGAACGGTAAAAAAAAAAAAACAGAGGAGTGGCTGCAAGGGTCAAAAATTTATATCAGGCGTGGATGCTGTTCAAAAATACCATCCTGGAAGCCCAGGCCAAATATATTCCACATATTAAAAAAGGAGGACAGAAGATCAAACAACAGCTGGCATGGTTAAAAAGTGAGGTAAAGGAAGCTATTAGAGCTAAAAGAAAATCCTTCAGAAAATGGAAGAAGGAACCGACTGAAAATAATAATTAACAGCATAAGGAATGTCAAGTCAAATGCAAAGCGCTGATAAAGAAGGCAAAGAGGGACTTTGAAAAAAAGATTGCGTTATAGGCAATAATACATAGTAAAATTTATTTATTTATTTATTTATTTGTTACATGTATAAAATGTTTGCACGTTTGGGAAGCTCACCAGGTGCCCTTGGCCTGGATTGGCCGCTGTCGTGGACAGGATGCTGGGCTCGATGGACCCTTGATCTTTTCCCAATTTGGCATTTCTTATGTACTTATTTGTACCCCACATTTTCCCACCTATTTGCAGACTCAATGTGGCTTACATAGCGCCGTGGGGCGAAAGCCTACTCCGGTGCAGAAACAAATATAGAGTGATGTTATTTTAAATGAAATAGTTATGTACAGACACATTAGAGAAACATAAGGAAGTTTATATAAAGTTCATTTTAGGTATATTAAAATCAAGAAGCCGGCAAAAGAATCAGTTTGGACCACATGATGACCATGGGGTAAAGGGGGCAATCAGGGAAGACAAAGCCATAGTGGAGAGATTAAATGAATTCTTTGCTTTGGTCTTCACCGAGGAAGATTTGGGAGAGATACCGGTGCCAGAAATAGTATTCAAAGCTGACGATTCAGAGAAAATGAAATCTCTATAAACCTGGAGGATGTAATGGGGCAGTTTGACAAATTGAAGAGTAGCAAATCTCCTGAATCGGATGGCATTCATCCTAGAGTACTGATAGAATTGAAAAATGAACTTACAGAACTATTGTTAGTAATAGATAATTTATCTTTAAAATCGAACGTAGTACCAGAAGATTAGAGGGTGGCCAGTAAAACGCTGATTTTTAAAAAAGGTTGCAGATCCGGGAAATTATAGACCTGTGAGCCCTGACCTCGGTGCCGGGCAAAATGGTAGAGACTATTATAAGAAAATTACAGAGTATATTCAAAAGCATGTATTAATGAGACAAAGCCAACATGGCTTTAGTGAAGGGAAATCTTTGCCTCACCAATCTATTACATTTCTTTGAAGGGGTGAACAAACGTGGATTAAGGCGAACCGGTTGATATTGTGTATCTGGATTTTCAAAAGGCATTTGAAAGTACCTCAAGAAAGACTCCAGAAGAAATTAGAAAGCCATAGGATTGCAGGTAGTGTCCTATTATGGATTAAAAACTGGTTAAAAGATAGAAAACAGAGAGTAGGGTTTAAATGGTCAGTATTCTCAATGGCGAAGGGTAGTTAGTGGGGTTTCCCAGGGGTCTGTGCTGGGACTGCTGCTTTTTAACATATTTATACATGGCCTTGATATGGGAGTATCTAGTGAAGTAATTAAATTTGCTGATAACACACAGTTGTGCAAAGTGATGCATATGAGAAAGAGGAACCAGAATTATAGCTACATAATGCAAGGTTCCACGTTAGGATTCACCGACCAAGAAAGGGATCTAGGTGTCGTCGTTGATACGTTGAAACCTTCTGTTCAGTGGTCGTCGTCGACTAAGAATGCAAATAGAATGTTAGGTATTATTAGGAAATGAATAGAAATCAAAAATGAGGCTGTTATAATGCCTTTGTATTGATCCATGGTGCGACCGCACCTTGAATAGTGTGTTTAATTCTGGTCTCTGCATCTCAAAAAAGGTATAGTGGAATTACAAAAAGGTACAGAGAAGAGCAACAGAAATGATAAAGGGGATTGGAGAACTTCCGTATGAGGAAAAGCTAAAGCGGCTAGGGCTTTTCAGCTTGGAGAAAAGACAGCTGAGGGGAGGTATGATAGAGGTCTATAAAATAATGCGTGGAATGGATCGGGTAGACTTGAGCGTCTGTTTACTCTTTCCAAAAATATTAGCACTAGGGGGCATGTAATGAAGCTACAAAGTAGTAAATTTAAAACGAATTGGAGAAAATGTTTCTTCACTCAAAATGTAATTAAACTCTGGAATTTGTTGCCAGAGAATGTGGGAAAGGCGGTTAACTTAGCGGGTTTTAACAAGGTTTTGACAGCTTCCTAAAGGAAAAGTCCATAGATCATTATTAAAATGAACTTGGGGAAAATCCACTGCTTATTTCTGGGATAAGCAGCATAAAATGTTTTGTACTTTTTTGGGATCTTGCCAGGTATTTATGACCTGGATTTGCATACTGTTTGAAATAGGATGCTGGGCTTGATGGACCTTTGGTCTGTCCCAGTATGGCAATACTTATGTATTACCGTATTTTTTGGACTATAAGATGCACTTTTTTCCCCCCAAATTTGGGAGGAAAATGAGGGGTGCGTCTTATAGTCCAAAGGTAGAGATTTGGCTGGCTGGCAGGCAGACCGCCCTCCCTCCCTCCAAGTTCGGGATCGCCCTCCCCCCGGCCCTATCACCACTTCTCCCCTTACGCGATCTTCCCTGGTGGTCTAGTGAGGTCGGGGCAGGAAAGAGCCCCCTCTTTCCTGCCCAGTGCGCTGCTCTCCATCCTCCTGTATGCATTGCTGCCTGACGGTCTCGGCGAGATTCAAAATGGCCACTGAGAATTGAAGTCTTGGCGGCCATTTTGAATCTCACCGAGACCGTCAGGCAGCAATGCATACAGGAGGATGGAGAGCAGCGCGCTGGGCAGGAAAGAGGGGGCTCTTTCCTGCCCCGACATCACTAGACCACCAGGGAAGATCGCGTGAGTAAGGGGAGAGGTGGTGACGGGGGGGGGGGGGGGGGAGGAGGTAACCCTGAGGGCGATCCCGAACTTGGAGGGAGGGATTCGGACAAGATGCACCGGAGCACCTAGGTTTTAGAGGAGAGAAAAAGCAAAAAAAAATTTTTCCTATTTCCCTCCTCTAAAACCTAGGTGCGTCTTATGGTCCGGTGCGTCTTATAGTCCGAAAAATATGTTCTAAACTCCAGTGATATTTTAGTTGCTGGTATGCTAACACCATTTCTCTTTGTTGGAGGTGTTGTGGCTCTCGTGGAACTATGGGTCATATCTAGTAGTCCTCTCCAAAGGCTGTAGTATTTTGGAAGGGCATTCGCTTTCAAATTCATTGGATTACTGGGTTTGAAGATTCCTTGGGATCCTGGTATATTTTTATTTAACAGGCCCATTCCAGTCTTGCATAAAGTTAGCCTGTTTTGTAATTATTTGCATACGGCTATGTTGACTGACTGCTGCATGGAAGGATTCTGGTATTACCATCTCTTCGACTGTGGCGTCTTAAATTCCATCATAGCTATAAGATGGAAGTGTTAAATGCTGAAAGGTGCAAATGTATTTGAAATATATATATACAGTGCAATCCGCTTAAGTGCAAGGGTCTGGGACTAACGAAATGCATGCAGTTAACCAGAGCGAGCACTTAACCGTTGTTACCCAAAGAAGCTTGATATCTGATATGTACAGTACTGTTTATTATATGTACAGTATACAGTCTCTGTTAACTGACATTAGGCTTACTTGAAGTAATCAGTTATACTCCTCTGTACAATCTTGGGTCTGTGAGTTCCATAGTCTACGTCTGCCAGACAGTAAAAACTGTCATAGCACTGACATCCAGTGGCCTCCAGATAGGCCCGCACGGTGTTGAGACTCTCTAGCGCTCTTGCAAAAGTGACAGGAGGAGGTTGTTGAATTTCATCAGCATGTACCTCGCTGCTCATTTCTTCATCTGTTCCATCATCAGCCGTTGTTGCCTGTGTGTATGCACATATCTCGACATCGGTGCTGTCTTCAGCTGTTTGTAGATCGTGATCAACAGCTACGTAGCGATGGAACTCCTCTTCAGTAGCACCAGCTGGGATGTCAATAACCTCTTCATCTGACGCGTTTGCAACAGCTGCATCTGTTTCGTCCCTCTCCACATCCTTATCAATGCTTGCCCGCTTGTAGCAGTTCACAGTGGTTGCCTGTGTAACATGATTCCAGGCTTCTTTCTGCATATGTAGGGAATCCAACAGTGAGAGATTACGAGCCAGTTCAACAGCACGTTTATCCTTGCTAGTCTGGTCATCCATAACGCTCATCAGACGACGTAGCACAAGAGCCTGATAATGTTTTTTGAAATTGGCTATTATGCCCTGATCCATAGGTTGGATCAGAGAGGTAGTGTTTGGTGGCAGGAAGACCACCTTGACGTTAGACAGCCTGACATCATCCCTGTGTGCAGCACAATTATCACAAAGCAACAAAATTTGATGTTTTTTTGCCCACATTCTAGTGTCTAACTTTCTTTAGCTACTGCTTCCAAATTTCCCCAGTCATCCATGAATTTGTGATAGCCTCATATGACACAGGAAGTCGCTTAACTTTCTTGTAGCAACGGGGCTGTTTACTGTTTCCATTGTCGAGGGGTTCCAACTTCTCACTCCCATCCATATTGCAGCAAAGGAGCATCGTCAGTCGGTCCTTCGATGTTTTACCTCCAGTAGTTTCGGCATGTTTGAATGCAAGTGTTCCACCAGGAATCACTCGCCAATAGAGACCGTTTTCATCAGCATTGAAAATGTCACGAGGTGCAAACTCGTTCAAGAAGCTGGTCTGTCTGCTTCAAGACACGTGAAATTTGACAGGGATTGACATCATATTCTTTAGGAATAGATGCTTGACTTTGTTTTCTAATTTTTAAAGAACTTCTATTCGTTCAACCAGTGTTCAACCGCTGTGACGACGAACCTGGTGTACGCTCTAACAACATTCTTTCATTTATTCTGCCTTTGACAGTTAAAGAGGCAGTAAATTTGAAATCTCGTTAGTTGTCATGCGCCAATCGACTTCCATATTCCATGCATGCGCTGATGCGGAGTTTTTCCTGCAGAGGAGCGGTCTTGAACCATGCATATAAGCGAATCTTGCACTTATCAGTGGTGCGCTAAACCGAAGTTTGTCCCCACAGAAATTGATGGTGCCAAAAACGGGACCAAAGTAGGGCATGCAGTTAAACAGAGCAAGTGCTTTTCCGACGTGCACTGTGTGTGTGTGTGTAGATATATATATATATATATATATATATATATATATATATATATATGTATAATATAAATAATATTTGGGATCTTGCCAGGTATTTGTGATCTGAATTGGCCACTGTTGGCAATAGGATGCTGGTCTTGATGGACCTTTGGTCTGTCCCAGTACGGCAATACTTATGTACTTAAGGGTATTTGGGGCAATGTGGGTAACCGTACCTTTCTGGGATGATTGGGGTCTTTGTTTTCAGAACTTTCTTTGATGTTCTGTTTGGATTTTTATGGTCTGTCCGTTTTGGGGATGTTTGGAGAAGGGTGTGGCTTGTTGGGGGGGGGGCGGGGAGGGAGATTGTGTTCTGATTTAGGAGGGAAAAATGATAACCTTTAAAAATGAGAAATCTCTCTGAATGCTGTATTTTCTTTTATGTGATGTTTCATGCCTTTGATTTGTTGCTTATTTTAATAAAGATTTCTTTAAAAATGAAATATTTTGCAGTCTCAATTCTGTATGATATTTCTCAGTCTTAACTGTCAAATCCTGAAACTGATCTTCATATTTTTAGATGGACAAAAATGTAAGTAATTGTTCATCTGAAAGCATTGCTTCTCTAAGACCACTCTCTTGTGAGGTCTGGATCAGCAGCAATATCAGATGCAATATATTTTTGTGAAATATGCTATTCTTCTCTACAAAAGCCACATCCTCAAAAAAAAAAAAGTCTCTTAATAGAAACAGACTTCTAGGAAAATATTCCTACTTGCATTGTTCCATGAGTGTTATGCGTTATAGCTTCAAGTGCACTACTTGGTGATAGCCATTCAACAAATCAGCCCAATTAGAAGTGTCTACTAAAACACATTCAGTAACAACAAAGATGGTTTGAAAAATTTGCATATGCTGAGCTTTGGAAAAACCAAAGCCATTGTTTCATGCTTGTGCCATATGTGATACCCTCCAATTGTATTGTAAAATCACAAAACAACAAGAGGGCAGCAAATACTAAATTCTGCTGTCAGATGTGGAAGTGGCACATTCTGAAATTACATAAACCACAAAATTGAAAATTAATACTCAGCATTATGAAAAATTGAAGCTTGAGGGCATGCCCCAAGTCAAGAGTAGAAGGTCAACATGAGGGTTACATCTGTATAATCAAAGGCCCCAAAAAAGCTCCCCATAGAGCTTGTTAAACACAAAAATGTATACTATATACTAACAGAAGATGATAAAGCATTGAAGTAGAGACTACAAAAAAAAAATCTCTTAAATTTGTGCTGAAAAAAAAATAGCCATATCACTTAAGGTGTCATCTTGGGGCTTATGTAGCCGATTTCTTTCAGCTCCAATTTTTTGTAATGATACTTGAGTATTTATTAATTTTCCATTTTGTGGTTTATATAAGTTTTTATTTTGCCACTTGCAGTCTAGTCAGATTTCGTCAGAAGAATTTGTGTATATTGACAGCTGAAATCTCCCATAATATGCTTTTCATCTTAATTTCTGTAAACATTTTTCTGTCTCTCTCTTCATCTTGTTCAGGTGGTTGGTATTACTCCCCAGCATAAATATTTTCATAGCAGTACGTAAGAGTAGTTATACTGGATCAGTCCATTGGTCCCTCTAGCCCAGTATCCTATTTCCAACAGAAGCCAAGCCAGGTCACAAGTACCTGGCAGAAACCCAAATCGTGGCAACATTCAATACTAGCAATCCCAGGACAAGCAGTTGCTTCCAAATATCTGTCTCAATAGCGGACTATGGACTTTTCCTCCAAGAACTTGTCCAAACCTTTTTTTAAACCCAGATACGCTAACCGCTATTACCACATTCTCCGGCAAAGAGTTCCAGAGCTTATTCTTTGAATGAAATAACATTGCATTTTATTTCTTGAAGAATATTTATTCTATTCGACTCTACGCTATCCTTATTATATAGTACCTCTGTATATACTCCTCCATCAATTTGTTCCATCCTGCATTTCAGTATAATTGATATTCCTGTATTATGGTATCCCATTGGTTGTTGCCCATTTACCAGGTCTCAGAGATGCTTATTATGTCTAATTCCTCATTTACTGCTATACAGTCTTATTTTTAAGATTTTTAATAAATCCTTGGAGACGGGAGAGGTTCCGTGGGATTGGAGAACGGCGGACATAGTCCCTCTTAACAAAGTGGTGATAGGGAAGAAGCTGGAAACTACAGGCCGGTAAGCCTCACTTTGGTTATTGGAAAAGTAATGGAAGCGATGCTGAGGGAAAGGATAGTGAATTTCCTGGAAGTCAATAAGTTGCAAGATCCGAGACAACATGGTTTTACCAAAGGTAAATCGTGCCAAACTATTCTCATTGAATTCTTTGACTGGGTGACCGGAGAATTGAATCAGGGATGTGCTTATAGACGTAATCTACTTAGACTTCAGCAAAGCTTTTGACACCGTTCTCCACAGGAGGTTCCTGAATAAACTTGACAGGCTGAAGATAGGACCCGACATGGTGAACTGGATTAGGAACTGGTTGACGGACAGACACCAGAGGGTGGTGGTTAATGGAATTCGCTTGGATGAGGGAAAGGTGAGTAGTGGAGTGCCGCAGGGACTTGTGCTGAGTACGATTCTGTTCAATATATTTGTGAGTGACATTGCCGAAGGGTTAGAAGGTAAAGTTTGCTTTTTTGCGGATGATACTAAGATTTGTAACAGAGTGGACACCCGGGAGGGAGTGGAAAACATGAAAAAGGATCTGCAGAAGCTAGAAGAATGGTCTAAGGTTTGGCAATTAAAATTCAATGTGAAGAAATGCAAAGTGATGCACTTAGGGAGTAGAAATCCACGGTAGACGTATGTGTTAGGCGGTGAGAGTCTATGTACGGACAGGGAGAAGGATCTTGGATCTGAAGGCGACGAAACAGTGTGACAAGGAGGTGGCTGTAGCTAGAAGGTTGCTAGGCTTTATAGAGAGAAGTGTGACCAGCAGAAGAAAAGAGGTTTTAATGCCCCTGTATAAGTCGTTGGTGAGGCCCCACCTGGAGTATTGTGTTCAGTTTTGGAGGCCATATCATGCTAAGGATGTAAAAAGAATTGAAGCGGTGCAAAGAAAAGCTACGAGAATGGTACGGGATTTGCATTACAAGACGTATGAGGAGAGACTTGCTGACCTGAACATATATACCCTGGAGGAAAGGAGAAACGGGTGATATGATAGACGTTCAAATATTTGAAAGATATTAATCCGCAAACGAACCTTTTCCGGAGATGGGAAGGTGGTAGAACTAGAGGACATGAAATGAGATTGAAGGGGGGCAGACTCAAGAAAAATATCAGGAAGTATTTTTTCACGGAGAGAGTGGTGGATACTTGGAATGCCCTCCCGCGGGAGGTGGTGGAGATGAAAACGGTAACGGAATTCAAATGTGTGGGATAAACATAAAGGAATCCTATTCAGAAGCAATGGATCCTCAGAAGCTTAGCGGAAATTGGGTGGCAGAGCCGGTGGTGGGAGGCAGGGCTAGTGCTGGGCAGACTTCTACAGTCTGTGCCCTGAAAATGACAGATACAAATCAAGGTAAGGTATACACAAAAAGTAGCACATATGAATTTATCTTGTTGGGCAGACTGGACGGACCGTGCAGGTCTTTTTTCTGCCGTCATCTACTATTATCATAGTACAGTTATGGGGTACAGTCTGGCAGTTACAGTTAAATCAAGCACTTAAAAACATGAGAAAGCCATACCTAATAGCTCCTTTCACAGCATGGAAATCATTTAAACTGCACTTGATGTGTTTATTCGTGTATTAGTTTTTGCATATGCACCCAGCTTTACTGAATTTTTAATATATGCTGTTCAAGGATGAAGATTATTCACAGCAAGTATACAGTCAACAAGAAGTACAGCAAGAACAAGAAGACTATGTAGTTGAAGAGGAATTAGAAGATGCTACCGATTCCCAGGAAACTTCTTATAAATCGGAAGAGGTATAGTAGTGTACAGCATACAGATGTTTGCTCTATGTATGTGTTTATATTTCTGAGGCTGACACATATAACCATGCTTTGAATGACATATACTAATTGTTGTCTCTGGTCCTTGGCTTTTTTTCATGACCTTTCTTGTCATTTGCATCTGTGCCCCCACTTTCTTGTGTTCTCTTAGATATTTTTAGTTTTCAAGTTCTGCTCACACATAATATCCAGTGTAACTTTTAGTGTAACTCACCTTGAGCTACTACTGAAAAAGGTGTGAGCAAAATCCAAATAAAATAAACATATTACAGATATACATAGTATATAAACCTAATTTCCAAACCCAGGTAGCCATGCTTAAAGACTAATAATTGTGTTTTAGGTGGCATTCAGAGGACGTCTTTCTGTTCTTTTATTTATTTATTTATTTGTTGCATTTGTATCCCACATTTTCCACCTTTTTGCAGGCTTAATGTGGCTTACATTATGCCGTAATGGCGATTGCCATTTCCGGAATGAGAAATACAAAGTAGTGTTACATTAAAGATCATAGATATTAAAGTAAATTATAAAGTTATTTATTTATTGCATTTGTATCCCACATTTTCCCACCTTTTTGCAGGCTCAATGTGGCTTACAATATATCATGAATGGTGGAAATATGTTAGAAGATATACATTTAGTGTTATAGAAGAAGCTTGGGTAACATGATAATGATAAAACATGATAGTAATATAACAAGCAAATATTATAAGACAATTCTGAATATAAGTGGAGGAGTGGTGTACGTTCACATTTGTTGATCTTTGTGGTATGCCTTATTAAAGAGATGGGTCTTCAGTAGTTTGCGGAAGTTGGTTAGTTCGTAAATCATTTTTAAGTTGCGCGGCAGTGCGTTCCATAACTGTGTGCTCAAGTAGGTAAAGTTTGACGCATGCATTAGTTTGTATTTTAGACCT
The DNA here is from genome assembly GCF_901765095.1 of Microcaecilia unicolor. Classification (NCBI taxonomy): domain Eukaryota; kingdom Metazoa; phylum Chordata; class Amphibia; order Gymnophiona; family Siphonopidae; genus Microcaecilia; species Microcaecilia unicolor. The sequence goes on from NC_044031.1 coordinate 75,552,400, forward strand.
TTGCAGTTGGGAAAGTGCAGGTTAAGGAATGTGCGGGATGATCTTTTAGTATTCCTGGGTGGTAAGTCTATCAGGTCTGACATGTAGGCTGGTGCGTCTCCATGAATGATTTTGTGAATTAGGGAGCATATTTTAAATGTGATGCGTTCTTTAAGTGGGAGCCAGTGTAGCTTTTCCCAAAGGGGTTTAGCACTTTCATATTTTGTTTTACCGAATATGAGTCTAGCTGCAGTGTTCTGGGCTGTTTGAAGTTTCTTGATTATTTGTTCTTTACAGCCGGTGTAGAGTGTGTTGCAGAAGTCTAGATGACTGAGCACCATTGATTGTACCAGGTTGCGGAAAACATTCCTTGGGAAGAAAGGTCTTACTCTTTTTAATTTCCACATTGAGTGGAACATTTTCTTGGTTGTGTTTTTCGCATGGCTCTCAAGTGTTAGGTTTCGATCGATGGTAACTCCAAGAATTTTTAGGGTATCTGAAATTGGAAGGTTCAGGTTTGGTGTGTTAATGGTGGTGAATTTGTTCGTGTTATGTTGAGAGGTAAGTATTAGGCATTTTTTCTGCATTAAGTTTCAGCTGGAATGCATCTGCCCATGAGTGCATGATATGGAGACTTTGGTTGATGTCATTGGTAATTTCCTTTAAATCTTGTTTAAATGGGATGTAAACCGTTATGTCGTCTGCGTATATATATGGGTTGAAGTTTTGGTTTGATAATAGTTTGGCCAAGGGTATCATCATTAAGTTGAATAGAGTCGGTGAGAGGGGGGATCCCTGTGGGACTCCGCATTCGGGTATCCATGTGGCTGAAGTAGTCGAATTAGATGTCACTTTGTATGATCGTGTGGTTAGGAATCCCTTGAACCAATTAAGAACATTACCTCCAATTCCGAAGTACTCAAGGATATCAACCATGTTGAAAGCGCTTGACATGTCAAATTGTAGGAGTAGTATGTTTTTTCCAGTTGAAATCATTTGATTGAATTTAGTCATGAGTGTAACTAGTACTGTTTCAGTACTGTGGTTAGACCGAAATCCTGACTGGGAGTCGTGGAGTATTGAGAATTTATTTAAATAGTTTGTGAGTTGTTTGGTCACCATTCCTTCTGTTTGGTTATTAAGGGAATGGATGCTACTGGCCTGTAGTTGGTTAGTTCACTAGCGTTTTTCTTTGCGTCTTTGGGTATGGGAGTGAGTAGAATGTTTCCTTTCTCCTTCGGGAAGAGTCCATTTTGTAGCATGTAGTTCAGGTGTTTCGTTATGTCTGTTATAAATTGTTGAGGAGCAGATGTCATAAGGTTGTTTGGGCATATGTCTACTTTGCAGTGAGATTTGGCAAATCTTTTGAGCGTTTGGGAGATGATATCCTCGGTTCTCCAAGACAAGCAGGCTGCTTGTTCTCACAATTGGGTTGACGTCCACGGCAGCCCCCACCAACCGGAGCAAAACTTTGCGGGCGGTCCCGCACGCAGGGCACACCCACCGCTCATGCGCGGCCATCTTCCTGCCCGTGCGCGACCGTTCCCGCTCAGTCTTTTCTTTTCCGCGCTGGAGAGAGCCATGTTCGTCTCTCTCTCTGTCAGCCCTGGAAACCAGATCGCGCTTTTGCCGCGAGATTTTCTTTTCATTGTTTTTCTTCGTTGTTTCTCTGTTTTATTTTGTTTTCAAAAAAAAAAAACTAGAAAACTTTGTTTTCCCTCGTACTTTTAGCGGGGGCGTCTCGTTGCGGACTTGTGGCCGCATGGTCGACTTATTTTTCGAGGTGTGAATTTTACCGCCACCATCGACGACTTTGACTTCGCCGACGCGATTTTTCCGTCGATGTCCTCGAAGGTCCCGAGTGGATTTAAGAAGTGTGGTCGGTGCGGCCGGCATATCTCGCAGACCGACACGCTTGGTGCCTGTGTCTCGGTTTACGGAAACAGACACAGGTGGCGAGGCAAGTTCTGCGGGACCGTCTTTTTGGAACTTGCGCCGGCCCCTCGACGTCGACTTCAACGGCATCGGTGTCGAAGGCCGGATCTTAGGTACCGGTACCGATGTCCACGAAATCGGCTCTGACGGCACCGACCCCAGGAGCACAGGTCCCGTTGGCCCACCGGTCTTCCGGAGATGGCGGGGTGAGCGGCCGCGTGGGCAATCGGCTCCGGTCACTCCCTCTTCCCAGGGCCCTCGGGACCGAACCCTGTCGGACCTGATCCCTCGAGGCCGAGGGGGATCTACCTCCTCTTCGGTACCGCCGAGCGCCGATGACGGGCACCGGAAAAAGACAAAAAAGCACCGTCATCGGTCGCCCACGGCGCATGTGGCTACCGGCTCCAGAGATGATTCGACGCCGAGGAAGCGGCAGCGCCGGGAGGAGCGGTCCCCCTCGGTAGTAGAGGTATCGTTACGTCAGGGCACCAGCACTTCGGTGCCGTCTCCTGGACCCGAACAGCTTCCGGCACCGACACCTTTACCGGCCCCCTCGCCTTTCCCGACTGCGGGCCTGGACGAGTGCCTCCGAGCCAGCCTTCCGGGGATCCTGGAAGGGCTGATGCGCCAGACTGTGCCAGTGCTGGGGGTGCTTGCGCCCTCGGCGCCGTTGACGGAGGCGCCGGCGTGCTCTAGCCCGGTGCCGGTCTCGACCGCCACGCAGGTGGAGTCCCCGTCGATGGAGGGAGCTTCATCCCCGCTGTCGCGGGAGTCCACCGCTCGACGACGCCACCGAGGACTTGGTGCCTCGAAGTCGAGCCGGGCCCGGTTGAGGTCTGAGCTACAGGAGCTCATGCCCGACACTGAGGAAGAGGCTTCGTGGGGGGAGGAGGAGGACCCCAGATATTTCTCCTCAGAGGAGTCTGTGGGCCTTCCCTCCGACCCCACTCCTTCACCAGAGAGGAAGCTCTCGCCACCTGAGAGCCTCTCTTTTGCCTCCTTCTTCAGGGACATGTCTATTTGCATTCCCTTCCCCGTGGTCTCTGTGGATGAGCCGAGGGCCGAGATGCTCGAGGTCCTCGACTATCCATCACCACTTAGAGAGTCCTCCACGGTACCGTTGCACAATGTCCTCAAAGAGACACTGCTTCGGAACTGGTTGAGACCTTTATCTAATCCCACCATCCCCAAGAAAGCGGAGTCCCAATACAGGATCCACTCAGACCCAGAGTTAATGCGGCCTCAATTGCTTCATGACTCGGCGGTCGTGGACTCTGCTCTCGAGGGCACGGAGTTCGAGGGATACCGCCTCGGCGCCCCCGGGGCGGGAGTCTCGCACTCTGGAATCATTTGGGAGGAAGGCCTACCAATCTTCAATGCTCGTGACCCGCATCCAGTCCTACCAGCGCTACACGAGCATACACATGCGGAATAATGTGAAGCAACTGGCGGACCTGGTCGACAAGCTCCCCCCCGGAGCAGTCCAGGCCTTTTCAGGAGGTGGTCAGGCAGCTGAAGGCGTGCAGAAAGTTCCTGTCCAGGGGTATATATGACACCTGTGATGTGGCATCTCGTGCTGCAGCCCAAGGTATAGTGATGCGCAGGCTCTCACGGCTGCGTGCCTCTGACCTGGACAACCGCACCTAGCAGCGGCTGGCCGATGTCCCTTGCCGGGGGATAATATTTTTAGTGAGAACGTCGAGCAGTTGGTGGACCAACTACATCAGCGGGAAACCGCCCTCGACAAGCTCTCCCATCGGGCGCCTTTAGCATCCACCTCAGCAGGTGGACGTTTTTCCCGGGCCAGGCAGGCTGCGCCCTACGCCTACAACAAGCGTAGGTACACCCAGCCGGCCCGAAGGCCTCATCAGGCACAGGGACAGTCCCAGCGCGCTCGTTCCCGTCAACAGCGTGTGCCTAAGCAGCCCCCGGCGTCTCCACAGCAAAAACCGGGGATGGGTTTTTGACTGGATCCATGGGAACATAGCCGCCATCAAAGTGTCCGTGCCGGAAGATCTGCCAGTCGGGGGGGAGGTTAAAACGTTTTCACCAAAGGTGGCCTCCAATAACCTCCGACCAGTGGGTTCTCCAAATAGTGCGGTGCGGATACGCCCTGAATTTGGCTTCCCCTCCACCAAATTGTCCTCCGGGAGCCCAATCCTTCAGCTCCCAGCACAAGCAGGTACTTGCAGAGGAACTCTCCGCCCTTCTCAGTGCCAATGCGGTCGAGCCCGTGCCACCTGGGCAGGAAGGGCAGGGATTCTATTCCAGGTACTTCCTTGTGGAAAAGAAAACAGGGGGGATGCGCCCCATCCTAGACCTGAGAGGCCTGAACAAATATCTGGTCAAAGAGAAGTTCAGGATGCTTTCTTTGGGCACCCTTCTGCCAATGATTTAGAAAAACGATTGGCTATGTTCCCTGGATTTAAAGGACGCATACACTCACATCCCGATACTGCCAGCTCACAGACAGTATCTCAGATTCCGCCTGGGGACACGGCACTTTCAATATTGTGTGCTGCCCTTTGGGCTCGCCTCTGCCCCACAGGTGTTCACGAAGTGCCTCGTGGTGGTCGCGGCGTATCTATGTAAGCTGGGAGTGCACGTGTTCCCATATCTCGACGATTGGCTGGTCAAGAACACCTCGGAGGCAGGAGCTCTCCGGTCCATGCAGTGCACTATTCTCCTCCTGGAGCTACTGGGGTTTGTGATAAATTACCCAAAGTCCCATCTCCAGCCAGTCCAATCTCTGGAATTCATAGGAGCTCTGCTGAATTCACAGACTGCTCAGGCCTTTCTTCCCGAAGCGAGGGCCCACAACCTCCTGTCCCTCGCCTCCCAGACCAGAGCGTCTCAGCAGGTCACAGCTCAGCAGTTGTTGAGACTCCTAGGTCATATGGCCTCCACAGTTCATGTGACTCCCATGGCTCGTCTTCACATGAGATCTGCTCAATGGACCCTAGCTTCCCAGTGGTGCCAGGCCACCGGGAATCTAGAAGATGTCATCCGCCTCTCCACCAGCTGCCGCACTTCACTGCTCTGGTGGACCATCCGGACCAATTTGACCCTGGGACGCCCATTCCAAATTCCACAGCCCACGAAAGTGCTGACGACGGATGCATCTCGCCTGGGGTGGGGAGCTCATGTCGATGGGCTTCACACCCAGGGACTGTGGTCCCTCCAGGAACAGGATCTTCAGATCAACTTCCTGGAGCTCCGAGCGGTCTGGAACGCACTGAAGGCTTTCAGAGATCGGCTGTCCTGTCAAATTATCCAAATTCGGACAGACAATCAGGTTGCAATGTATTACATCAACAAGCAGGGGGGCACCGGATCTCGCCCCCTGTGTCAGGAAGCCGTCGGGATGTGGCGTTGGGCCTGCCAGTTTGGCATGCTTCTCCAAGCCACATACCTGGCAGGTGTAAACAACAGTCTGGCCGACAGACTGAGCAGAGTCATGCAACCGCACGAGTGGTCGCTCCATTCCAGAGTGGTACGTAAGATCTTCCGAGAGTGGGGCACTCCCTCGGTGGACCTTTTTGCCTCTCAGACCAACCACAAGCTGCCTCTGCTCTGTTCCAGACTCCAGGCACACGGCAGACTAGCGTCGGATGCCTTTCTCCTCCATTGGGGGACCGGCCTCCTGTATGCTTATCCTCCCATACCTTTGGTGGGGAAGACCTTACTGAAGCTCAAGCAAGACCACGGCACCATGATTTTGATAGCGCCTTTTTGGCCCCGCCAGATCTGGTTCCCTCCTCTTCTGGAGTTGTCCTCCGAAGAACCGTGGAGATTGGAGTGTTTTCCGACTCTCATTTCGCAGAACGACGGAGCGCTTCTGCACCCCAACCTTCAGTCTCTGGCTCTCACGGCCTGGATGTTGAGGGCGTAGACTTTGCTTCATTGGGTCTGTCTGAGGGTGTCTCCCGTGTCTTGCTTGCCTCTAGGAAGGATTCCACTAAAAAGAGTTACTTTTTCAAGTGGAGGAGGTTTGTCGTTTGGTGTGAGAGCAAGGCCCTAGAACCTCGTTCTTGCCCTGCACAGAACCTGCTTGAATACCTTCTGCACTTATCAGAGTCTGGCCTCAAGACCAACTCAGTAAGGAATCACCTTAGTGCGATTAGTGCTTACCATCTTCGTGTAGAGGGTAAAGCCATCTCTGGAGAGCCTTTAGTCGTTCGATTCATGAGAGGCTTGCTTTTGTCAAAGCCCCCTGTCAAGCCTCTTGCAGTGTCACGGGGATCTCAACGTCGTCCTCACCCAGCTGATGAAACCTCCTTTTGAGCCACTGAATTCATGCCATCTGAAGTACTTGACCTGGAAGGTCATTTTCTTGGTTGCAGTTACTTCAGCTCGCAGGGTCAGTGAGCTTCAAGCCCTGGTAGCTCATGCTCCGTATACTAAATTTCATCATAACAGAGTAGTGCTCCGCACTCACCCAAAGTTCCAGCCAAAGGTGGTGTCGGAGTTCCATCTTAACCAGTCAATTGTCTTGCCAACATTCTTTCCCAGACCGCATACCCGCCCTGCTGAACGTCAGTTGCACACATTGGACTGCAAGCGAGCGTTGGCCTTCTATTTGGAGCGTACACAGCCCCACAGACAGTCCGCCCAATTGTTTGTTTCTTTCGACCCCAATAGGAAAGGGGTCGCTGTCGGTAAACGCACCATCTCCAATTGGCTAGCAGATTGCATTTCCTTCACTTACGCCCAGGCTGGGCTGACTCTTGAGGGTCATGTCACGGCTCATAGTGTCAGAGCCATGGCAGCGTCGGTGGCCCACTTGAAGTCAGCCACTATTGAAGAGATTTGCAAGGCTGCGACGTGGTCATCTGTCCACACATTCACATCACATTACTGCCTCCAGCAGGATACCCGACGCGACAGTCGGTTCGGGCAGTCGATGCTGCAGAATCTGTTTGGGGTTTAAATCCAACGCCACCCTCCAGGACCCGAATTTATTCTGGTCAGGCTGCACTCTCAGTTAGTTGTTCTTCGTAGGTCAATTTCTGTTATACCCTCGCCGTTGCGAGGTTCAATTGACCTGGATTCTTGTTTTGAGTGAGCCTGAGAGCTAGGGATACCCCAGTCGTGAGAACAAGCAGCCTGCTTGTCCTCGGAGAAAGCGAATGATACATACCTGTAGCAGGTGTTCTCCGAGGACAGGTTCTCAACTACCCTCCCTCCTCCCCTTTGGAGTTGCGTTTTTACTCATTTTTGCTTGTCATTCAACTGAGCGGGAACGGTCGCGCATGCGCGGTGGGCGTGCCCTGCTTGCGGGACCGCCCGCAAAGTTTTGTTCCGGTTGGTGGGGGCTGCCGTGGACGTCAACCCAGTCGTGAGAACAATCAGCCTGCTGTCCTCGGAGAACACCTGCTACAGGTATGTATCATTCGCTATAATGTCTCGAAGCTGGTCCAGGTTCTGTTTGTTGGGTATACGCCAGGGTCTGTGTCTGGACAGTCAAGGAATATTCAGCATAGTCGGTGGTACTAATCGGTATCTTAAGTCGCAGTTGTACGATTTTCTGATTGAAGTATCTCGCGAGATTGTCTGCTTCTGGTACATCTTTGCTGTTGGTTGTGACTGGTGTAATATCTAGTAGTTTATTCACGAGTTGGAAGAGTTTATGTGTGTCCTTGTAGTTTGGTCCAATTTCAGTTTTGTAGTTTAATCTTTTAGTTTGTCTTATGGAATATTTGTATTTTCTTTGGAGTTGTTTCCAGGCGTTAAGTGTGGTGTTGTCTTTCTTTTTATTCCATGCAAGTTCTAATCTTCTAACTTGTGTTTTAAGTTTTTTCAGTTCTTCATTGAACCATGGTATTGAGTTCTTTCTGTGTGAGGTTCTGGTTTGGATTGGAGCAATATTGTCTAATATGGATCTGCATCTCTCGTCCCATTCTAGGAGGAATTGGTTTGTATCTGCCTTTATTGTCCATCCGTTGTAGTAGATTTATTGTCAGAATATTACTGGGTCTATTTTTCCTCTCGTGGTAAAGGTTTTTCGTTCTTGTTTGTTCAGCGAGTCTTTCGTTCGCCATTGGAGGGAGATGTTTGCTTTATAGTGGTCGGACCACGGTGCGGGTGTCCATTTTGTGTCTGTTAGTATAAGTTTTGAATCGGCATCAAATTTGAATGTGACGATGTCTAGTGTGTGTCCTTTACTGTGAGTTGGCTGCGTGTTTGTCCTGTGAAGATCCCATAGTTGTAGGAACTCTTCGCATTCTTGGGTGTTTGTTGAGTTGAGATCTTCAAGGTGCAGATTGATATCTCCTATTATGATAAGGTTTGAGGTAGAGACACAAGTGTTCGAGATAAAGTCCATAAGGTGTGTTTGGGAATCTTGCCAGTTGCCTGGCGGTCTGTAGAGCAGGACTGCATTAAGGTGTTCCTGTAAGTTTGGGTGATTAATTCTTACCGAGGCGATTTCAAGTTGTGGCAGAATGGATTCGGCTGTGATGGTGAACTCGGATTTGTATATTATGGCTAGTCCTCCTCCTCTTTTTCCGCTTCTTGTCCAGTGGGTAATTTTGTATCCTGGTGGGCATAAATCTAAGATTATGGGGTCTTTAAGGTCATGAATCCAGGTTTCAGTGATGAATAGTAGGTCAAGATTGTCTGAAGTGATCCAGTCTGTTATAATCTCTGTTTTATTTACTACTGATCTGGCGTTTATGTATCCCATTTGGATTAATCGGTAAGGTTCAGTTTGGGACGTGGATTTGTTAATTTTTATTAGTTGCCTGTTGTCTTGGTATCTGGTTTTATGTCCTTTCTTCCCTTTCTGTTGGTTATTTCTGAATGTATTTGTTTTTCCTTTTAGTTGGTTATTATTCTTTTGGTCTGGTGAGCTGTAGTTGGGTTGTCTGTGGGGTTTGTGTGCTGTAGGTAGATTGTTGTTTATGTTGGGAGTGGTCCATGCATGGTAGATTAGGGGGAGGAAGTAGATTATCATGAGCAATTTGTGATCATATTGACTGCATATAGAAGTAAATCAAGCAATTAAACCATCAAATTCAGTGATACAGTACATCAATGGTTATATTCAGCCTAACTTAGAACATAAATGCTAAGCTAGTGAGATACTTCAGGTAACTGGTCTGCATGCAGCAGGACATGCAACAAAGCAAGGAGTTAACTGCTTGACTAGCGTATAGAAGTGTATCAGCAATCAAGCCGTTAGTATCAGATAATGCAGTGATACAGCTAGTGTTATATCTCAGGTAATTAGCCTGTATGCAGCAGGACATGCAACAGAGCAAGGAGTTAACTGCTTGATTAGTATATAGAAGCATATCAAGCAATCAAACAGATAAAGTCATCAGATAAAATACAGTGATAAAATATATAAATGATTGTAATCTACCTAGATTAGACAATGCTAAGCTAGTAAGATACCTCAAATAATCAGTCCGCATGCAGCAGGACATGCAACATAATAAAGGGGTTAATTTGGTTATCAGTTTTAGTTACCCTTCATTATTAGGTTAGTCGGTGTTTCGCTGGAGATTTTTTGGTTCCCATCCTTAGTTTTTCAGCAGATCCGTCCAGGTGCAGACAATGGGTCAGGTATTCAGCCCGTGTGGTCGGTTCGCCACTGTTGGAAACAGTCTATTTTCTGGTTGCGGTCTGCTTCCGGTGATTTCGCCTGTCTCCTCTCCGTCGTTTTCACCGTCACCACCACCGGTCTCGCCGGTCAGAGTCTAGCTCAGTGGGGTACTTGCTGCAGGGTGTCACTCCAACCTGCTCGTACGCCCTGCCATTAGCTGGGGAAGATCGCGGCGGCCTGCAAGTCTGGGTGCCTTAGGAGTTCTTTCAGCAGCCGCGGCGGTGATTCAGTGCCCTTCTGGGCTACCATGTGTTCGGGTGGGGTACGCTAGTTGGGGCGGCTTCGGCTTTGCTGGAGAAGATCACAGGAAAAAGTTCCATTAGTGTGTGTGATCTCCAATCCTCACGTCCTCGAGCAGGTGCATCGATTTCTTCGGGATGGATGCAGGTCTCTCTATTCGGCCTGCAATGTCTGTGTTAGTCTGTTATGGGTGGTCACTGGGTCAGGGTTGGTCCGAGTTGAGCAGCTGTGCGGTTTGGGTCAGATACAGGATCGCAGTAAGGGAGTGTATCTCAGGTGGGGCGTCTTCCCGGCGTACAGCCACGCGGTGCACGGTGCTCCTCTCTCTCCATTCTGAGCGCCGCAGTCCAGCGCCGCAATCTCGGTCAGAGGGGAAGTCTGCCCAGCGTTGGTCCGCCTGGGAAGGTCGCCGGTTGACGCCTGTGGCCCGGCCTCCCGTTGCACAGCCACGTGTGTGGTGTTCCTCTTTCCTCCGCTCTCAGCAGACGTGCTCAGCGGCTGGCCTCTTGCGCTCCCCTCGCTTCACAGCGTGCAGAGGGGCGCCGATGACCAGTCCAGTGCTGTGATCTCAGCCAGCGGGGAAGTCGGCCCAGCGCGTTCGCACAGCGCCAACCCGCCTCGGAGAGTCGTCAGTTGATGTCTGCAGTCGATTCGTACGCGAGGTCGTCTCTGATCCGGTGCGGTTGGGACCCGGTCCTGCTAGGGTCTCGCTGTGGCCACGAGGCAGGTAGGGAGCTGCGGTCGATCTCAGCGTCGTCCCGCTTAGACTGGGGTCTGTGAGTGCTTTCTAGGAACTGTGGGACCACTGGGAATGTGGCGCCAGTAACCTAGAAATCACTGGGGATAACTTGAGATGTAGATAAACAGTTCATTTCAGGCATAAGAGATGAGGGGGTGATGCGTTAATGTTCATTAGTAACAAATTGATTGAAGTAGGTGTGGAGAGTAAATTATAAAGTAATTTGGATAAACAGTCACATTTCAGGCATACGAGATAAGGGGGTAATGCGTTAATGTTCATTGGTAACAAATTGATTGAAACAGTCGGGTGTAGAGAGTTCGGATTTAACTGGTTCTGCTGGAGGTTTGAAGTTAGGTAATTTATGATGGCTTATTCTGGTAAGTCTTCTTGAACAGGTAGGTCTTTAGTCATTTCCGCAAGGTTGCTAAGTTGTGTGTTGTTTTCAGGACCAGTGGTAGTGCATTCCACAGTTGCGTTCTGATGTAGGAAAAGCAAGATGCATGTATTGATTTATATTTAAGTCCTTTACAACTTGGGTAGTGGAGGTTCAAGAATGTGTGTGATGATCTTATTGTGTTCCTGGTTGGTAAGTTTATGAGGTCTGACATATATGTCGGGGCCTCACCATGAATGATTTTATGAACCAGGTACAGATTTTGAATGCAGTTTGTTCTTTCATGGGGATCCAGTGTAGGCTTTGTCTTAGGGGTTTGGCGCTTTCGTATTTAGCTTTTCCAAATATGAGTCTGGCTGCAGTGTTTTGGGCAGTCTGGAGTTTCTTAATAATTTGTTCTTTACAACCTGCGAAAATGGCTTTACAGTAGTCCAAGTGGCTTAACACCATTGATTGTACCAGGCTGCGGAATATATCCCTTGGGAAGAAAGGTTTAACTCTTTTGAATTTCTGCATTGCATGGAACACTTTTTTTGTTATTTTTTGCGTGGCTTTATAGTGTGAGATTATGGTCAGTTGTAACTCCCAAAAGCTTCAGGCTATCCGAGACAGGAAGGGTATAGTCTGGTGTATTTATAGTGGTATGTTTGATCATGTTGTATTGTGAAGAGAGGACAAGACATTGTGTTTTCTCTGCGTTAAGCTTTAGTTGGAATGCATCCGCCCATGAGTTCATTGTTTGGAAGCTGTGTTTAATTTCATTAGTGATTTCTATTAGATCGTACTTGAACGGGATATAGATTATGACATCGTCTGCATAAATATATGGATTGAGGCCTTGGTTGGATAATGATTTAGCCAGTGGTGTCATTAGATTGAATAGCGTTGGTGATAGCGGCGATCTAAAGGACATTTGCTTAGTACTCAGGTTATAATAATGTATGTAGTCTAGGATAGTACCATAGAAGTACAAAGTGTGTGTTGTTTGTTGTAATGAACTTTTGTATAAAATGGAAGTTTTGTTTTTACTTTTCAGAAGCCAATACCGATGGCTATTTCTGCTTATGGAGTATAATAGACCTGAGAGACTACTAGGACCTATTCTACTTATTGTCTTTGTTAAATGAGCTTCCATTTGCTCCAGGTTGTGCTTTGATCTCATACATGGCCTTCCCTATGACATTTCACGTGTCCAGAAGTAGTAGCAAAAAGCACAGAGCCTTGTTGTATGGGTGTAGCAGCAATAATTGAGTGAGCAAGGGGTAGGGGGTTGGGGAGACAAGGCAAAGCATATGCTTCAGATAAAGTGGCTTAATGGTTAGAACTGGAGAGTTGCCAAGTTACCTAGTCCCATAAGAGAGATTAAAAAACAGTCCTGGATTTCGTACAACTCTATTGTGATGCTTTATGGGACCTGTAGCACTGATGTCAGTAAAATCAGGGACTACAAAAAGCACACTGAATGGGGATATAATTTCAAAAACAAGGTTGGCCCAAAAATCTCCTTCCCAGAACTGGATGACTTGACTTGCCCAATGTCCTTAGTTCTCAGCCCACAGCTCCAGAACTGCCATCACCCTTCATTGCCTCTGGTATAAATGAATATGCTAAAGAGTGATTGGCCCAGTTTTACCTGTTGGGATATTAGAAGCTCACACAACTTTTTATACACTAGGTTTGTCTGCACTGGAAGTGATTTCCATACCCTTGGTAGCAATAGCCTTAGCAGTAAAAATAGCATTTGACCTCCATTGAACCCTTGATGGAGTGAAAGTGGAAGCCTAATGGTCACAAGCAGCAGGCTGAGAACCTGGGAAGCATGATTCAAATCCCAACACAGCTCCTTGTGATCTTGGGCAAGTCATTTAACTCTCCTTTGCCTCAGATACAAACAAAGATTGTAAGTCCTCCAGGGTCAGAAAAACACCTACTATATTTGAATGTACGCTGCTTTGATAGCTTTTGGGCTAGCAAACAATATATAAGAAATTAAATCTCAGACTTAGCGACTTCAAGATAAAAGATGAAGAATGAAGTTCAATTACATAGTTTTGCACAATTGATAATGGTAATCATAGCAAATTTATTGCTGAATGTGAAGGATTTCGGCAGTGCTGTACTTCCTCATTTTATAGGCTAGTTTTTAGGTAAAAGGTTAAGTCAGGGTGTTAAAATAGAATTGTTAGGGAAAGATGACAGCACGTACTTGAGAAGGTAGCAGTAGCCCTCTTTCTTTTCTAAATTATGCCGAAGCGACGGGATAGAGCAGCGGTTCAAGCCCCCCCCCCCCCCCTCCCCCAGCTTCCCCATTCATCGGTCTGATAGATCGGCACTTGAGGACTCCAGGGGCTGGAAGAGAGATCAGGAGCGGTCCCATAGAAGATGCCGGCTTGAGTGAGGAACTTTCGGCGTCTTCTGGGCTTGAGACAACACTGAGCCCCAATCAAAGAGCTCCTCCCCCGCAACCGCAAGGCTCAAGCTCTCCCGTGCCTGAATCGACGGGGCCGCTGTTGCAAAATGGGCAAGGCTCCGGATCGAGGGAGGCTCTAGTACAGCTGGGAGAGTTAATTGAGGAAAGACAAGCAACACTCTCCCGGGTGATCACGCCTGCTGGGACTGAAGCGGGAAATCAAAATGCCTCTGATCAAGAGAAGGCAGCAGTTTCAATGTTGGAAACCATACCTGAATTTTTTTCCCAGGAAACCTGAAAAGAGAGAACTTTAGACTCTTTGGTCACTGATTTCACAATTAGGTAAAACTTCTAACACAAGCAAATACCGTCTCACAGAAAGTCTCCTATATGGAGCAGAGAATAGAAAAGTCTGAGACTGAGTTAAATCCATAGCTGTACGAATTGAACAAATGGAAAAAAAATATTCTTAAGGTGGAAAATACACAGTTTTCAATGATTAAGGATTTATCTAATTTAAGGAGTAAATCTGAAACTTTTGAAAATTACCTTAGGAATAATAATCTTTGATTTATAAATTTCCCAATGGTAACTTTGGTGAGGCCATTGGATATGTTGAAACGTTACCTAAAAGAAATAACTGGGAATCCCAGAAGATAATTTTCCTCCTTTCACGCAAGTTTACAACTTACCAAAAAAAATGGAGCAACAACGGCAAAATACCTTAGATGTTTCAGCTTTATTGGACACCTCGGACTCGGACTTAGCCACTGCAGCCACTTTGGTAGCAACAGTTCATAAGTACATAAGTAATGCCATACTGGGAAAAGACCAAAGGTCCATCGAGCCCAGCATCCTGTCCCCGACAGCGGCCAATCCAGGTCAAGGGCACCTGGCAAGCTACCCAAACGTACAAACATTTTATACAAGTTATTTCCGAAATTGTGAATTTTTCACAAGTCCATTTAGTAGCGGTCTGTGGACTTCCCCTGTAGGAAACCGTCCAACCCCTCTTTAAACTCTGCCAAGCTAACCGCCTTCACTATGTTCTCCGGCAACGAATTCCAGAGTTTAATTATGCGTTGGGTGAAGAAGAATGTTTTCCTATTTGTTTTAAATTTACTACACTGTAGTTTCATCGCATGCTCCCTAGTCGTAGTATTTTTGGAAAGCGTGAACAGACGCTTCACACCTACCTGTTCCACTCCACTCATTATTTTATATACCTCTATCATGTCTCCCCTCAGCCATCTCTTCTCCAAGCTGAAAAGCCCTAGCCTCCTTAGTCTTTCCTCATAGGGAAGTCGTCCCATCCTCCGCTATCATTTTTGTCGCCCTTCGCTTCACCTTTTCCAGTTCTACTATATCTTTCTTGAGATGCGGTGACCAGAATTAAACACAATACTCAAGGTGCGGTCGCACCATGGAGCGATACAACAGCATTATAACATCCTCACATCTGTTCTCCATACCTTTCCTAATAATACCCAACATTCTGTTCGCTTTCCTAGCCACAGCAGCACACTGAGCAGAAGGTTTCAGTGTATTATCAACGATGACACCCAGATCCATTTCTTGATCCGTAACTCCTAACGTGGAATCTTGCATGACGTAGCTATAATTCGGGTTCTTTTTTCCCCACATGCATCATCTTGCACTTGTTCACATTAAACGTCATCTGCCATTTAGCTGCCCAGTCTCCCAGTCTCGTAAGGTCCTTCTGTAATTTTTCACAATCCTGTCACGAGTTAACGACTTTGAATAACTTTGTGTCATCAGCAAATTTAATTACCTCGCTGGTTACTCCCATCTCTAAATCATTTATAAATATATTAAAAAGCAGCGGTCCTAGCACTGACCCCTGAGGAATCCCACTAACTACCCTTCTCCATTGTGAATACTGCCCATTTAACCCCACTCTCTGTTTCCTATCCTTCAACCAATTTTTAATCCAATATAGGACATTTCCTCCTATCCCATGACCCTCCAATTTCCTCTGTAGCCTTACATATGAGGTACCTTATCAAACGCCTTTTGAAAATCCAGATATAGCCTCTACCATTTTCTCTGGCACCGACGTCAGACTCACCGGTCTATAATTTCCCGGATCTCCCTGGAACCTTTTCAAAAAATCGGCATTACATTGGCCACCCTCCGATCTTCCGGTACCACTCCCGATTTTAAGGATACATTGCATATCACTAACAGAAGCTCCATGTTACATTTACCCAGTCTATATTTGGGTAATTGAAGTCACCCATTATTATCGCATTGCCCATTTTGTTTGTGTCTCTGATTTCTTTTATCATTTCTGCATCTATCTGCTAATTCTGGCGAGGCGGACGATAGTACACTCCTATCACCGTCCTTTTCCCTTTTATACATGGAATTTCAACCCACAATGATTCAAAGGTGTGATTTGTGTCCTGCTGAATTTGTAATTTATCTGAGTCAAGGCTCTTATTAATATACAATGCTACCCCTCCAGTCCGTACCAGCCTATCACTATGATATACTTTGTACCCCGGTATGACAGTGTCCCACTACTACTACTTAACATTTCTAGAGCGCTACTAGGGTTACGCAGCGCTGAACAGTTTAACAAAAAAAGGACAGTCCCTGCTCAAAAGAGCTTGCAATCTAATGGGCGAAGTGTCAAGTGGGGGCAATCTAGATTTCCTGAATAGAGGTATGGTGGTTAGGTGCCGAAGGCGACATTGAAGAGGTGGGCTTTGAGCAAGCCTTTGAAGATGGGCAGGAAGGGGGCCTGGCGTATGGGCTCAGGGAGTTTATTCCAGGCATGGGGTGAGGCGAGGCAGAAAGGGCGGAGTCTGGAATTGGCGGTGGTGGAGAAGGGTACTGAGAGGAGGGATTTGTCTGGAGAGCGGAGGTTACGGGTAGGAACGTAAGGGGAGATGAGGGTAGAGAGGTAAGGAGGGGCCGCAGATCGAGTGCATTTGTAGGTTAATAGGAGAAGCTTGAACTGTATGCGGTACCTGATCGGAAGCCAGTGAAGTGACTTGAGGAGAGGGGTGATAGGAGTATATCGGTCCAGGCGGAAGATAAGACGTGCAGCAGAGTTCTGAACGGACGGAAGGGGAGGATAGATGGCAAAGTGGGAGGCCAGTGAGGAGTAGGTTGCAGTAGTCAAGGCGAGAGGTAATGAGAGAGTGGATGAGAGTTCGGGTGGTGTGCTCAGAGAGGAAAGGGCGAATTTTGCTAAAGTTATAGAGGAAGAAGCAACAAGTCTTGGCAATCTGCTGGATATGCGCAGAGAAGGAGAGGGAGGAGTCGAAGATGACTCCGAGGTTGCGGGCAGATGAGACTGGAACGATGAGGGTGTTATCTACTGAGATGGAGAAGTGGGTTTGGGAGGGAAGACAATAAGCTCGGTCTTGGCCATGTTCAGTTTCAAGTGGCGGTTGGACATCCAGGTAGCAATGTCGGATAAGCAGGCCAATACTTTGGTCTGGGTTTTTGCAGTGATGTCTGGTGTGGAGAGATAAAGCTGGGTGTCATCAGCCTAAAGATGATATTGGAAACCATGAGAGGAGATTAGGGAGCCCAGGGAAGAGGTGTAGATTGAAAAAAGAAGGGGTCCAAGGACAGATCCCTGGGGAACTCCAACAGAGAGCAGGATGGGGGTGGAGGAAGAACCATGAGAATGTACTCTGAAGGTACGGTGGGAGAGATAAGAGGAGAACCAGGAGAGGAAAGAGCCCTGGAACCCAAATGAGGACAGTGTGGCGAGAAGTAAGTTGTGATTGACAGTGTCAAAAGTGGCAGATAGGTCGAGGAGGATGAGGATGGAGTAGTGACCTTTGGATTTGGCAAGGAACAGGTCATTGCAGACTTTAGATAGTACTGTTTCTGTCGAGTGTAGGAAAGCCAGATTGAAGCGGATCGAGGATGGCTTGAGTGGAGAGAAAATCAAGGCAGCGGCTGTGAATGGCGCATTCAAGTATCTTGGAGACAAAGGGTAGGAGGGAAATGGGGCCGGTAGTTGGAGGGACAGGTAGGGTCAAATGATGGTTTTTTGAGGAGTGGTATGACTACAGCATGTTTGAAAGTGTCAGGGACAGTTGCAGTGGAGAGAGAGAGGTTGAGGATATGACAGATGGGGGGGGGGGGGGGTGACAGTAGGAGTGATGGTGTTAAGTAAGTTGGTGGGGATGGGGTCTGAGGAACAGGTGGTGCATTTAGAGGAGGAGAGGAGATGGACGGTTTCCTCTTCGGTGATATCAGGAAAAGAGGAGCAGGAGGCCTGGGTTGGTTGGTTAAGGGAGTGGGTTATAGGGTGAAGAGGAGGAGATGGTTTGGTGGTGAATTCGAGGTTGATCTTCTGCACCTTGTCGCGGAAGTAGTCAGCCAGTGAATGAGGAGAGAGTGAGGGAGGGTGGGAGCGGAGGGCACTTTGAGGAGGGAGTTAAGGGTGGCGAAGAGACGACGAGGGTTAGAGCTGAGGGAATTAGTCAATTGGGTGTAATAGTCCTGTTTGGTGAGGAATAGGGAGGACTGGAAGCAGGATAGCATGAATTTGAAATGAATGAAATCAGTATGGGTGTGAGATTTCCTCCAGAGGCGTTCAGCTGATCAGGCGCAGGAGCGAAGGTATCGGGTGCAAGGGGTCAGCCAAAGCTGGGGATTAGTACGCCTTGTGGGACGGGAGATGGACGGTGCAAGGGCATCCAGAGCAGAGGTGAGAGTGGCATTGTATGTGGAGACAGCCTTGTCTACAGACTCAGAGGACATGATGGAAGGGAGGAGATCAGAGATACTAGAGGATAAGGTGGGAGGGTCAACAGCTTGGAGATTCGTGGAAGTAGTGGTTTCCACAATGTGATTTTCCGGATTTAATTTGTGATGTGCTATCTCTCACTGTTACCAATAACCTACCCTTCAATTATGGGCTGCTCATGTCTTTGTCAGTGGGCAAACTTACAAAATCAGCAAGGGATCAAATACTTATTTCCACCACTGTAGACATTTCAGAGTATGTTTGTTGTTGCTATTTGCATGATGCTTAGTACTTGACACTATTGATTTGCCATCTTTTGTCTGATCTCTAGTTGTATTATGAGCATCTGGCCTACCACGGTCTCTTGTGTAACCTCACTATCTAGAAACCGTATCTTCCTTGTTTGTGGGGTATCCTTGCAAGATACCTTATCCCGAACCATACGCTGTTGTGCGATTGTCGGCCTTTCCCCCATATCTAGTTTAAAAGCTGCTCTATTTCTTTTTTGAATGCCGATGCCAACAGCCTGGTCCCACCCTGGTTAAGATGGCATTATTACCGGACAAGCAATGGTTGTTTCGTATGTTTTTCAGAAATAGAAACCCTTTTTAGGTTTCAAAATTCAATTATTTGCTGATCTTTCAAGGGAAACCCAATGAAGACATAAGCGGTATTAAAGCCAGGTGTCTTGCAATTAGGGGGTACTTTTTTTCTAAGGTACCCCTGTAAATGTATTGTCAAATATAATTCAGTAAAAAATTTATTTACAGAGCCTATTCATTTAACAACTTTCATAGCAACTAAAAGATCATTAGGAGGATAAATAAGCTCGAATAGTTAACTATCAGCCTTAACTCAAATACAATATTACCTTAGAATATTTCCTAACTTTCCCTCATTTTTAGACATCTTGGATATCATTGAATGTGGACTTGAGTGTTTGTTGTATACATTGTCTTTATTTTGTTTACAAGGCTATGTTTTCCTTAACTTTATGAGAAAAACAACACTTCTCCATACAAGTATAAATTCTTGGTTTAAAGATGTCAAACTTATAAATAAAAAAAAATATATATATATGAAAATGTTATACTGTCTACATTTGATATGATGCAGCAGTGCCTTCTGTAGTACAGTGCTGTTCCCTTGTTTTGGTTAACTGATGTCAGCTATTTTATTATAAATCTTTTTTAATTAAATTAAAAATAAATCATCAAGACAGTGAAGCTCAACAGTGCTCAAAAGCATAAGCAACTTCCTTTACAAAATACCCCTCCCCCATTCCTCATTAATGTGAACTACACAAAGAGAAAACAAAAAGATGAATGACTACAGGATATTGACTTTTATAATCCCATAGCCCTCCATACCTAGCTACCACACACCGGTACACCCCTTCCTACCCCTAAGCCCCTGTCAGCTGTTCTGTTAAGCAAGAATTAATATTTAAGTTAAAGCAGAAAATAAGCTACGAGGCCAGCCAGAAAGCTGAAGAAAATTGAAATCATAAAGGAAATAGTAGTATTAGAAAAATACAATTGGTTTTAGATTTTTTTCAGATTTCTAAGTTTACCAGCCTTTATTTTTGTTTTTAGTTTAGTTTTATATATCATGCTTAGTTATTCACTTCTTCAAAGAATATTCAAAGCCAGGTACAATAAAAGCAATCAAACCATAATACAAAAATAAACAATAAAACCCACTTTGCCCACTAACAAATCCCCTAGCCCAGTGTTTCCCAAGAAACACTGGAGAACCCCAGCCAGTCTGTTTTTCAGGATATCCACAGTGAATATGCACGAAATATTTGCATATAATAGAGGCAGTGTATGTAAATCAAATTTATGCATATTCATTGTGGATATCCTGAAAAACCTGACTGGCAAGGGGTACTTCTAGGACTGGACTTGGGAAACACTGCCCTAGCCCATCCATGTTCTGGGAGGAATGTAACCCCGTTCTCTACACAGCTTCAGCATAGAGCAAGTAGTTTGACTCACCTGATTACTCAAACCAAGAATGTTGGTGGGATTTGAACCCTGACTTCTCTGGTTCTCAGCCTGCTGTTCTAACCAACAAGCTACTGCATTGCCTCAGGTACAAACTTAAATTGTAAGTCCTCTGGGGGCAGGGAAATACCTAGTGTACCTGAATGCAACTTGCTGTAAACTATTGATAAAAAGGCAAGAGTTCAAAATCTGAATTCTAAGGACTGGAGGAAGTGGCTGCCCAGAGGTTACAAGAGCACCATCAGGATTTGAACCCTAGTGTCTGTGGTTTCCAACTTGCTGTTCTAACCAGTAGGATGCTTCCCCATTGCCTCAGGTAGAAAACGTAGGGCCCTTTTACTAAAGCTTAGCTCTTGCTAACAGACAGCACACGCTAAATGCTGTACACCTTATTTTATACCTATGGACTACATGGTACATAACATATGCTAATGTCTTTTAGCATGTGCTAGCTTTAGTAAAAGAGCCCTTTAGATTGTAAGCCCTTCAGAATAGAGAAATATTTATTATATCTGAATGTAACTCACCTGGAGGTACTAGTAAAATGGTGTGAGCTAAATCCAAAATACAAAGTGAAATGTTTGTTTTTCTATTACTTCTGTATTGACTATTAGTTGAGGAACATTTGGATGATTGAGTTTCAAATTTTTTTGAGGAGTGATGGTTATGCTGTTTCTGTATTTATTCATTGAATGCTTTGTCTTGTTAATGTTTTTGTTGATGGAGGAATGTATGTTTATCCATAAGTAGAAATTTCTTTTAAAGTTCTATTTAGAAAAGTAGGATACAAAAGAACAAATAAGCTTTCAAGCAAAAGAATTTAATTGGTAGGACTGCTACCTAAGAATGCAGTTAGGTGGTATTATTGGTATACTCTTTTCATCCCTATTCCATTGAAAGCATTCCTGTAGTCTAGTTGCTTGAAATGGTTCTTGTCAAGTTGACCATCCCAAAGTTGACTACCTACATATATTTCTGAAGTACTTGTTACTGTGTAAGCCGCATTGAGCCTGCAATGAGCGGAAAGCGGGGGGTACAAATGTAATAAATAAATAAATAAGATGTATGGTGTTTATGTTCAGATGGAAATGACTATATAAATCTAGATTACTTATATTTTATGATTTTATTCATGACAAAATTATATGGTACACCAAGAGAGGATAGCATTAGTTTTCTTCAAAGATATTGTACAGAACAACTAGTTCATTATGGTATTAAAGCTAAGCAATAGTCCAGAAATGGCTTGGACAATATGTAAGGAATCTTCCTTGGCATTTTAACTTTGTGTTGTCTTCTGTAGATGATGACTGAAACAGGTGAAGTGCAAGAAGAAATGAAAGAAGAGTCTGACGAAGAAGATGATGAAGATGAAGAATCTTGCCGGCTACGGTTCAAAACTGAGCGAAAAGAAGGAACCATAATTCGACTTTCAGATGGAACAAGAGAGAGACGAAACATTCCAGAAACCTTGGGTAAGGGGATAGTTTTGACGGTAATTAGGATTTTTAATGGCTAGACATTTAGCTAAATGGTTTAAATAGAAATTGCATTGATGTAAGCTTGTGAGAATAAAGTGTAGAGCAATTACAGGCTACCGTCTTATAACAATCTACACATTTTGAATAGTTTTTCAACAACTACCCAACAGTCTTCTAACTTCTCCTATCCCTCTTTCCTCACAATATCCCTTTCCCCAAGGATCTCTTTATCCCCTTTTTCTTTTCCTTCTATTATCATTTCTCTTGACATACTTTCATTTATTTTGTTGGGCAGACTGGATGGACTGTACAGGTCTTTATCTGCCGTCATTTACTGTGTTTACTGTGTATCTCCCGCAGAGTTTAGAAAAATTTTCCAATCTCTTGTGCCAGTGTTAACATGTTAAATAATATATAGATATGTAATGAAGTTAACTCTACACTTATCTCCATTACAAACGAATCTATCTTTCTATCTGCTATAATATGCATGCTGCAGTAGTTACATATCTTTTGAAAAGTGCCTCTTTTTGTTACAGACCCGGAGACGATTAATTCAATAATAGAACCTCCATATGACTGGATATTTCAGCATCTAGCATCATCTTCATAAATCTCACAATTCTTTCCCCAGATGTCTGGTTTTTTTGGACATTCCCGCTGGACATGTTTAAATGTTCCTCTTTGACCACAGTCCCACCAGCATTCCATCTTTTGTGTCTTAAAGATCTTACTTATTCTCAACAGGTGTATAGAGTAATCTGTTTTGTATACATTCCCTGTTCTATTGTTAGATATTGCTCCTTTAAAGAGTCCCTAATATATTTTCTTCAAGGTGATCTGCCTGCTCAGACAAATCCTCTTATAAATTCATGGACTGAAGGGAGATGGCTGCATTTAGCCGAGAGATGCCTCCTTTCATAGGACCAGAAGAGAGTGCTTCCTCAATTGGACACTCCTCTCCTAACAAGCCCATTATCGCTTTTTGCTTAATGAATTGCCAGACCTTGATAAAATATCTTTGTCTTCCAACTCAAACTTGTTTTTCAGCTCCGTGAATTATAGTTTCTCCGAGGACAAGCAGGACATTGTTTCTCACATGTGGGTGGTGTCATCCGATGGAGTCTGGTGCAGACTCTGTCTAGCGTAGTATCTCTTTTTAAGAGACTTTTGGTAGTGTCCCACCAAGCATGTGTGTGGGTGCTTTCCTGCTCAGTGTGTGAGTGCAGGACCATCAGTCTGTTTTTCCGCA
This sequence comes from Microcaecilia unicolor, assembly GCF_901765095.1. Lineage (NCBI taxonomy): Eukaryota > Metazoa > Chordata > Amphibia > Gymnophiona > Siphonopidae > Microcaecilia > Microcaecilia unicolor. The sequence goes on from NC_044031.1 coordinate 75,575,189, forward strand.
AAGCAGGAAGATCACATCTGAGAATTTTTCACTTTTTGTATCTTCCCGTGTGGGTTTTTTCTTTGTTTACGTCATTGTTTTCCTTCCCTTACCCTTATAGTTGAATCCTAGTCTTTTCAGTCACTGGGAGTGCACTGGCATTGAAGAGGTTTCTGCCTGCCTTGAGATTTGGCACTGAGGCAGGATCCCGGGACTGGTCATCATTGGAGCCAACACCGAGGAGGCATGTGGATTTGATGTCCTCTTTTTTTTTTGGCACCAGAGGATCCCAGCGCCAAGCATTGTGTGAAGGTGAGTAAGCATGGGCATATGCAGCCATCTCCTCTCAGTCCTTGAATTTATAAGAGGACTTGGCTGAGCAGGCAGGCAGGTCACCTTGAAGAAAATATATTGGGGCCTCTGTAAAGGAGCAATACGTAATAATACAACAGAGAATGCTGAGAATTCCTGGGCATTGGTGTCACTTACAACCGAGAGGACCACTCCATATTTCTAGCTGCGGTGCTGAAGCGGCAGTCTCCATGTAGCCGGGGCACTGCTTCTAATTTGGCACTGAGAAATTTTCAGGCTGTCTCCATCCTGACTCCAGCCCAGCCTTTACTGATGCCTTCCCCCAGTGATGGCTCTGGGCTATGCTTTGATGAGCTGGTGGGCTTGCTCCAGTTGCGAAGAGCGCAGGCATTGAGGGTGTTTGCGCCAGCCGTGACACCGGCCCACCCCCTCCTAGAGGCCCATGACCTGCCTGTTGAGTGGTCGTCGACACTTGTTCTTTGTCAGGCATCAGGATGTACGCTAACTGATGCGATGATGCTTTTGACATCAGGGGAGGAAGCTGCTTCAGAGTCGCACAGCAGACTTGTACCGCAGCACCCGGTTTCCAGGCCTGGACATCACACCAATAGACTGATGCAGGCACAGACTCACACCTCCCATGAGGAGTATTTTGCTGAGTCCAAGTCAGACCGTTCATGGGAGTCTAAGGAGCCAGAATATTTCTCAGAGGAGGAGTCCTGTGGCATACCATCAGATCCCTCCCCTCCACAGGAGAGAAGATTATCTCCAGCCAAGGAACTGTCCTTCACAGGTTTTGTCAGGGAAATGGCAGAAATCATACCATTTAAGTTGGAGACAGAGGACAAGCCCAGGGTAGAGTTGTTTACTATCCTTGACTGTGACTCCCCACCTAGAGAATTTGTGATTGTACCACTTCAGAGTTCTCCAGGATGCACAGATGAAGAATTTGAAAGACCCCTCTCTCTGTGCAGGTGGTTCCTAAGAAAGTTGATTCTGTTTACAGAATCCAGAAGACTCCTGAATTTGAGAAGGCCCAGTTGCCTCATCACTCTGTGATGATTGAGTCTGCTCTCAAAATGACCAGGTGTTTAAGGACTAATGCCTTGGCTCCCCCTGGCAGGGAGGCTCGGGCACTGTGCTCCTTTGGGAGAAAGGTTTATCAGGTGTCAGTGCTTGCATCCTGCATTCAGACTTAGCCAGTTCTACACAAGCCTCTGCTTGAAGTTCCTGGTGCAGAGTCCGCTTGACTTTGTGGACACTGCCCTATTGAGCAAGCTGCAGAGAGTTACTTTTGATGTGGTGTCCAGACTCTCTCCGCCTTGAGTGTGAGAATGTGCACAGATTCCCGTGGCTGCATGTCTTTGAACTGGGACCTGTGTTGCAGGGGAGGTTCGTGCATGTCTCATGATAAGAGATAATCATCTTTTTGGGGACAAGGTGGAAGATGTTGCTGACCTCATAAAAAAGCACACTAACACTATTAAGTCCCACTTTCAGCTGTCTCCTTCTGCAAACCTCCTCTTCTTGGAGGTTTTCAGGAGGTCCTCAAAGAAGAATATACTATTCTCAGAGGCATAGATTCATTCCTTATTCCCATCTCCAACAGCAGGCCCTACCTCACTTCTCCGAGAAGCCCAACCTGCTCCTCAGTCAAAGCAAGAGATGAGCTTTTGACTGGCTCTATAAGGGCATAGCTGCAATCAATGTGTGTTTCCTGGGATGACCTTCCGGTAGGGGGGAGGCTAAATTTTTACCAAGAAAGGTGACCAGTTGTAATCTCCAACTTTTGGGTTCTCCAAACATTTCGGACAGGTTACAAACTCCATTGGCAACAAAGACCACCAAATTGCTCACCGTGTTTTTCCTAAGAGAATTATTGACAGCATTTTAGCACAAGTTACAATATGCAGCCAACACAGTGCCATTAGCCTAACTTTCCTTTTTGCCTTTCAGAGAGATATGTCTAGCTAACCAAAACCATAGAAGTGATCCAAGTTTACCTTGTGGGTTACTGAGTACAAGGACTGCTCTTTTTAAGTAAGATGGAATTTTCTTTTCTTTTGGCGCCAGCTGGTTGTAAAACCATGAGCCAGCACTGCCAAATCAAGGTATTCAAAGAATGTGTCTCTTCTCAATCAGGAAATTCAGAGTTAATCAGTGTATGGGGTCCATAAATCTTCTCCTCTTGTGCCTGCACCTGTAAACACTTTTGCAATGTCTTTTCTGCTGCTGTACTGACAGTCTTCTTACAGAGAGACTGGGAAAAGTTATCCTGATGTGGCACCGAGTCTAGTGGGTCAGTCAGGTTCAGATCCACTAATAATTCCTTTTTGCAACTCCTCAGAGTATTTTTCTGATAACAAACAGGACAGGAACAGCATCCCTGACTAGCAGTGACTCTGGGTCTTCAGCGCCCTGATTAGGAGTCCCCAAAAAACATCCAGCATGATCAGTTGTCTAGCTGCTTCTCTCTCCAGGGTAGAACTGGTGCAGACCGTGTTGCCTCCCAAGGTTGTCCAAATTGTTCATGGCTGGGAACCTCATTCACCCCAGGTTCACACGGTTAACGATAGACAAAGATGATATTCAGGCAAGCAGTGACCTTGATGGCTCAGCACATTTTACACAAAACTGCAAGGCAAGGAGTTTTGCAAAAACTGTGACAATATGGTTGAAAGCGTGGTTTAACTATAAATTAGGCCTTGGTCCCACAGTGGTGATACAAGAAAACACCCCTAAAGATCATGTCACAGATCATATTGGCAGCTTTGGTTGCCCAGCTGAGGTCAGCCTCCATGGAAAAAAAAATTTGCAAGACTGCAACATGGACTCTATTCATATATTCACAACCCACTATTGATTAGCAAAAGACTCCTCAATGAGACAGTAGTTTTGGCCAGTCAGTCTTCTAGATTATCTTTAGAGATTAGAATCCATTCCTCTAGGCCCACTTCTTTTCTGCACCAGGCTGCCTTCCCCCCAAAAAGATATGGTAGTAGCCATCAAAAATATTGTCTGCCTGTACAGTGCTGCCTTATTTTTCCCTTTTTCTGTTGAAGGCAACCTATAAGGAGTCCCATGCTATGAGGATAAGACTATCCTGCTTTTTTTGAGGGAAAACCAAGTTAGTTACCTGAAGCATGTGTTTTCCGTGGCAACAGGTTACAACTCCTCCATAAGAAGTTGTATTTTGCCCAAGCTAAATAGGCTGAGGTGATACTGCATGACAGTAGCTGGCAGGAAGTGGTGCACACTTACAGTGAAGCAATTCAAAAGCCTTGTAGGGGCTCTGTTGATAATCCTATGCTGTATGTACTTGTATCCTATTCTCCACAGAAAACACCTGCTACAAATAAGCAACTTGGTTTTGCCTGCATTTCTGAAACCTAGAAAGCAAGAAATGAGAGAGATGAACACAGTGATAGTTTCCCTTAATTACTTTTGGTTAAACTAATCTACAGATGGGGCGAGTAGGTTTCTGGTGCGTCATGGTTATTGGTAAAGAACAGTTGAGCCTTTGTTCCACAAGTTCTTAAGACTTATGTGGCAGTCCTGCAACCCACTTAGTGTGTTAATTTATGCTATAAAATCTAAGTTTAATAAGTGGCCTCTTGTGAACGTTGTATTTTGCATGGTTTTCATTAATGTTTCACCATCTTTTCTGTTATATAAACGTATAACGGTAGACTATTATTGCTGTGTTGCTCAGTTGAATCTTCCCTTTAAAACCTGGACATAGTTGAAAAAACACTTAAAGGGGAAATTAACATTTCAGTTGAAGTAACAAACATAATTTCTGTCCTGTCACATTGTAGTGACCTTTTATGACAGCTTGTCTCTATTGGTGGAAAGGATTCTCGATGGCTGATTAAAGATGTCATTGGAAACCATTTTATTACCAGGGATAGTAAAATTAATCTTGACACTTGGAGCCACTAGAAAAATAATTGCTGATTCACTGCATTAAGTGTGTGTGTGTGTGTGTGTAAGAAGTGAGTTCAAATGTAGAATAAGTGTTTGCTGGTAAAAATAGATCAATTTTTGCTTTGAAGGTATATTGGACTAAAATGTTTAGTTTATGAACAAAACATTTAGCAAGATTACAGTTGATGCTCCCTTGATATCTGTGTACCAAATATATAGTCAAAACTTAAGCATATTAGCATGTGGTTGTGTTTGGGTTATAGATAACCAGGGTGGATAAAAATACGTGTTTTTATGTAAAAAGTAATTCAAATTAACTTTTAAATATTATTTATACTATTCTTGATCAGGAGTACCAATTATAACTTCTAATTATAGTGTATGAATATGCCTATTAATAGAATATGGATATGAGACATAACAGACCTGAACAGCCCTTGCAGATGGTACAATTCTTACACACAGTCACAATAAAATCTGTACCTTTCTCTCCAAAAGTGTTAAAACCAAAGTAGGTCAATGAACATAGGATAAGGGGAGGATTAGATCTAAGTAAGGAGAAGGGGATAGGAATAGAACGTTTAATAAAAAAAACCCCAAAAAGCATATGAACGAAGATTTTTAAAAAGTAATATTTGCTTCAATACTATTAGAGCTGGAAAATAAAGTGTAATAAACGTTTCCTCCAGTCCTGAGGAATACGTTTCTGATTTCAAATATGCCCTCCATTGAGTAAATTAATTTAGTACAAGAGAATACCTATCATGTCAACAAGGCTGTAAAAGAGCAAGGTATCAAAACAATGTGATGAGGTGGTATGCAAAGCCAGAAAGATGCCAGGCTGCATAGAGGCATAACCAGCAGAAGGGAGGAGGTGAAATTTATTTATTGGGATTTAAGTTGTTGGTGAGGCTCCATTTGAATTACTGTGTTCAGTTTTGGAGGCCATATTTTACAAGAATATAAGAACACTTGAAGGTGTCCAAAGTGATATGGAGTCTGTGTCAGAAGATTGTATTAGATATTTGATGGGAGGAACTGACGTCACTCAGCTGATGGGTGTCTAATTGCTGAGGTCCCTGAAGCCTTATTGCAATTAGCGATTATTAGCTGGTTTACTGGCATTGACTCGAGAGTGAACTAGCTGGGAAATAACTTTTACCCATCAGTACTACTAATACTACTACTACAACTATTTAGCATTTATATAGCGCTACAAAGCGTACGCAGCGCTGCACAAGCATAGAAGAAAGACAGTCCCTGCTCAGAGAGCTTACAATCTAATAGACAAAAATAATAAAGTAAGCAAATCAATTAATATGTAGAGGAAAGAGGAGAGGAGGGTAGGTAGAAGAGTGAAAAGCTGACAACTGACCTTAAAGCATTTGCTTATAAATCAACTGGCTGTGCGGGCCATAGAGCACCAAAGATGGCGGCTGTTTGCGCTGAATCCCCACTGGGAGAACAGCATGAGGAGGAGCAAGCGCAGGGCTTAATTGCCCCAGATGCCCTAATGCTGGCAAGTAAAAAGTTGCTGATCCTCTGGATGAAGGTGCTTGTGGCTATGAAACAAGAGCTACATGCAGACATAGTGCTGCATAAGAAAATAGGTTAGATGGGGCAATGACTGTACAAGTTTCAGGAGACTTATTATTGATCATGACTGTGAGGAGGTGGAACTCCAGAAGCAAAGTGGTGTGTGTTTGTTTATTAAAATTTGCTATACTGCCTGTTCCAAAATAATGGGTCTAGGTGGTGTACAATTAAAATCATTAACATAAAACAATAAGAAAGAAATGTCAGTAGTGATAGGACAGAAGACAAACATTCATATGAAGAGATATAAGCGTAACCAAATATGGGGCTCATTTTCAAAGCACTTAGACTTACAAAGTTTCATAGGTTACAATGTAACTTTTTAAATCTAAACGCTTTGCAAATAGACCTCTGTGTGTCATAGGCCTGATTAAACAGCCAAGTCATCAGCTCAGATTTAAAATTCTTCAATGAGAAATTACTGTGAATAGTTAACGTGTGATTGTTCCAAACCCTAGGGGAGAGAAAATAAAAATCACTGCACCTTGTAGACTCCAACTGCTTGGATTTTGGGCCTGGCATGACAAGGTGCTGATCATTTAAAGAACAAAGAGCGTGACTGGGTGTGGGTGAGTTGTGTGGTAGTTTTTAGGTTTGGGACAGTTTGCAAGGTGGTGGGGTAGTTGTGAGGTCAGTTTGGGGTGTGGACAAGTTTGGAAGAATAGTGTGCAAGGAGAGGCAGTTTGGTGGGTAGGAAGGAGGAATTTCGTTCCGCTGTCTGAAAGTTTGTTACAGAAGCTAGAACAAGACCTACCATAGAAATGTTTTCGGCCAATTTTTGTGTATGTGTTTGGGGGGGGGGGGTTATTTCAGACTCCACTGTGTCTTGTTTGGGGTTTTTTAAACCATTTTTCTCATCTTCCAAGTTTTTTTTATCCCATTCCGTTAAATTTTAGGAGAGTTAATGTACTTCACCCATGGATGGACAGAAATATTTCTGAACCCCCTTTGCATATATATATATATATTTTTTTTTTTTTTGTAACTTTTGTTCAGTTGGAAAGATTAAAAAGACCAAATGTTCTTCTACTGTATCTCAGTTGCTGTTCTTTCAGTTTGGGTGGGTGAACTTTCAAATTCCAGTACCCAGCCCAACAGTAGCTTCCCACACTCATGTTCTTTTTATCTGAACTTTCAACCCTTTTCCTATCACTGGCCTATATGTTAGTTCCAAGCATGCCTAGAATCTGTTAAGATACTTACTGTTCTTTCCTGCCTTCACTAATAATCCATTTCTTACCTGCCATCTTCTTGAGCATATGAAACCTTCCTTTTACTCCCTTGACCTGTTACACCCTGCCTGGTTATGCAAGCCTTATCTAGACCTACTTGCTTCTGTTCTTCTCTCGCTAATCAATCTGTTTGTCCCAGAGGCAGTTTCCTTCATCCTGGAAGATTGGGTCGTATGTCCTGTTGTAAAGAAACCTTTCCTTGACCCCACAAACCCTGCTTATTATCAGCCTGTATCCAACTTACTTTTTATTTCTAAAATTGTAGAGAAAGTGGTTTTTGACCAGCTCTTGTCTTTTCCTGAAAAAAAACATTGCTCTTTATCCACGTCAATCAGGTTACAGGGCTCAGTTCAGCACCAACAGTGCTGACCAGCGTCCTCAAGAACATTTATTCTAAGTTTGATAAAGGTAGGTGTTCTTTGGCAGTTTTGTTAGATCTTTAAGCTGCATTTGATCTTATTTTATTTTATTTTTTTTTTAATTTTAAGTTTCACAATTCAAATACAAACATTTACATCTTGCAACAGAAAATCAGAGTAAATATTATTTAAAGAAATCAACATGAAGATATGTAACTCTTTCTTAGACCACCTAATTCAAACAACAGAAAAAAGAAATAGAGATAGGGGCATTAGGAAAGATCGGTGGTATTTTTTTAAAAAGGAAATTGAATGATAACAAAGAAGGCCTGGAGATATCCACGTATTAACATAATAAATCCTGATTTTCTTACTACTCAGAGTACTAACTGGTAACTTCTTTCATTTGCAAAAATTCTTTCAGTTGCACTGGTTCAAAGAAAACATATTTCTTATCAAGGTAATTTACTAAACATTTACAGGAATAAGAAAGAAGAAATCTGGCCCCCAAACTTCGTGTCTCTTCTCTAAGTGATAGGAAAGCTTTACGTCTATCCTGAGTGGTTTTCACCACATCGGGGTAGATCCAGATTCTGTCACCAAGAAACATTTTTGTTGAATTTCTAAAAAATATTTTCATTAAGGAATTTAAATCTTGTTCAAATGCACTCAGTCTGCAGCCCCTCATTACCTCTCTACCCTCATTTCCCCTTACGTTCCCGCCCGTAACCTACGCTCACAGGACAAATCCCTCCTTTCAGTACCCTTCTCCACCACCGCCAACTCCAGGCTCCGCTCATTCTGCCTCGCCTCACCCTATGCTTGGAATAAACTTCCTGAGCCCTTACGCCAAACCCCCTCCCTACCCATCTTCAAATCCTTGCTCAAAGCCCACCTCTTCAATGTTGCTTTTGGCACCTAACCTTTATACCTTTCAGGAAATCTAGACTGCCCCTATTTGACTGACTGTACATTTGTCCTTTAGATTGTATGCTCCTTTGAGCAGGGACTGTCCTTCTATGTTAAATTGTACAGCGCTACGTAACCCTAGTAGCGCTTTAGAAATGTCAAGTAGTAGTAGTAGTAGTTCAAACACCATCGAGACTAGTAAAGGTTTCCTTTCCAGAACTGTAGTATCAAACTGTTCAAGAAAATCGGTCAGATTTTGTAAACCATCAGTTCCTTTCAGTTTTTCTCCACGCTTTAAGTCAGGAAGGTAGTATACTTTACTAAAAGGAGGAATCAGGTCTGGAGAATATTGAAGCACTTCAGTCAAGTATTTTTTAAACATTGCAGCCGCTGTTAATTCTACAGCTCTTGGAAAGTTCAGAAGGCATAGATTTAAACGCCTATTATAATTTTCAAATTGTTCAATCTTTCGGTGTATCATTAATTTATCCTTGATAAGCATATCAGTTTTAGCTTTTAGATTAGAGATATCCGTTTGGGCAGCTATATTCACTTTTTCCGAATCCTTCTTAAAGGTCTCGAAGGCAGTAGTCAATAAGTGTAGTTTACTCACGATTGGTGCAACTGTTGCTGTAAGTGTTTGTATCGCAGCCCAGATAGATTCTAAGGTTATCGCCTCGAGAGCTTGCTGCTCGGTGTTAATATTTTCCCCCAGCGTTTCAGTTTGAGCTCCGGCAGAGAGATTTCCCCTCACGCCAACTTCGGACGCTTCCGGGACATCAAGCTCGCTTCTGAGACCAGCTGGGCAAGGCGGAGGATTTAATTCCAGCGAGGACAATGTTGTTACACTTCCCTGTGAGAACGGCGTTTCACCTACGTCTGCCACTGCGGGAACACTCAAGCCGGCCGACCGTGGAGTGCTGGTGGCGTACCTGTCGAGCGTCATCTGACACAGAGCGGCTTCCGGAGCAACAGCCGGTAAGCTCTTAACCGCTCCTTTCCGCTTAGTGTGCGGCATTTGAAGCACAAAAGAAAAATATAGAACAAAGAAAAAACGTTGCACCACGGAAAAGTTCAGGAGCTAGAGAGGCGTCCTCCAGTCAATCCGCCATCTTGGCACGCCCCTACCCCCAAAACCACTGCATTTGATCTTATTGATCATGATTTTTTAATTTCTCATCTGTCCTCACTTCACTTCCCTCATCTGACTTCCAACCTTCACATATGGAGTGCCCCATTGATCTAGCCTCTCCCCCTTCCCTTTTTAATTTGTTCCCCACCTGCTTGCCAGAATTACTTAGCAATATGCAGTCTCAGTTTACATCTATGCTGATGATATTTTACTTAGCTGCTATACTGACTCTGAGGCACCATCTTTAAATGTTCTCCAAACCTGTTTGGACTCGGTAGCATTCTGGCTCTCCACCCCACCGCCTTGTTCTGAACACTGACAAAATGGTGGTTTATTGGTTCACTATTGTTCTTTTGTGCCCTCCCAACCTGTTTCCTTGTTAGGTTCTTCTGTATCGCCCGTTGACTCTTTCCATTATCTTGGGGTCACTCTGCTATCCCTTCATTTAACCAGCATATTTCCAATACAATCAAATCTTCTTTCTATGGGTTAAGACAGCTTCGAGCAATCAGATCCTATTTCAGCCATGATACCTTTCATTGCCTTTTCCTCTCACTTGTCATCTGCAAAATTGTCTATTGCAATATTATTAAGATAGTCTCTGGAGAAAGTCTCTGTTTATCCCTGGGAATCATACTGTCTTTTTGGGATCCTGCCAAGTATGGACTGGCCACTGTTTGATACAGGATATTGAGCTTGATGGACATTGCTGAAGCTGCTTGTAATGTTTAACCCCTTATTCACCTATTCAGTATCCATATTCTAATCATTCCCATAATAGAAATAACCTCTAACCCCTCCTTTGTGCTGGTCTTGAGTGGATTGTAAACTCTGATCAGACACTGTTGTTTGTATTTTTGTACAGCGTTGAGTACGTCTAGTAGTACTATAGAAATGATTAGTAGTAGTAGTAGTGATTTGACCCAGTGTACCAACTCTTATATTCATAAACTGAGTTATTACATTTGTCAATATACTAGACTTAGACCAGTATCAATCTAATAACCTGGTCCCCCTTTGTTTTATTACCAAGATTTCTAATCTACTCGGATCAAAGCCATTGTTCAGAACATATGTCCTCTCCTTATGCATTGAAGGTTGAGGTTTATCATGAAGATTATCGTGGTGGAGTGGATGAGTAGCCTATTGGTTAGATTACCGAACTGAGAACTAGGGAAGCCAGAATTCAAATTCTGCTGATACTCTTAATGACCTTGGGCAAGGCACTTCTCCCTCTGTTAACACAGGTGCAGACTTAGTTTGTAAGTTCTGTGGGGGAAAAAAGGGAAATCTGAATCTAACTTGCCTAGAGATACCAATGAAAAGGTGTAAGTTAAATCCAAAGAAATGAATGTAAATCTAATGCTACCATACAACTAATGTTTGGGTTGTAACTGCTTCTCCATGCAGATTAACCTAGTGCCTGCTTAGAAGCCTTTTCCAGTCATAACACTGCTGTTAAGGTTGCAACAGATACTCCATGCAGATTTTCTTTTGCCCTCAAATAAACTATGTGGTAACCTAAAGTTGATTAAGATAATTTACTTCAGTTACATTTTGTTTAAAACAGGAAACCTGGTTAATACCAACTAGTCTTATTTCAGAGAATTAAGATATATTTCCTTCTAACAGAGCTCTCCGCAGAAGCTAAAGCAGCATTGATGGAATTTGAAGAAAAGGAGCGACAACGTAAACAGGGGCGCTATGGACCAAGAAGAGGTGGTGGAGGAGGAAGACGTGGCAGAGGTGGTTTTATGTCTCATGTAATGGGAGATTTAAGAAGGGACAACACTGATAGAGGAAGAATGCAGGATCACAGGCTTCCAATTACTTCACATTCATCAAGAGGGGTAAATTTATGACATCTGGCCAATTAATGAATTTTTAGTAGTGTCTGTTAATGGCATTCTTTAACTTTTGAAAAGCCCTTGGAAACTTTTTTTTTCCCCTTCTGTCCAGTATGATTTTTTTTTTATAGATGTTTGTTTCTATTTTTGTTTTTAAATGTGTGTCTTTTGAAACTTTGGGATTGGTATCTCTTATGAGTATCACCATACATATGAGCATTTTTTTTTTTTTTTTTACACCCTTGTACATTTTTCACTTTCTGCTGTCTTAAAAATTCAATTCAAGATGCATTAAAAGGTGATCTACACGCTGCTCTAAACCAGAGACTTTCATCCTTTTTCGTCTTATGTCACATTTACATGGTACTAAAATTGTCACTGACTGCTAGAGACAAGAAAACTTTTAAAAGATACACACCGTTCCGGCACAAGCGGGCTTTAATTACTAATAAATGACATGCCCTATAAAACCACTAGCCAAGACTCTGACACAAATCTTAAAAATCAAACCTTCACCATGGCACTCTTAAACCATATTCTCCAAGTAGCAGTGGAAAACATTGTACTCAAACAGGAAGATAAGCAAAAGTTTTACATTACACGACATTTGTATCCCACACATACCATTAAAGTTCAGTGTGTCTTTCTCATTAATGACCAAGGTAAAGAATTAGTTTACTCTTTCCATTATAGTTTTGTACTCCCTTAGTGTTTCTTTTACTCCATGATCATCTAGTCCATCTGACTCCATCACAGGCTTCTTGCTTTGAATGTGGGTAAAAATGTTTTTGTTAATGGCTTTTTGACACTCTAGCAAGCTTCTTTTCAAATTCTCTTAGCCTTCCTCATCGTTACTTCACATCTAATTTCCTAGTGCTTATTCAGTACAAGACCAGTGCTTGGCAGACTTTCTACGGTCTGTGCCCTGAAAATGGCAAGGACAAATCAATCTTGGGTGTACATATAAAGTATCGCATACCATGTATAATGAGTTTATCTTGTTGGGCAGACTGGATGGACCATACAGGTCTTTATCTGCTGTCATTTACTATGATGCTTCTTGTTTTCTTCATTATTGCATTGTCAAGTTTGTTAGCTTTTCTAATTTCTGGCCACACTATTCTTTCCCTTAACCATGGATGTTCTATCTATAAAGATTCCATAGTGGATTCTGTTACCTGCAGAAGTTTTGTTCTTTTTGACACAATGTCCTCTTTTAAATATAGCTCTACCCCTCCAGTCATTTAATCTACCCTATCACTGCCATATAATTTGTACTCTAGTATCAGTGACCCATTGATTATCCCCAATCCTCCAGATCTCCAAGATGCCTGTTATATCTACCTCTTTATTCAGTGATATATTCTTTTAGGTTTCTAGAAACTGTTTATAAACATTTTGAAATATGTTTTCTTGTCTTTATATCTATAACTCGTTTATCAGTTGATAGTGATAATTTACAATGTTTTAACTCTTCCTGTTCTTCACTTAAAGGCACCTGGACTAGTTTGCCTTTATCATATCCTGTTTTTTTGGGATGTCCTAACTTCCCAAATTATGCACTCTGAGAGACTGTCCATTTCCCCCTAATTTGTAGTTTAAAAGCTGCTTTATTTTCTTTCTTTCTTTCTTTTTTTACCGTTGTCAGGAGTAGCAGCCTGGTTCCACCTCTGTTAAGGTAGAGCTAATCTTTTCTAAATAGCCCCTTCCCCTCAGAATGTTACCCAGTTCTTAACGAATGTAAATTCCTCTCCCTGCACCTCATTTTATTTACACATTGAGACTGTGGAGCTCTGCCTGCTTCTTGGATTCTGCACTTGGAGCAGGGAACATTTCTGAGAATGCCAATATGTCAATTTTGAATTTTGACTTTATGTCTAAAAGCTTAAATTTTAGCTTCTGGAACCACTTTCCCAATGTCACTGATATCTATGTGTACTAAGCCAGCTCCTCCCAAACATCGTCTAAAATCTTATCTAGGTGATGTGTGAGGTTTAGCCACCTTTGCACAAGGCAGGGCAATTGTCATGCACACCAGCTATTCTACTGTCTACATGCCAAATGGTTGAATTGATATACATAGAGGCATATTTTCAAAGCACTTAGCCTTCCAAAGTTCCATAGAAACCTATGGAACTTTGGAAGGCTAAGTGCTTTGAAAATATGCCTCATAGTAACATATAGTAACATAGTAGATGACGGCAGAAAAAGACCTGCGCGGTCCATTCAGTCTGCCCAACAAGATAAACTCACAAGTGCTACTTTTTGTGTATACCTTACCTTGATTTGTACCTGTCCTTTTCCGGGCACAGACCGTATAAGTCTGCCCAGCTCTATCCCCGCCTCCCAACCACCAGCCCCGCCTCCCACCACCGGTTCTGGCACAGACCGTATAAGTCTGCCCAGCACTATCCCCGCTTCCAACCACCAGTCCCGCCTCCCACCATCGGCTCTGGCACAGACCGTATAAGTCTGCCCAGCACCATCTCCGTCTCCCGCCACCGGCTTTGCCACCCAATCTCGTCTAAGCTCCTTAGGATCCATTCCTTCTGAGCAGGATTCCTTTATGTTTATCCCACGCATGTTTGAATTCTGTTACCGTTTTCGTTTCCACCACCTCCCGTGGGAGGGCATTCCAAGCATCCACTACTCTCTCCATGTAAAAATACTTCAATGGCTGCCCTATCTCTTTCCTCCAGGGAACATACCTCTGGGGAGACATTCTTGGTGCGAGAGGAAATTTCATTGCTTGGAGATCAAGTCGTGCCTATAGGATTACTTCCTACCTCACCAGGATGCTCTCCATTCCGGTGACCTTTCTCCTCAGAGTCTCAGACTAGAAGTGGGACTTCTCTGCCACATTTTTTTAGGTCTCCTGTATATGTCTCTATGCCTCTAACTTGGCTGGCTTAATACTCTCTCTTAAAAAGAGGACCAGTTATGTCCTTTGGACTTGGACTGTTATTCCCACACAGAAATATATCCATGTCACAGCATGTATCTCAGATTATAAATAAGGAAATACCACACTATACCAATATTGCTTAGTAGAGAGCCCATCTTGAGAAGGAACTTAGTGACTTCAACACCCAGATGCATGTAACCATCTGGGTGCTGAAGTCACTAAGGGTTATCATTCATTATCTAAAATACTGCTTGATCCAGGTGCTTCATTTGAAGTTTCATAAGAACTGTGCTTGATATTCAGTCAAAAGCGTTCCTCCCACTGGATACTGGTCTAGCCCAACTATTTGCAAACTAGGCAGTTGCCTAGGACAGGCTTGCAGGTAAGGCCTCTCACCCACCAGCATTGGAGACCTTAACCCAAAGGGAAAAGTGTTGCAGTTGATAGAAGATCACGCCTGTCACCCTGGGCCTGGAGGTGCTACATATGTCAGCATTCCGCCCATAGACCTTGCTTTGCTCTTTCTTTCTGGGTCACTTCTTACCAGTGAAAACTTTCACATGAAGCTCTGGACAGTATGAACTGAGCTCACTACAGGTTTAACTACACAGGGGAAAACTTCTGGGGGAATTAAATCAGCAACTGAGATGGTTGAACCTATGTTCTGAGTCAGCAGCAAGTGCAGATTGAAGAGTTGCACCAGAATATTCAAATAGTAAATGAAATGACGGCAGATAAAGACCTGTATAGTCCGCCTAGTCTGCCCAACAAGATAAACTCATTTTACATGTTATGCAATACTTTACTTTATACCAGAGTTTGATTTGTCCTTGCCATTTTCAGGGCACAGACTGTAAAAGTCTGCCCAGCACTCTTCTTGTACTAAAAGTTCTGAAGTTAACGTTGAAGTCCCAGTCTGCCCACCACTGGTTTTGCTTCCAAATTACCGGTGTTGCCACCCAATCTCCGCTAAGATTCTGTGGATCCATTTCTTCTAAACAGGATTCCTTTGTGTTTATCCCACACGTTTGAATTCCATTACTGTTTTTATCTCCATCACTCCCGCGGGAGGGCATTCCATGTATCCACCACCCTGTCCTTGGAAAAAATACTTCCTGACATTACTCCTGAGTCAGCCCCCCTTCAACCTCAGGTCACGTTCTCTAGTTCTGCCGCCTTCCCATCTCCGGAAAAAGTTTGTTTGCAGATTAATACCTTTCAAATATTTGAACGTCTGTATCATGTCACCCTTGTCTTCCAAGGTATATGTGTTCAGGTTGGCAAGTCTCTACTTGTACGGTTGGCAGTGCAAATCCCATACTATTTTTTGTAGCTTTTCTTTGCACCACTTCCAGTCTTTTTACATCTTTAGCAAGATACAGCCTCCAAAACTGAACACAATACTCCAAGTGGGGCCTTACCAACGACTTGTAGAGAGGCATCAACAACACCTTTCTTCTGCTGGTCATACCTCTCTCAATGCAGCCTAGCTTTCTTCTGACCACGGCCGCCACCTTGTCGCATTGTTTCTTCACCTTCAGTTCCTCAGACACCATCAACCCCAAGGTCTCTCTCCTAAGTTGAGCTTACTAATCTCTCCCCTCCTGTCCGGTATATTTCTTTTGGGTTTCTGCACCCTAGTTGTATCACTCTGCACTTCTTGGCATTAACTTTTAACTGTCGGCCCCTCAACCATTCTTCTAAGGTTTGGAGATTCCTTCTCATTGTTTCTGGTCCCTCCAGTGTATCCACTGTATTGGCTATCTTTGTGTCATCTGCAAAAAAGCAAACCACATGTATATGGCCTGCAGATCTGCTCATTCAGTCCCTTTACCTGAGGCAGTGCTTAACTGTGTATTCATGAGGAACCTAGGGCCTTTAAGAGAGTCTCATCTAATTTGCCTGGCTTTTACTTCCTTCCACGATCCTTTGAATTAAACAGGGGGCAAATAGGATTGGTTTTTTGTTTTTCCTGAAGTTTGCCTCGTTATAGTTCTGAGACCAGTAGGATTGGCCAGTATGCAGTAGTTCTACAGTCTCTCCATAGAGATGGGTTAGAATAAGAAGGCCTTAGTGGCAGCCTTTAGAACAGCCAGGTATTTTAAAATTATTAACTTATTAGGATTTATTTACTGCCTTCTTGAAAAAAATGTTTCAAGGCAGTCAGTGTACATTAAGAATAAGTCAAACATAGGCAATATACATTTACATCAGTAAAAAATATTCAAATAACGGTACAAGGTATGACATAGTATGCTACATTAGTGTCATCACAATACACAAGAAAACTTCTTAATAGAAAGTATAAGAGTGCAAACAAAGATGGAACATATAGATAAGATAGCGTAATAGGGGTTAAAAAATAAGGGGACTAATTTAAAGAAAGTTTCACATGAAGTCAGGCGCATAAATTATGATCTCAGCTTACCTTTGCTTTTATTGATTGGCAAAAGAGTCAGATTGTTTCCTGGTCTTCCTTCTGTTTTTCCTCTTGCATCCCTAATCCTAGACCCATGGATCCTGTCCATGTATCCTCCTGCTGTGGTGCCTCCAGATTTCTGGTAAGATGCCACTCTTTTGCTACTAGTTTTAGCAAAAACAATCCACAATTCTGCCTAAGCATTGCAAATAAGATTGTGCCATTGAACCACTGCCTGTGGTAATGCAACGTCATGGTCATATATATTCGTTGTCGGGACCTGAAACCAAGGCCATGTCATATTATATTATGGAAAATCTGGCACAAAGCTTCATCCATTCTTTCAAATTCCAAGCCAAGGTGAGGTGTATTTTGTTCAAAAAAAAGGGTGAATCTCTCAGGTCCTGCGTTACCTCAATAAAATGCCTACTAAAGGCAGTTTTCTTTGATAGAACATGTACTCTGAGTCAGTGACATTAGAAAAGTGAAAATAAATTTTGTTTAGTTTTTTTTAAATGACTGCCATTTGAATGTGGTGTATCATGCTATTGGAAGGCAGGGTATAAGTGATCTTGAAAACTCATGTTTATCATCTTTGAAAAATGCTTTTCTCAGTTTAGTACAACATACTGCAAGCTACAAGGATTCCAGTTTTCTGTCAGACAAATACAGCTAATAGTACTCTAACCACCATAATTTATTAAGTGAAAATAATGTAACCTGCTGAGTAAATATCAAAAGTGGGGGTATTTGACTTTATACCACAAGATAGTGTGATAACTGCATAATTCTTCAACATTTCAGCCTCAGGTATAGGCTAATTATGTCTAAAACATGTGAAATGTTTATCAATAAATAATTAACCCCAGAAAGCACATACTCCACTTTCGATACCTGTAGTGTTTAGGCTGTAGGACATGAAAAACATCAAAATTGTGAAAAAAATTGCATAGTCCCATTCTACTGACCTTATAGTACACAAACCCTTCAAAATGAAAGTTGTTCCTCCAGACATTTGTAGCCTTTACCTCTGTTATTTGTAACCCTACTTTTGGTACCTTTTTGCTCAGAGGGTCACATGTAGAAATGATTATTTTCTGATTTTCTTACTACTAAATGTTTTACCTGATTAAAATGTATTTAAACTTACTTATATTGATTTTTTTTTTTTTTTTTTAGTCCCATGCATTCATGCTCAGGGTGGGTTTCAGTTAACACACGCACAATACATGTATATACTGAAAAATATAGTTTTTCTGTAAGAGAGTCTTTTTTATGAAAGCTTTTTTTTTTTTTTTTATTCTGCAGCAACCGATCAGAAGTCTATTTCAACAACAACACATCCAGCCACTGCTTCCCTTACCGCATTCACATCATTCTGCTCCTCAAGAGATGTCTACACAACCTCGGGTGGAAGCTCCTAGAATGATGATGACTCCACCTCCAGTAAATCAGCAGCAACCCAAGAACATACATATCAACCCACATTTTAAGGGAGCAGTTGTCACACCTGTGCAAGGTAGAGGTTTGTATACTTTCCTGTACAATGAGGTTTCTTTTTCAGTGTTTGTTAAAAAAAAAAAAAGGCACTAGTAGTTATGTCACTGCAAGACTTTTTTGTAGAGCAGAACCTTAGTTATAGAGAACAAAAGGCACTTTAATGTAGAATTTCTTTTTAACATTGTGTTATGTGGGAATATTACTAAATCTGATGAAGCACAATCATGTACCATCCTTCATCAAAAATATTTCTATTTGCACATATTTTTACACTTTTTTTGTTAAAATCATCATTTGTAGTGGATGATATCCATGTGAATTACTATATTTAATTTATTTTGCACATTTATAGACTGCTTATATCAAAGCACTTAAACAACAAACAAACAAACAGAAGTGCCCCCTTAACAACAAAGCACATATAACAAATAGAAAACCAAAAAAGGGGGTAGACCAATGTGGTTCCAAAACAGCTGATTTATTTAAAAACAAAAAACGCAGATCTACGTTTCAACGTCACGTGCCTGCCTCAGGAGTCGAGCAAAATTATATAAAAACAAAAATTCCCACAGGTGAAAATATACCAGCCACAGATGATAATTGTAAACATAAGACTAGAGTTTAAAAATGCAGCATCTATAATGGACAACAGTAAAATGCACTGAGTGGTAAGAACATGGAAACTAAAAGCAAATAATTTATGACAAGCAATGTAAAAAGACATACATAAAAATATAATGTAAACCCAAGGGCTAGAGAGTCCAGTAATGTAGCATCTCTAAAGAACAAGAATAAAATGCACTGAGCGGTAAGACCATGGGGAGTAAAAGCAAAAAGATCCATCACATAAATAAAAATGTAAAAATCAGGAAAACTAAGTGTTAAGTTTGAAAGAGATGAACAAGATTATCATAGAGGAAATATTTACCCATTGTCTACAGCAAGACTATATAAAAGGAATAAGAACTTTAGGGCCCTGTTTACTAAGGTGCACCAGCGTTTTTAGCACGTGCACAAAGTTAGAGTGCTAAAAGCACTAGTGCGCGTCTAGCTCGACTTAGTAAACGGAACCCTAAGTGACAATCAGCGTATTTCTGGTTCCCATAACAATAATAATAAGTCTATCATTCTGAGAGTATGCCTTCTAAAGGCAAGAGTGAAAAGAGAGAATACATTTCTGAGGATCTTTATACCTCTCCACCCTCTACTTCTACACATGCCCCTCATGCCCCTGTGTCATAGGTTCTTATTTCCTAACTTGTCAAGGTCATCTACAAATGAACAGTTAACCACCACGGGTAGTAACTCCTCCTGTCCACTCTTCCTTTTTAGAGAAAATTAGGGAACCTCATCTTCAAAGAGATCAGAGATATATTCCTCCCCCATGTCCCAACAATTGTCAATATCAACCTACTTTGCATCAGTACAATCCACAGTTTGAGATAGATGTTCTGATTTGTAATCTCTCATCTGTATCGCTTAACAATAAATGAACTCTCAGTTTTGCAACAAGATCTTTCATTTATCCCTACTTCCCAGTACAGTGCATTTCAGACACGTATTGATCTATTACATTTTTTTCATAAGCTACAAATAGCTCATGTTTTTTCTAAGGCTAACACTCCTTATGTTGATATGTCCATTTTAAAGAATTTATCCACATGGATACTGTCAGGTCCTTTTGATCCCTGAATTTATACTTTTAAACTGTGTGGAAAGAGAAGTTGCCACCATAGAAGGTATCAAGAAAAAATGCTAATTTGTCAACACTAGAGTATCGGGCCATTCAATCTCTGTCTAAGAACAGAGATTTAGTTATTAAATCAGTGGGTAAGGGGAGTGGAATTGTGGTCCTCGATAGAGAAAATTATATACGGAAAGTAAACAGACAGTTAAAGGACTGTGAGTTTTATATTCTCCTTACTTGAGATCCAACATCTATCTTACAAAAAGAGGTTCTAGATCTAGCAGCAGGTGCCAGTTTAAATCTCCAGTAGTTCCCACAATTTACATCTTACCTAAAATACATATTCCATATCATCATGCTGATCAATCCATAGACTGGTGGGTTGTGTCCATCTACCAGCAGGTGGAGATAAAGAGCAATCCTTTCCTCAGCGACCCTCCAGACCGGTCAAGACGCGTGGGTTATGTCCTCCTACCAGCAGAGGGAGACTGAGAAAACACTAAGCTTTTGAAGCCTGTATATATAACCTGTGCAGAACCTCCACTAGCCAGTATTTTCTCAGTCTCAGCAGAGGTAGCAGTTGACAGCCTGTGCAGTCTCCAATAATCTGGTGAGGTAGTTTGTCATTGGGTCGTAGGATTTTTTCCTTCCAAACTTTATTCTGTTGCAGTACCCTGTACGTGTGTGTAAAAAAAAAAAAAAAAAAAAAAAAAAAGTGCTTTGGGGCCCTGGGTCTGGTGGGGCCCAGTTTTTTCCCCCTGGGGTGTTACACCTATGTTTGGGTCCCTCCCCCTGTGCTGCTCTCTATTTCTGTTTGCTTGGCAGCTTTGTGCCTCGGCTGCTTTCTCAGTATTGTAGCCTTGAGTGCCTTACAATTTCCAGATGCCAGAGTTAGAGTACTGTGCCTTTAAGGTCAGTTATTGTATTTCATTTTGCTTGCCAGCTTTGTGCCTCGGCTGCTTTCTCAGTATTGTAGCCTTGAGTGCCTTACAATTTCCAGATGCCAGAATTAGAGTACTGTGCCTTTAAGGTCAGTTATTCTATTTCGTTTTGCTTGGCAGCTTTGTGCCTCGGCTGCTTTCTCAGTATTGTAGCCTTGAGTGCCTTACAATTTCCAGATGCCAGAATTAGAGTACTGTGCCTTTAAGGTCAGTTATTCTATTTCGTTTTGCTTGGCAGCTTTGTGCCTCGGCTGCTTTCTCAGTATTGTAGCCTTGAGTGCCTTACAATTTCCAGCTGCCAGAGTTGGAGTACTGTGCCTTTAAGGGCATTTATTTCTTTATTTTCAGCGGGGTTTAGATTCCTTGCTGGAACGAGGGAGCAGCGCTTTCTTCAGTGCTTTTGCAGTGTGAGTGAGATTTTGGTTTGGCGCGTTTGCTGAACAGCTTTTCCCGTCCCTCATGGTTTATGGCGGCCCAGCTCCTCCGATGTCGCGCGTGCTTGTGGCGAGGGGTAGAGGCACCGGGCGCTCAGTGTAGCTTTGCGGTGCACCTATAAAAGTGGCTGTGGCTCCCCCCGACTTGACCGCGGAGGGATCGATGGTGTCGGGAGTCTCCGGGTCAGCGAGAGCGTAGGCAGGGCCGCTGTCAGCGGGAACAGTTTCGGCGGGAACAGCCGCCATCTTGAGTCCGACACGGCCCGTGGAGCCAGCTGTTTTTGGGCCTGCGGCCTCCGTTTTTGGCACAAAAGGGCCTAATGACGGTCCAGGAATGGTGGGCTTTCCTCCAGATTTTGTCTGGACGCGGTATCAGGCCTGGAGATCGGGACCCCCTCCCCCCCCCCCCCCCCAATTGGAAGAGGGGGCTGTTTTCTGCTTGGCTGAGAGACCACGGTTAGAGTGGTCAGAGGACAGGCAATGTTTTTCTCCTGTAGCTGCAGAAGCTGCGCTTAGTGATCTGGGGGAGTCAGATGGAATTGACGGCTCTCAGGAGCAGGATTGTTGGATTCCTGGAGAGGATCCTTCAGTAGTGCGGATTTTCCATAAAGATGAGCTGTCAGAACTCATAGATCAGGTGTCGTCCACCCTTCAGTTTGGTCCTGAGGAGGCTTTGGGGGAAACTGTCCAGGATCCGTTGGTGAAGGGCATTCAGCGTCAGGCGTGATCCTTCCCTATGAACAAGGATCTCCGGGAGATGATTTGTCAGGAATGGGATTTGCCGTGTAAGGTGGCAAAGGCAATGGTGAGGCTTTATCCCCTCCCTCAGGACGATAGGGATTCCTTTAAGGCTCCCATGGTAGATGCAGTAGTGACGGCAGTAATTATAGCTACGGCTATCCTGGTTGATGGAGGAACGGCCCTCCGTGATCCTCAGGATAGAAGGTTGGGATCTTTTCTCAAGCGTAGTTTTGTTTTGTCGGCTCTAGCCCTGCAGGCCTTGGTTTGTGGGGGTCTGGTAGCTCGGGCATGTTTTCGTTGGGCCGAGAAGCTCCTGGATGATTCGGTAGATGTTGCTTCATCCTTTTTGTCTGAGGCTTTTATGATTTGTTGCGTACTTCAGACAAAAAATATGGCTATGGTTGTGGGTCTCTGCCACTTAAGGGAGCTATGCTCTTTGGAGAAGATTTGGACAAGTTAGTGTGAGGTCTTAGTGATACCAAGGTTCTATGGCTTCCAGATTTTCGGTTCAAGGCAGGGGCCAGAACTAGTTCCTCTCGGGGACGGTTTAGGGAGGCTCAGCGGTATAGGCCGGGCAGATCGAGTGGGACCTACCCCTAGCTGTCTGTTCGTCTGTCCAATTTAGATTGTAAGCTCTGTTGAGCAGGGACTGTCTTTTCATGTTAATTTGTACAGCGCTGCGTAAGTCTAGTAGCGCTATAGAAATGTTTAATAGTAGTAGTAGTAGGACCTCTAGGGGTCGGTTTTTCCAGCGCACACAGTTCTTTCGTGAGAGTCGTCGCGGAGGGCGTGGCTTTTCCGCGGGAGGTTAGTATTCAGGCCGCAATTCCCAATGAAGGTGTGGCGGCTTAGGCTCTGTTGCATGTTGGGGCTCGGCTGAGTCTGTTTTACCAGAGCTGGGCCCAAATCAGGTCAGATCAGTGCGTTCTCAAGGTGTTTCGAGGCGGATATGCGCTGTAATTCGAAAGCTGTTCTCCCGAAGTGTTTCTGGAATCCCTCTGTCGGTCTTGGAGCAAGAGGGCAGCAGTGAGGGACACTCTGCGGTGGCTGCTCGCGTTGGGAGCCGTGGTTCCTGTTCCTTCAGATCAGCACCGCTCAGGGTGCTATTTGATCTATTTTGTGGCCCACAAGAAAGAGGACACTTTTCGTCCCATTTTAGATCTCAAAAGGGTCAATGCGGCACTCAAGGTGCCCTCTTTCCGAATGGAGACGTTGCGGTCGGTCACTGGTGCGGTCTGGAAAGGAGAGTTTCTCACTTCCCTGGATTTGACGGAAGCTTATCTTCACTTTCCTTCGTGCGGCCTTTTGGTTCCAAGTTACAGGGTCCGATTCGTCGGTTCCTTGCAGAGAAGGCGCCGACGGCCCATACTTATCGTCAGGTCCTGGGCCTGATGGCGGCGACCATAGAGGTAGTTCCGTGGGCCAGGGCGCACATGCGTCAGGTACAGTCAGCTCGGCTCAGTCGTTGGTCCCCTCTGTCGCAGGACTTGGAGAGGTGTTGTCCGCTGTCGGTGGCCCCTCGTCTCAGTCTTCGATGGTGGCTCAACCCGCGCAATTTGGGAGTCCCCACAGGGGCTGGTAATGGTCACGGATGCCAGTCTGCAAGGTTGGGGGGCCACATTGTCTCAGTCAGGTAGCTCAAGGCCGGTGGTCTCGGGCAGAAGCAGAGTGGTCCATCAAACCGGCTGGAACTCGGGCCATTCGGGTGGCGCTCCAGGCCTTGCCGTCGGTGGTTCGCCACAAGGCAGTCCGAGTGCTCTGCGACAACGCCATGGCAGTAGCGTATGTCAACCGTCAAGGGGGGACGAAGAGCCTTGGCGGCGCAGTTGAACTCATCCTCAGGCTCTCTTGGCAGCGCATGTGGCCGGGGTAGGTCACATAGATGCAGATTATCTCAGCAGGCACACTCTAGATCCCAGAGAGTGGTCTTTTCTTCGGTCAGTGTTCCAGCGAGTTGTGTCGGTCTGGGGACTTTCGGTGATAGATCTTAGGGCAACGGCTCGCTATGCGCAAGTTCAGAGATTTTTTTTTTTTCAGTCGCTGAAGAGACCCTCGAGCGGAGGGAATCGACGCTCTTCTGTTGCCTTGGCCTCGGGAGTGGCTGTATGTGTTTCCTCCGTGGCTGTTAGTCGGTCAAGTAATATAGCGCATCGAACATCACTCCGGTCGGGTGATTCTGGTGGCTCCGGATTGGCAGCGTCGACCATGGTACGGAGACCTGGTGCGGTTGGCAGGGGCGGCGGCCCTGCCTTTGTTGGGATCAGTTCTGTGTCAAGGCCCGATAATCAAGCCGGATCCGGCTCGGTTTTCGCTTACGGCTTGGCTCTTGAGCGGCACAAGTTGAAGAAGAAGGGGCTTTCGTCCAGTGGCTTTGCTACGATGTTGAGTTGCCGTAGACGATCCACTTCCTTGGCGTAGGTCCGGGTTTGGAGAATCTTTGAGCACTTGTGTGAAGACCATCGAGTTCGGCCGTTTCGCTCTTCGGTGGTGGAAGTTTTGGAATTTTTGCATGATGGTGTTGATAGGGGTCTGGCCTTGTCTACACTGAAGGTTCAGGTGGCAGCTTTGTCATGTTTTCGTGGGAAGCTTCAGTGAAAGTCCTTCGCTTCTGTGCCTCAGGTAGTGCGTTTTTTGAAGGGTGTTAAGTTGCTGCGTCCGCCTCAGTGACGGATGGTGCCTCCGTGGGATTTGAAGCTAGTTTTGAATGCTTTGATCAGGCCTCCGTTTGGGCCTCTGGTATCGGCATCTTGTAAGGATTTATCTTTAAAGATGGTCTTGTTGGTGGCGATTACTTCAGCACGGAGGGTTTCAGAGCTTCAGGCTTTGTCTTGTAGGGAACCATTTTTGTCCTTTCTGAGGGAAGGTTTCGTTGCGGACGGTGCTTTCCTTTTTTGCCCAAGGTGGTTTCCGAGTTCCATGTTAATCAGGTCATCTCTCTGCCAGTGTTCAGTGATATGGCTGGAGATTCGGAGCAACGTGGTATTGCCAAGCTGGATGTCAGGAGAGTTTTGAGTTGTTATCTCTCTGGAACTCAGGACTTCAGAGCCTCTGACCGTTTGTTCGTTCTTCATGGTGGCCCAAAGAAGGGTGCAGCGGCTCCTAAGGTGACCATAGCACGGTGGTTGAAGGAGGCGGTTGCATCTGCTTACTTGGTGAAGGGTCCTGTGGTGCCTAGTGCTGGTCTGCTCATTCCACTAGGGGAATGGCAGCCTCGTGGGCGGAGAATAGTATGATTTCTCCATTAGATATTTGTCGGGCTGCGGTTTGGTTTTCGTTGCATTCCTTTGTGAAGCATTATAGGATTCCTGTGCATGCGAAGGACGAGGTGCGCTTTGGGGCAGCAGTTTTGACCTCTGGCCTTAGTAGGTCCCTCCCGTAAGTTAGTTACTGCTCTGGTACGTCCCACGCGTCTTGACCGGTCTGGAGGGTCGCTGAGGAAGGTGAAATTAGATCTTACCTGCTAATTTTCTTTCCTCTAGACCCTCCAGACCGGTCAAGAGCCCGCCCTGTCTGTATTGGAGGCCAGGAGGTGTGTTTGTTGGATAATTCTTGGCTGCTGTAGATTGTTGTTTCTCTAATTGCAGACTCTGTTTATTTCTGTTTTGTGATAGGAGTCTGGGACAGGTGAGGCTCTTCTTTGATAGTCCACCTGTAGAAGCCCAACTGTTTTATCAAAGGCAAAGGAACATGTTTCCGTAAGAGCAAGCGGAAGATGTTTCTTGTTTTTGCAGTTTACTGTGACCACGTACAGGGTTGCTAGTTGTTGTTAGTGTTTTTTGTTTCTCTGCTTTGTCAGGGTTATACTGGCTAGTGGAGGTTCTGCACAGGTTATATATACAGGCTTCAAAAGCTTAGTGTTTTCTCAGTCTCCCTCTGCTGGTAGGAGGACATAACCCACGCGTCTTGACCGGTCTGGAGGGTCTAGAGGAAAGAAAATTAGCAGGTAAGATCTAATTTCACCTTTGCCTCCCTATATGTGGTCATGTGCTGCCGGAAACTCCCCAGTATGTTCTCTATCTCAGCAGGTGGTGGTCACACACAGCAGCAGCTCTGGCTAGGTCTCCAAGCCTAATTTTTAGGTTTTGTTGAGTACCTGGGGTTGAGGGCTCTTCTTGAGCAAGTGCAAACCTGGTGGCGCCAGGTCCCTCCTTTTCTCCCCCCTCCCGCTGGCTCCGTTAAAAAAAAAAAATTTTGGGACGTCCTTAAAGGCGTTTATTTCGACGTTTATTTAAACGTTTATTGCAGCTACTCACTGGGACTACAGCTCGGAGCGAGAAGCAGGTAATTTTTACCTTTTTATAGCGGGCAGGGGGTTCCCCGATCGATCTCCACGTGGCCTATGGCGTCGGAGGGCGAGGGCGTGAAGAATCGCTCCCCGGACCGCGTGTGCGCTTCTAGCGGGGATGCGGGGGTCTTAAAGTCTGATTCGCCCTTGTTGGGTGGCAGTTCGGAGGCCGGTCAGTGTCCCGGGTCTCCCTCCGGTGCGGCAGTTTTTCCCGCCATAAACGCCCATCCCCCGCTGCTCGCCTCCGCCATCTTGGCCGGCCACTCTGCTCGGACGGCTTCTTTTTTTTGGCCGCCCTTGAGCTGGGAGACGTTAATGCCATGGCCGCCCTTGATTTGGGCGACGGCAAAAAAGCGGCTAAAGTTAAGCGCCGTTCTTCCCGCGCGGCTCCTTCGCGGAGTGTCGCGCCGGACGCCATCTTGGATGCGCAGCATGTTTCTCCCCCGCTCTTCCGAGCGCCGGTTGAGGGTGCGTCTAGGGCTGTGGCCCAGGCTGCTGAAGTGCACAGTCTGGGGGGTTTCTCCCCCGAGTTTATTTTGCTGCTGCATCAGGCCTTCCTTATGCAAAACGCTGCCCCTTCTCCCTTGTCCGATAAAGGGGTTGAGGCCCCTGGAAGTAAACGCCCTCGGGTGGATTCCCAGGCCTTAGAGGACGCTGTTTCCTCTGATGTAGATGAGGGCAGCGTATCTGAGTTCTCCCAACGGTCCTTTGGGGATTCCTTGGAGGAGACGGATTCCCGCTCGGATGGAGCGGATGACCCCTCTGCAGCGCAGATCTTTCGCTCAGAGGATTTGCCCAACCTGTTAGTGCAGGCCATGAGCATTTTGAAGATTTCCTCTCCAGAGGACGTCTCTCCCTCAGCCCCTGTTGGCTCCGCCATTATGCTGGGGACGAAGCGCCCGCCTAGAACCTTCCACGTGCATGATGCCATGCACACCTTAATTTTGGCTCAATGGGATGTCCCGGAAGCAAGCCTCAAAGTGGCTAGGGCTATGTCCCGCCTCTATCCTTTGCCTGAAAGTGAACGGGAGGCCTTTCTTTGGCCTACCGTGGATTCTTTAATCACTGCGGGACTAAGAAAACGGCGTTGCCGGTGGAAGGTGGCACGGCCCTAAAGGACGCCCAAGACAGAAGATTGGAGGCGGCCTTAAGTTTGCAGGCCTCAGTTTGCGGCTCCTACGTGGCCAGGGCGTGCCTGACGATTGTGCAGCGGGCTTCCCCCTCGGATCCTTCCTTGAGGGCTGATTGGCCGGCCCTGGAATCGGGCTTGGCTTATTTGGCAGACTTACTGTATGATGTCTTGAGAGCCTCGGCTAAAGGTATGGCTCAGACAGTCTCTGCGCGGCGGTGGCTTTGGCTGAAACATTGGTCTGCGGACCACGCCTCTAAGTCCCGCCTGGCTAAGTTGCCTTTTAAAGGCAAGCTGCTCTTTGGGGTCGAGCTGGACAAAATTGTGACCGATCTCGGCACGTCTAAGGGCAAGAGGTTACCAGAGGTCAGGGCTCGGGCCAGTGCTCGCCCCGGTATCTCCAGAGGACGGTTTCAGGAAGCCCGTCGGTACCGCCCGGGCAAGTCGGGCTCCTCTGCCCCCTCTTCCTTCAAGAGGAACTTCTCCCCCAAGCAGCATTCCTTTCGCAGAGACCGCCGTCCCGGAGGTGCGCCCTCCGGTCCTCCCCCAGGGT
The DNA here is from genome assembly GCF_901765095.1 of Microcaecilia unicolor. Classification (NCBI taxonomy): domain Eukaryota; kingdom Metazoa; phylum Chordata; class Amphibia; order Gymnophiona; family Siphonopidae; genus Microcaecilia; species Microcaecilia unicolor. Next base: position 75,603,076 of record NC_044031.1, read on the forward strand.
CTCGTACCCAATGACGGGGTCCTGGTCCATGGCCCAGTGCAGATTGGAGGACGCCTGTCCTCGTTTCTGGGCGAGTGGACCAGGGTAACTTCAGACGCTTGGGTGCTGGAAGTCATCAGAGACGGCTACAAGCTAGAGTTCTGCCGACCCTTAAGAGACGGGTTTGTACTCTCTCCCTGCAAGTCTCCGGTCAAAGCTGTGGCAGTGCAGCAGATCTTGGACAACCTGATCCGCCTGGGTGCGGTCGTTCCGGTGACAGAAAATCAGCTTGGCAAGGGACGTTACTCCATTTACTTTGTGGTACCAAAGAAAGGAGGTTCTGTACGGCCTATCCTCGACCTCAAAGGGGTCAATCGGGCCTTGAAAGTTCGGCACTTTCGCATGGAGACTCTCCGCTCTGTTATAGCGGCAGTGAAGGCAGGGGAGTTCCTGGCATCCTTGGACATCAAGGAAGCGTACTTGCATATTCCCATCTAGCCTCCTCATCAACGCTTTCTGCGTTTTGCAGTCCTGGGCCGACACTTCCAGTTCAGAGCCCTCCCGTTCGGGTTGGCTACTGCTCCGCGGACCTTCTCCAAAGTAATGGTGGTCATCGCGGCCTTCCTGCGAAAGGAAGGAGTACAAGTCCATCCTTATCTGGACGACTGGTTGATCCGAGCTCCCTCTTATGCAGAGTGCGGCAAGGCTGTGGACCAGGTGATTGCTCTTTTGAGCTCCCTGGGGTGGATCATCAACTGGGAGAAAAGCCAGCTGCGCCCAACTCAGTCCCTGGAGTATCTGGGAGTTCGATTCGACACCCAAGTGGGCAGAGTGTTCCTGCCAGACAATCGGATTGTCAAACTTCAGGCTCAGGTGGACCAGTTCCTAGTAGCCTCTCCGCTTCGGGCTTGGGACTATGTGCAGCTGTTGGGCTCTATGACGGCCACGATGGAAGTAGTGCCCTGGGCCAGGGCTCATATGAGACCACTACAATACTCTCTGCTGCAGCGCTGGACTCCGGTGTCTGAGGATTATGCTGTGCGCCTTCCCTTGGACCCAGCAGTGCGCAAGGCGCTGAGCTGGTGGCTGAAGACAGACAAGTTGTCTGCAGGGATGCCTCTTGTGACCCCGGAGTGGATTGTCGTCACGACGGACGCCTCTTTGACGGGCTGGGGAGCCCACTGCTTGGGAAGGACAGCGCAGGGGCTCTGGTCTCCTGCAGAGGCAAAGTGGTCTATCAACCTCCTGGAACTCAGAGCCATTCGGTTGGCGCTTTTGGAGTTCCTCCCGGTACTGGCGTTGAAGCCAGTACAGGTCCTGTCGGACAATGCCACGGCTGTGGCCTATGTCAACCGCCAGGGAGGTACCAAGAGCGCCCCTCTAGCCATGGAAGCCATGAATCTATGCCAGTGGGCGGAAGCGAACCTGGAACAGCTGTCAGCTGCCCACATTGCCGGAGTCATGAATGTCAAGGCGGACTTTCTCAGTCGCCATACCTTGGATCCCGGAGAGTGGCAGTTATCGTCTCAGGCGTTCTTGGACATCACGAAGCGCTGGGGCCAGCCGAGCCTAGATCTGATGGCGCCATCGGCCAATTGCCAAGTGCCGCGCTTTTTCAGCAGAGGACGGGACCCTCGATCTCTGGGAGTAGATGCTCTTCTCCAACAGTGGCCGACACAAGAGCTTCTCTATGTGTTCCCGCCCTGGCCCATGTTGGGCAGGGTACTAGACCGGGTGGCAAAGCATCCGGGCCGGATAATCCTGGTGGGTCCGGACTGGCCCAGACGTCCCTGGTATGCGGACTTGATCAGGCTCTCAGTGGATGACCCTCTGCGGCTGCCAGTGGAGCAGGGCCTGTTGCATCAGGGTCCCGTGGTGATGGAGGATCCCTCCCCCTTTGGTCTTACGGCCTGGCTATTGAGCGGCAGCGTCTGAGGAAGAAGGGCTTCTCAGACAAGGTCATCGCCACTATGCTGAGAGCGAGGAAGCACTCTACTTCTACTGCTTACGCCAGGGTTTGGCGTACCTTTGCAGCGTGGTGTGAAGCAGGCTCACTTTCTCCCTTCACTGCTCCAATTTCTTCAGTGCTGGCGTTCCTGCAAGAAGGTCTGGAAAAAGGCCTGTCGCTCAGTTCCCTTAAAGTCCAGGTAGCGGCTCTGGCTTGCTTCAGGGGCCGCCTGAAGGGTGCTTCCCTGGCTTCACAGCCAGATGTGGTACGTTTTCTCAAGGGAGTTAATCACCTGCGCCCTCCTCTGCACTCAGTGGTGCCTGCGTGGAATCTCAACCTGGTGCTAAGAGCCTTGCAGAAGCCGCCTTTTGAACCCTTGTCGAGGGCATCTCTGAAAGACCTGACGTTGAAAGCAGTCTTTTTGGTGACTTATCACTTCAGCCAGAAGAGTTTCCAAGCTCCAGGCACTCTCATGTCGAGAGCCTTTTCTGCAGTTCACTGAGGCAGGAGTGACTATTCGCACAGTGCCTTCCTTCCTGCCCAAGATTGTTTCTCGCTTCCATGTGAATCAGCAGCTCTGTCTCCCTTCCTTTCGTAGGGAGGACTACCCAGAGGAATACTCTGCTCTCAAATATCTGGATGTGAGACGAGTCATCATCAGATACTTGGAAGTGACCAATGATTTCCGGAAATCGGATCATCTGTTTGTCCTGTTTGCAGGTCCTCGTAAGGGTCTGCAGGCTGCTAAGCCTACAGTGGCAAGATGGGTCAAGGAAGCCATTGCAGCGGCTTATGTGGCCGCGGGGAAGGTGCCGCCTATCCAGCTGAAGGCTCACTCCACTAGAGCTCAGGCGGCTTCGATGGCAGAGGCCAGGTCCGTCTCCTTGGAAGAGATTTGCAAGGCGGCAACTTGGGCATCGGCCCATACCTTCTCCAGGCATTACCGCTTGACTGTGGCTGCTCGGGCGGAGGCCCGGTTTGGAGCTTCAGTGTTGCGGTCAGGGATTTCAATGTCCCGCCCTGGGTGAGTACTGCTTCGGTACATCCCACCAGTCTATGGATTGATCAGCATGATGATATGGAAGGTAAAATTATGTATCATACCTGATAATTTTCTTTCCATTAATCATAGCTGATCAATCCATAGCCCCTCCCAGATATCTGTACTGTTTATATTCTGGTTGCATTTCAGATTCAAGTTTAGTCTTCAGTTTTTGTTCAGGAGGACTTCGTGTTCAAGTTTTTTCAATTGGATTCTTCAAGAGTTGAGACGAGTTTGTGTTACATTGAGCTGCTGCATTCCTCTCCCCTCCGTTTTACGGGGCTGGATTGAGACATAAATTCTGCCGGCGCTCCCTCCCGCTTCGTGCGGCTGTAGGGCAGCTTTGTACCCCTCCCGCTTCGGCGGTGTTAGGGTCATTCAGCTCCTCCCGTCCTCCTGAGTCCTGCGGATGGAGCTTGGATATCGACATACTGAGGAGTTTCCGGCAGCACATGACCACATATAGGGAGGCAAAAGGATTGCTCTCTATCTCCACCTGCTGGTAGATGGACACAACCCACCAGTCTATGGATTGATCAGCTATGATTAATGGAAAGAAAATTATCAGGTATGATACATAATTTTACCTTAGTAATCCGCCAGGTAGACTCTGTTTCTGGTAATGGGTCCATTTTAGAGCCTTTGTCCAAATTTGTGGATTTCTTTCTTCATCCATATATTCCTTTAATTGATTCTTTCATTAAAGACTCTACTCATTTCATTAACATTTAGATGATTGGACTTTGATTTGTAAGACACTCTGTTACAAACTATGGACATTGATTCATTATACAAAACTATTCCCCAACTTGAAGCTTTGATAATAGTTAAAAATACAGTGAAAGGAAGAACTACTTATCGTAGAATACCAAATTTTTTGATTATGACATTGTAACCATTGCACCTTCCAAAAATTATTTTCATTTTTTAGGTCAATATTACTTACAGATAAGTCACGACCATGGGGGCTACAATGGCCCCTGATTTGGCGAATGTGTATGTGGCACCTTTTGAAACCACTCATCTGAAAGATATGCTTAAAAATGAAATATGTCTATATTAGCATTATATAGATATTTTCATTACATTGAAGGGAGATATAGAAAGATTGTGATTGTTTCATGAATGGTTGAATAGCAAGAATCCTAATCTTAAATTCAAAATGTCATATGATAAAGAGTAAATAAATTTTTTAGATGTCCTAGTTAAGAAATCTGGTAATACTATTGCCACATCAAACATATAAATGGCAAGTGACCGACTCACCTGCAAATGCGCAGTAGAGACTTCCCTCTCTGTCCTACCCTTGCGTCAAGACGTGATGACGTGAGAGGGCGGAACAAAGAGGGAAACGGAGTCGGAGTCACTGTCGGACACTGCCGCCTGGAAACGAACATCGTGCGCACCAACCTCCACCCTCCCCCCCATCCCCGCCGCCGTTCCCGCCCTCCTCCGTATCGGGCCCCCTGCACTGACCTTACAGCGCCTCTCACCTCTGTGTGAAAGCGCTGCAGGCAGGGCTGCTGCCTGCAGCGCTTTCACACGGAGGTAAGAGGCGCTGTCAGGTCAGTGCAGGGGGCTCTGCACGGAGGGGGGAGGGAGCGGCGGCGAGGAGGGTAGCTGGAAATCTCGCCCGTTTTAACGGGCTTAACGGCTAGTCAATATATAAAAAAAACCCCACAGATTGCAATACTTAGATTACTCATTGTTGATTTTTAATCTTGAATTGATAATGAATGTGATTGTTGCTCGGACTGCATGGACTGTTCAGGTCTTTATCTGCCATCACTTACTATGTTACTATTCTAGCTTTCATAGTAGGAATTTGAAACGTAATCTCCCATTATGTCAATTCTTATATTTATGAAGGTTATGCAGTAACCCAGTGGATTGTAATGCACAAGCAGTTGCTCTAGCCTCTATGTTTAAGACAAGGGGATATTCTGATAAATATATTTTATAAGAATATCACAAGGCTAGAAACACCAGCAGAAAAGAACAAAGGAAAGACAAAGGTACTCTAAATTTTGTATGTACTCTAAGATACTCACATTTATCTAAAGATATTTGTAAAATAATTCACAAATGTTGATATATATTGGAAGGCCACAATTGTTTTAAAGATATGAGACTAATTGTGGCCTATTCGCGAGAGAAAAATCTTAGAAATTATTTGGTACCTTCTGTTCTTCCTGAGTTGTCTTTTCAAGCTCATTTTCAAAGCACTTAGCCTCCCAAAGTTCCATAGAAACCTATGGAACTTAGCCTCCCAAAGTGCTTTGAAAATATGCCTTGTCTACAATTCCAGTTGAATTTAAGGGTCATGAGAAATGTGAATCTTGTAGCGTTTTGCTCATTCCATGAACATTAAAGAATTAATTCATCTGACTACAGGATAAGTATATTCATTACAACCAGTGCTTTTTTTGTAGAAAAAAAGGTGCCGGTACTCATTATGGGCAGCATCACCACATATGGCTCCACCCCTATGATAGCCACACCCCTTATCCCGGCCATGGCGCATATAAACAGACATCATTGAAAATATTATACTAGTATAGGAGAAAAAATAACATGATGTTTGTCATTATAAATAATTTCTGTAAGCTGTTACTGCGCCAGTATACCCAGTGCAAAATAAGACAGCAGATGTAAATTCTCAAATTGGACATATTCCAAACACTAAAATGAAAATAAACTGATTTTTTTCTACCTTTGTTGTCTGGTGACTTTGTTTTTCTATCCATATTGGTCCCAGTCTCTGATTCTGCTGCTCTCTATCTGTTCTCTTAACTCCGTTTCCAGGGCTTCCTTTCCATATATTTCTTTACTTTCCTCCTTCCTTCTTCATTTCTTGCCCTACATCCATAAGTAAAAGCTGGGTTCTCGTCCGTGGAATTGACTGGAGGAGGTATAACGTGGATCCAGCTTTTGCTTATTTTCTCCATCCATGTGCAGTTTTTTTCCTCTCTTCCCTTTCCCTCATCTCCATCCATGTGCATCTTCTTTTTTCTTTCCTCCCCTCCATCCATGTCCAGCACTTCTCCTCTCTCCATCAGTGTCCAGCATTTCTCCTCTCTCTTCCTTCCCCTGTATCCATATAAAGCAATAATTCTCTCTGCCTCTCCTCCATCCAAGTTCAGCATTTCTTTTCTCTCTTCCCTCCCCTGTATCCATATCTATATATATAAAAGGCAACCCCAACGTTCTGAAGCCTCCACGGAAGTTGAGGCGCCCGAGATATCCGGTGTGCCCTGGAGTGTCTGCACCGCCCTCGCGTCAAAACGTCATGACGTTGAGGGCGGAGCTATAACACTCGAGGCCCGAAACTGAAACGCCACAGGCACGGCCACGGAGGCGCAGCAAACAAAAAAAAAACCAAAACCCTACCCACACACAGCGACGCCAACACCGAACAAGGCAAGTAGCTCGGAGGGAGGGGGCCCCTTGCTAGCGCCCGTTTCATTGCCCTCAGAAACGGGCATTTATTCCTAGTAAAGCAATAATTCTCTCTCCTCTCTCCTCCATCCAAGCCAAGCATTTCTCTTCTCTCTTCCCTCCCCTGTATCCATATAAAGCAATAATTCTCTCTCCCCTCTCCTCCATCCAAGTCCAGCATTTCTCTTCTCTCCCCGCCAATCCCTCCATCCATCCATGTCCAGCAATTCTCCTCGCTCTCCTGCTCTCCTCATCCATTTCCAGCATTTCTCCTCTCTCCCCTGCCCTCCCATCCATGTGCATCTCTTTCCTCTTCCCTCCTCTCCATCCATGTCCAGCATGTCTCCTCCCTCCCCTGCCCTCTCCTCCCACATCCAGCAATTCTCCTCTCTCCCCTACCCTCCCCTCTCATCCATGTCCAACGATTCTCCTCTCTCCCCTGTCCTCCCCTTCATCCATGTCTAGCGAATCTGTTCCCTGACCTCCCCTCCCATCCATGTCCAGTATGTCTCCTCTCTCCCCTGCCCTCCCCTCCCATTCATGTCCAGCAATTCTCTCTTCCCTCCCCTCCCTTTCCATCCATGTCCAGCGATTCTCCTCTCTCCCCTGCCCTCCCATCCATGTCCAGCGATTCTCCTCTCTCCCCTGCCCTCCCCTCCCATCCATGTCCAGCGATTCTTCTTCCACCAGCCCATCCTCCACTGCCTGCCTGCCAGCCAGTGAAGTGATAAAGGCGGCCAGCGTCGGACTTGGCAGCGTGAATGGTGCCGCGATAGAGAGAGGCTGGCAGTGTTGGAGCTTCCCTCTGCCAGTCCCGCCTATGCGGAAACAGGAAGTTGAAACAAAGTAGGCGGGACTCGCAGAGGGAAGCTCAGACGCTGCCAGCCTCTCTCAATCGATGCACCATTCACGCTGCTGAGTCTGTAAAAAAAAAAAATAAACAGTAAGTAGGGGAGTGAGAGTATGGGTGCAGGACTCGCCGGGGAAAAAAGGGTGCCGGTACACCGTACCGGTGCATACCGGCACAAAAAAAGCCCTGCTTACAACACCTTGAATTGCAGTAGTTCCTTTGTAGTATATATAATTATGTTCCCATGTCCCAAAATTTAAGTTTGGAAATAATTGAGCACCATAGTTGCTTTAGTCGTAATATATAATCAGCACCTTTGGTTCCACATTGGCATGAAAGTGGCCATGCTATTAGTGATTTAAAATTTTTTGTACTAAGAATTATTAAACAAAGATGGAGAGGAGCAGACAGAGATTTGATACTACTTAGAGAAGAAGAAAAATTGATATATTCTCTTAATTCTGTAACAGTCTGGTTTGAACATGGGAGTTGACTAGAAGCCTTTTTATTATATCTTATTGTGTTATCAGCTAACATAAGTGCATTGGACAAATCCCTCCTCTCAGTACCCTTCTCCACCACCGCCAACTCCAGGCTCCGCTCATTCTGCCTCGCCTCACTCTATGCTTGGAATAAACTTCCTGAGCCCTTACGCCAAGCCCCCTCCCTACCAGTCTTCAAATCTTTGCTCAAAGCCCACCTCTTCAATGTTGCTTTCGGCACCTAACCTTTATACCTTTCAGGAAATCTAGACTGCCCCTATTTGACTGACTGTACATTTGTCCTTTAGATTGTAAGCTCCTGTGAGCAGGGACTGTCCTTCTATGTTAAATTGTACAGCGCTGCGTAACCCTAGTAGCGCTTTAGAAATGTCAAGTAGTAGTAGTAGCATTGAAATATCAGAAGTATAATAAAGCAATATCACATAGAGGCATATTTTCAAAGCACTTAGCCTTCCAAAGTTCCATAGAAACCTATGGAACTTTGGAAGGCTAAGTGCTTTGAAAATATGCCTCATAGTGCATTATATCACAATGGTATAATACAAGAAACATTTTCTTACTTTTGTCCACATAATTTAAGTCAAGATACTGAGAAGTAATTTCAGGTGGAAATAATGCTGTAAATTAAATTAAACTAATTTACAACGGGAGGGAGTAACGGATGTACACAGCCGATAATCCAGCATACTTATCTAAGGGATTGCCTCCTTGGCAGGGACAGCCTTTTCCTTTGATTCAATAAACTCTAATAAGTTCTTGGGAGTAAAGAAGATATAATTCACCAAATCAAGAGAAATACAACATTTACAAGGAAATCTCAGCACGAATGTGCCTCCTAATTTTAAAACCCTAGGTTTATATGACAGAAACTCTCTTCTTTTGTGTAATTCGTGCCAAGTCAGGAAACACTTGAATCTTTTGTCCCAAGAAAGAGTCATTAATATGACGAAAATATGACCGAAGAGTATTGTTTCGGTCAAATTCAAGGGCAAAAGTTACCAACAATGTAGTTTTTTCTGAAATCAATTCAAGAGAGTTCTCCAAGAACTGCTACTACCAAGAATTCAGTTAAGTTTAATGTAGGGCCAGGAGCTGTTTGAGATTGCTCTTTTGATTGGATAGGTATACCAGTTATGTATTGGGTTCTCGTTACAGGGGGATACCCCTCCACTGGGACCCCCAATACTTAATTGAAATATTTTTTAAGTATATCTGTTGCATTTATCAAAGGTGATTTCGGAAAGTTCAAGAATCTCAAATTATTTCTGTGCCCATTATTGTCAAGATATTCTACTTTTCTATCTTGGATTTCTCTTTCTTTAATCAAAACTGAAGTAATATTCTGTAGTTTTTCAACCTCTCCTTCTATTTTCATAATTTTAACTTGCTCTTGAGTATGATCGAACAAACTTTGACCTTTTTCAGATCCGTTATTTCACTTTTTACTGAGGTGTTCATCAAAAGTAAAGTGTTGTTCACTGCCTGAATGGCATCCCAAAGTGTATTCATAGTTACCACTGCTGGTCTCGTTAAGCCTCCAATAGGCACGGTTGCAATCTCCTGAGAAATAGGAACAGCGCCCTGCACTGGATCCTGTGTTGGTATTTCTTTTCCCGGGGTTGAAGTGCCCATAGGTCCTCCTCCTACGAGTGCCGAAGGTCTGGATGATTCCAAGGCCTCAAGCTGTCGTGACCCCACGGACAACAAATCGCCTCCGGGTCGCGGAGGAGCAGTGAAGGAAGGAGGACTCAGCGTCACTCCTTCTATGCTGCGCCCGACACCCTGAGAGGCCGAGTCTATTGAAGTGGGCATTCGTTCTCCAAGGGCCCCCACTCGAAAGCTCTCCAAGGTCATCTGGCGGGTGGCGAGGATTGGCCTCGGAGCCATGGAGGAAGGAGCTGTCGTTTTTCCCTTTCTCTTCCCCATACCAAAATCAGGAAGATCGATCCTCGCGCCAGAGCGTTTTCGAGTCTCAGGAGCTAGGGAGCCTCACTTCCGTTCCTGTCGCCATCTTGACTCAATTCTTTTGCTTTTCTATTTACTAGAAAGGTAAGTGAGGTGATGCATACTCACAGGATGGATAGCATCTTAACAGCATACAGCCAGTTTAAGGGGCCAAACACATGGTGTTGCAACTAGGTTAAATGGGGAAAACCAAGTGTATAGAAAAAATTTGAGAGTGCGAGGGCTGCCGGAGGCTCTCAGGGAGCAAGATATTGTGACTCGAGTACAAAAATTGTTACCAGTTATAGGCCAAGCTGCAGAATGCCCTCTTTCATTTCAAACAGGTGCACTGAGCCTTAAACCCCCAGATTGGCCCTGTGATATAATTGTGTGTTTCCTCCCTTTTCCTTTCAAAGGAAGTATACTGCAAGCTGCATGGAAAGTGGAACCATGTAATGATGGAGGGAACAAAAGTGGAGCTTTTTATGGACATTTTTTATTTACTAAAAAAGCTCTGAACAATTGAGAAATTCTTTGACATAACCACTTTTGGGCCTTTACCGCAAGCATTGATACTTTTCAGAATTGATTATTGTAATCTTGCTATTATAGGTTGCACTAAAACAATTATTGGACAATTTCAGATCACAATACTATAATTCTGTAAATACATTCTCTTTGTAATTCGATTCTGCAACCCCTTTTATCTTAATTTACATTGATTGCCCATCGAACCCAGACTATGCTTCAATTAAATACGATGTTTTTTTAAAATTCTTCATGGAGAGGCCCCACCATGTATGAATGTATTGTTACATTCTTTCTTGAGTCAAAATCCTTATTTACGTGACCCTTTATTATGATGTCTGACAACCAAAAGGTTGCTTCTATGAAAATATTACAATCTTGTTTGCCATATCAAGCTGCTAATATATGGAATTTATGACCATTGTCTGTTCTAGAGATTATTTACACTTTAGAAAAGCATTAGTTTTTTTTTTCTGTTCCGAAAATTTGTGTCTTGAAGCATTAGCTTGTATTTAGTTTTTATGATATAATTTGAGGAATTTTATTTTGAATTGTATTCCTGAATGTTATGGTTCAGTCTTTTATATTTTGTTATCCGTATTGCACTATGAAGGTATTTTTGGAATATAAGTTTTCTTAGTGTAATGTAATAGGGAATTTAAGAGACGTCATCCATTGCATCATTGCAAACAATGTGTGATACCATTGGCATTATCCATTTGACTTCTTATTTGTTCTTGCTAACAAACTATCTAAAGTGTCAACTCCTTAACTGCTCTGTGTGGCCAAACTGTGGAAGGATGACCCAGCGCATTCTCAATCAACAGTAAGTCAATGGTGGTGACTGAAGAGATCAGAAGTTCAGGCTGCAATACCCTGGAATTATGTGACCAGCCTGCTTGGACTGTGAACTGCAAATGGTCACTGCATGTTACTCTTCCATTTGATATCTGTTGGCTGACTGATCTACTATTTACTGTGATAATACTGTTTCCTTTAACTTAATGTTATGATGTTTAGTTTATTGTATGTTATTAGTTTGTTTCTTTGATGCTGGAATAAATTTTTTGAGGGGCTTGAGAGAGAGCTGCGTGGGGACTTCGGCCCATACTATGAGAGGCCACGCTATTCGTGGGATACAGGGGAGAGCATGGGGTGGGATGGGAGAGGGGGAAATAGGGAATTTGTAAGGGTAGAGATTAGTTGGGATTTGGACTATATGGCTGATCATAGGGGACGAGAGGTGGGGGACATCGAGCATCTTGAAGGTATAAAAGACAGAACTTTAGATTGTATAAAACCATAATGTTTTTGAGGGTATATTGTGATATCCCCCTCCTTACTCAGGGTGACCTGGTTCTCAATATGCAAATCATATGCAGATTAGTGAGCTACCCCTTCTCACTCAGGGTGACCTGGTTTCCACTCAGCAAATTAAGCAGGTCTCACCAACTGCATATATCTCAGGCAACTCTTTATTCCAGCCCCTGGGCACACTTCTTCTAGCCTAACACTTTATGCTTTCATAGATCTTCACATTGAGCCTCCCCACACAGATACATGGGCTCAGTACTATACCAATACTTTGGGGACTCTCAACCCCAGGCTTTGCAGCCTGCATCTCTTAGTACTTCGGACACACAGTTCTAGACACACAGTCTTTTCATCTTCGGACACGCAGTCCCTCTTTGAACACACAGTTCTAGACACACAGTCTTTTCATCTTGAACACACAGTCCCTCTTTGAACACACAGTTCTAGACACACAGTCAAACTCCAATGCTTTAGGGACTTCTTACCCCAGGACTTTCAGCCTGCTGATCTCCTTTGGACACCCAGTCCACCCCCAAGTCCATCAGGTTGGTCAGTATCTTTCAGGGGCTCACTCTTCTTCTGCTGCTAGCTCACTTCCCTCCTTTCACAACTCAGGTGGGGTATAAAGTGGTTAATTAGCCACCCAGGACCCAGCCCCTAATCTCCTGCACCTGTGGGCCTCCCAGGGCTCTCCCCGGTCCTAGCAACCTCCACCTTCTTCTAGCGCCCTCTAGTGGCCTACATCCTATAGGACACCCTCTGACTTATCACAATATGTAAGGTGGCATCCCTGTTGCAATAGTACATGACTGCCAAACATGTTTTTGTCTCCATAAGTGTTAGAGGACTGAATTTTTCCTTGTAAAGGGCAGCCTTATTTTAAGGAAGACAAAAGGCTACACGTTTGTTGCAAACACTTGATTAATCGCCAAGTCTGCACAATGTACAATATAAAATCATCAGAGAAAACCCATCAATTATCTTAGCATGTAAAACTGTTTACAAATAAGTATCCAGATGTTTTCTTTGCTTCTAATATAGTAAAAGCTAAAACAAATGGAGTTGGTATTTTATTTGAGAGAACTATATCCCCAGTATTATTAGAGACAAGGAGGGATTTTTGGAGCACTTTGCTGGATCATTTGTGAGAAGGCTGAAGGCTGACTGATAATGGGTAGGGGATTTAAAATGACATTAAACACTTCCCTAGGTAATACAGCTCAAGTGGCATATTATGTTAAGGTGGACAGAAGAAAATCATACACTCTACTGTCAGACTGGGATCTAGTTGATGTCTGGAAATTTCAGCATCTTAGGGATAAAGACTGCATGTGTCATTCTAGGGTACATGATTTTTGAATTGAGATGTGGTTGGTAAGCAAGGATATAGTATTTTTAATGTATGCTTTGACCACAAAAGCACTTGTTTAGTCAGACCATGCCCCAGTTATGGTTAGTGTCCCTTGAATGAGGAGTCCCAGGGGTTGATATATTGGAAATGTAATGATAGCATATTTCTGGAATCCCAAAATGTACTTTATCTGGAAAAAGAGTTAAGGAATTATTTTGAATTCAGTGATTTATTTTGGGAAGGACTAAAAGCAGTAACGAGGGTAAGATCATAGCCTTAGTAGTTCATTAATGTAAAGAACACACCCAAATTAAAGATAATTTGAGGCAACAGTTGTATCACCTTGAGCATAGCTATAAGAGTGGTGGAGAATACTGCTTCATGCTGCCCCAGATGGATAAAATTCACCATAAAGTACAAAAGGATATTACAGCAAGAATACTTTGAGACAGTTAATAGGGCAGGAAGACAGTTGGCCGAGAAGTTTAAAAAAAAATGAATGGTGAGACACTCCATTAATGAGGTTCAGGAACATGCAGGGAGATAATAGTACTTCATTAGCACAGATCCAACAAGTATTTTTTCATTTCTATAATAATGTGTGTAAGCCCAGAGAAGCACGTACTTCCTGAAGCTATAGACCAATATTTAGAGAAGGTGGAGCTACCTAAATTGACGCAGGCAGAGGCGGATCAGTTGTCCCACTTTGTAATGGAGGATGAGAACCTTTGAGCTATAAAAGATTTATCGGGGAGAGTAGTACTAGAACAGCTGTAATCTGCTGACAGGCACCTATGGGGACAGGAGCACTCTTTCCATCTGAGGACTCCCTTGGGGATATAGTCCTTGCCTTTGTCACGGAACCTAGTGAGAGCAGTACTGGAACAGGTATAGTCTGCGGACAGGCACCTACTGGGAAAGGAGCACTCTTTCCATCTGATGAGTCCTTGCCCTTCCCTGGAATGTGAGCATGTGCTCAAACAGGCATGACCAAAGGGGCACGTTCCGCTTCTTTGGAGCCAGTGAGGAGCCGGGAATCGGAAGATTTTTTTGGTATTCCTGAATCATGATTAAACGGAAGAGCAAAATTGCTGGAACGTCGTCCAGCAAAGTAGGCCTGACTGGTGGTTCGGGTCCTGTGGACCAACATGTAACTCTGTTGCATCAGTCTGTTTCTTTAATTTTGAATCCTTTGTCTCATTTGGAAGCCACATTATCTTTGGGCGATCAAACCCCGCCCTGTTAACCTGCGATGAAATTGGAGGGGGCGAAATCCCTACTGCCTGAGGACATTTTGGTCGTTGGTGACTAAGGATTTTAATAGACCACCCTCAATCTTCGTACACTGGTGGAACACTTCCAATTTCGGCTTCAGTTCCGTTGAAGATTTCAGGTACATCGACATGTCCTTCCTCAGTGTCTTCGGATTTTGAAGTGACCCTTAAAAATCTTTGGACAGTTGTGACTCAAATGGACAAATCTTTACAGGCTAATCTTGTTCAGTTTTCAAAATTTTCAGTTGAGGTATCTGCCAAATTGACTGAACAAGATACCAAATTGGCAGATGTAAATGAGCAATTAAATAAGGTGGAAAATCAGAGTTACTTGATGCAGTCAGCTGCCAATGTTAAAGATAATTTAGCCATTCATTTGCAACCTGAGAAGCTTGAAAATGTCTAGGGGCTCTAATTTGAGGCTATTGAATTTTCCTGTTCTTCACTATATTTATTTATTGCATTTGTATCCCACATTTTCCCACCTATTTGCAGGCTCAATGTGGCTTACAGAGACCTGTTATGGCATCACCATTCCAGGGTAAAAGATACAATTGGTGTTACAGAAAAGATCAAGGATGACAAAAAGGTCTAAGCAAACCGTTATAGAGAGAAGACTTTCAGAATGAGTGGTGAAGTGTTATAATTAAGCTATGGATTCTCGTGGTAGCCCTTGTTGAAGAGAGAGGTTTTCAGAGATTTGCGAAAGTTAGTTATTTCATTAATTGTTTTCAAGTCTGTTGGTAGTTCATTCCACAGCTGCGTGCTCAAGTAGGAAAAGCTGGTTGCATGTGTTAGTTTGTATTTTAATCCTTTACAGCTGGGGAAGTGTAGATTAAGAAATTTGCGGGCTGATCTTTTAGCATTTCTGGGAGGCAGGTCCACGAGGTCTGGCATGTAGGTCAGGGCGTCTCCATGAATGATTTTTGAACTATTGTGCAGATCTTGAACGCGATACGTTCTTTAAGTGGGAGCCAGTTGAAGTTTCTCTCTTAGGGGTCTTGCACTTTATATTTTGTTTTTCCAAATATGAGTCTGGCTGCGGTATTCTGGGCTGTTTGAAGTTTCTTAATGGTCTGTTCTTTGCAGCCAGCGTACAGTGCGTTGCAATAGTCCAGGTGACAGCACCATTGACTGTACCAGGTTTCGGAAAATGGATCTCGGGAAGAAAGGTTTTACTCCTTTGAGTTTCCACATGGAGTGGAACATCTTCTTGTTGTATTCTTCACTTGGGTATTGAGTGTGAGATTTTGATCAAGCATATTGTTTGAGACGGGAAGGGAAAAGTTTGGTATGGTTATGGTGGTGAATTTACTTGTGTTATGTTGTGAAGTGAGTATAAGACATTGTGTTTTTTCTGCGTTAAGTTTTAGCTGGAATGCATCCACCCAGGAGTGCATGATTTGGAAGCTTTGGTTGATCTCGTTGGTGATTTCCTTTAGGTCATGTTTGAACGGGATGTAGATCGTGACATCATCTGCATATATGTAGGGGTTGAGGTTTTGATTGGCTAGTAGCTTGGCTAAGGGTATCATCATTAGATTAAAGAGGGTTGGTGAGAGGGGGGAGCCTTGGGGGACTCCACAATCAGGTGTCCATGGGGCTGATATATCCCCGTTCGCTATTACTTGGTATGATCTTGTGGTCAGGAATCCTCTAAACCAGTTAAGAGCATTAGGATGTGTAGTAATATTCCATGGTTGACCATGTCGAAGGCACTGGACATGTCATATTGTAGGAGTAGTATGTTGTTGTCAGTTGCAATTGTTTGTTTAAATGTATTCATTAAAGTCACTAGTACTGTTTCAGTGCTGTGGTTCGACCGAAATCCGGATTGAGACTCGTGAAGAATTGAGTGTTTATTTAGGTAGTCAGTGCGTTGTTTCGTCACTACGCCTTCCATGAGTTTGGTTATCAGTGAGATTGATGCTACTGGGTGATAGTTGGTTAGGTCATTTGTACTTTTCTTTGCGTCTTTAGGTAAAGGAGTGAGTAGAATGTTTCCTTTATCCTTTGGGAAGAGGCCATTTTGTAGCATGTAGTTTAGGTGCTTCGTGAGGTCTGTTTTGAGTTGTTGAGGGGCAGATCTTATAAGGCTAGTAGGGCAGATGTCTAATTTGCATTGCGACTTGGCATATCTTTCAAGCGATTGGGAGGTGTTATCGATCGAGAGTGTGTCAAAGTTGGTCCATGATCGGTCTGCTGGGTGTTCCCCGGGAATTGGGCCTAAACACTCAAGGAGGTTTACATAGTTGTGTTAATAGGTATCATAAGTCGTAGCTTTATAATTTTCTCTTTGAAGTGGTTCGCAAGCTTGGTTGCTGATGGGGTGTCTATGTTGTTAGTAGTAACCGGTGTGGTATTTAGTAGTTTGTTTACGAGTAGGAAGAGTTTATATGTATCCTTGTAGTTTGGTCCGATTTTAGTTTTGTAATATGCTCTTTTAGTTTGTCTGATGGTGTATTTGTATTTTCTATGTAGTTGTTTCCAGTCGTTGAGTGTGGAGTCGTCTTTTTTCTTATTCCATGCTCGTTCTAATCTTCTGACTTGTGTTTTTAGTTCTTTCAATTCTTCATTAAACCATGGTATTGAGTTGTTTCTGTTTGTCGCCAGTAACTACAGGAGTTATGTTAGTGCTGCTGAACAACACTGTTCACACGGCCAACAGGAAGATTTTGGACTTGGGGAGCTAGGACTGACTAGGAACCGAGTATTAAAGTACCTACATATATTTCTGTAATACTTAAAACACTGTTCTGTTCAATATGAATAATTATTTTGGTGTGTATTTTGATTTTTGGGGGGCACATTATTCCCTGGAGTGTATTGATTGTGCATATTTTACCATCAGTAACAGAGGCACCAGGAGGAGGCACTGTGAAGGGGTTCTTCCCTATTGTCAAAAAATGCCTCAACTGTCCCTTTACTGCTGAGGTAGATATAGCTTCCCCATCCAAAAGATTTTCACTTGTCCCATCACGCTCCATTCCTCCCTACCATAGTTCCACCTCACCCAAGTCCCACCCATCTCGGTTTCCCCAAACAGTTGAGTCACCAACCGCCTATGCCTCCATTGGTGGGAGGGGCCTTCTGTAAGCATATCCTGCAGTGCCGCTCTTAATGTAAACTTTTCTGAAACTCAAGTAGGACCAAATAACCATGATTGTGCCTTATTGACCAAGGCAGTTCTGGTTCCTACTTCTTATGGAACTCGGCTGTGAAGACCCATGGAGGCTGGAGTTCTTCCCAGCTGTCATCATTCAGGACAGGGGATCCCTTTTACATCCTGTCCTGAGTCCTCGTGGTTTGGATATTGAGAAGGTAGTGGTGGAATCCCCTGATCCTACCAGAGTATGTGTCATGTTCTGTTACCCTCCAAAAGTGATTCCACTAGGAGTTCATATGGATTTGAGTGGAAGATGTTTGCTGTCTGGTGTAAAGGCAGCTCTGCTTGAATACCTTCTACATCTGTCAGAGTCAGTTCTCAAGATCAACTCCATTAGGGTTCACCTCTGTGCAATTGCGCCTACAATCATCAAATAGAAGGTAAACCCGTTTCTGCTTAACCCTTAGTTGTTTGCTTCATGTGGGGTCTACTTCTGTTAAAGCCTCGCATCAAGCCCCTACAGTGTCAGGAATTTCAGCATTGTGTTAACCCAGCTGATGAACGTTCCCTTTGAACAACTACATACCTGTCATCTGATGACCTGGAAAGTCCTATTTTTGGTTAAGGTCACTTCAGCCCACAGGATCAGTTAGCTTCAAGCCGTAATAGCTGATCCACCTTACACTATATATTTTTTAACAACAAAATGGTCTTGCGCACACATCCTAAGGTACTGTCAGAATTCCACCTTAACCAGACACTTGTTCTGCCAGCATTTTTCCCCAAACCCCACAAAAGTGAAAGCATACTTTGAACTGCATGAGAGCCTTGGCTTTCTATCTGGAGTGGACTAAAGTCCATTAAAAGTCCACCCAGAATTTTGCTTCTTTTGACTCCAACAGGATGGGGCTAGCAGATTACATTTCCTTTGGTTATGCCCAAGATGGGCTGTCTCTAGAGGGTCATGTCACAGCTTATAATGTCAGAGTTATGGCTGCATCAGTAGCACCCTTCATCACTTTCCATAGAGGAAATTTGCAGAGCTGCAATGTGGTCTTCAGGCCTCACATTTCACGTCTCACTACTGTTTGAAACAGGAAGCCCAATGTGACATTGTTTGATCAGACAGTCCTTGAAAATCTTTTTGGGATCTAGAATCCAGTGCCACCCCTTAGGCCAGGGTGCCTAAAAAAAAGGGAAGAAGAAAATGTAAATAGCAAGTTGGTTATACTAGTTTCAGTATTCTGTTGGCCTTACCTGTTCCAGGCCCTGTTATTCCGTTTTTTTTTTTTTAAGGCAGCCTGTAGGTAGGGATTCCCAGTTCTACATAGGTACATAAGTATTGCCATACTGGGACAGACCGAAAGTCCATCAAGATCAGCATTCTGTTTCCAACAGTGGCCAATATAGGACACAAGGACCTGGCAAGATCCCAAAAAAGTACAATACATTACTACTACTATTTAGCATTTCTATAGCGCTACAAGGCGTACACAGCGCTGCACAAACATAGAAGAAAGACAGTCCCTGCTCAAAGAGCTTACAATCTAATAGACAAAAAAATAAAGTAAGCAAATCAAATCAATTAATGTGTACAGGAAGGAGGAGAGGAGGGTAGGTGGAGGCAAGTGGTTACGAGTCAAAAGCAATGTTAAAGAGGTGGGCTTTCAGTCTAGATTTAAAGGTGGCCAAGGATGGGGCAAGACGTAGGGGCTCAGGAAGTTTATTCCAGGCGTAGGGTGCAGCGAGACAAGGCGCGAAGTCTGGAGTTGACAGTAGTGGAGAAGGGAACAGATAAGAAGGATTTATCCATGGAGCGGAG
This sequence comes from Microcaecilia unicolor, assembly GCF_901765095.1. Classification (NCBI taxonomy): domain Eukaryota; kingdom Metazoa; phylum Chordata; class Amphibia; order Gymnophiona; family Siphonopidae; genus Microcaecilia; species Microcaecilia unicolor. The sequence goes on from NC_044031.1 coordinate 75,622,175, forward strand.
TGCACGGGAAGGGGTGTAGGGAAGGACGAGTGTGGAGAGATACTGGGGAGCAGCAGAGTGAGTACATTTATAGGTTAGTAGAAGAAGTTTGAACAGGATGCGAAAACAGATAGGGAGCCAGTGAAGGGTCTTGAGGAGAGAGGGGTAGTATGAGTAAAGCGACCCTGGCGGAAGACGAGACGGACAGCAGATTGCAGTAGTCTAAACGAGAGGTGACAAGGGTGTCGATGACGGTTTTGGTAGAGTGCTCGGAAATAAAGGGGCGGATTTTACGGATGTTGTAAAGAAAGAAACGACAGGTCTTGGTGATCTGGTGGATATGAGCAGAGAAGGAGAGAGAAGAGTCAAAGATGACCCCAAGGTTTCGAGCTGAGGAGACAGGGAGAATGAGAGAGCCATCAACAGCAATAGAAAACGGGGGGAGTGGGGAGGTGGGTTTGGGGGGAAAAATGAGAAGCTCGGTTTTGGTCATGTTTAATTTCAGGTGGCATTGAGACATCCAGACAGCAATGTCAGACAAGCACGCTGAAACTTTGGTTTGGATGCAAGGTGAGATATCAGGGGTAGAAAGGTAGATTTGGGAGTCATCAGCATAGAGTTTAACTATAGAAAAGGTGATTACGACAAAATGAGAAAAATGGTGAAAAAAAGACTGAAAGGAGCAGCTCGCAGAGTAAAAAACTTGCATCAGGCGTGGATGCTGTTTAAAAACACCATCCTGGAGGTTCAGGACAAATATATTCCACGTATTAGAAAAAAGGGAAAAAAGACTAAACGTCAGCCGGCGTGGCTAAACAGTAAGATAAAGGAAATCATTAGAGCCAAAAAACAATCCTTCAGAAAGTGGAGAAGAGAACCAACTGAAAGTAACAGGATAGATCATAAGGAATGCCAAGCCAAATGCAAAGCGGAGATAAGGAGGGCAAAAAAGGACTTTGAGAAGAAATTAGCGTTGGAAGCAAAAATACATAGTAAAAATTTTTTTAGATACATTAAAAGCAGGAAACCGGCCAAAGAGTCGGTTGGGCCGCTGGACGAAAATGGTGTTAAAGGGCGATCAAGGAGGACAAAGCCGTAGCGGAGAAATTAAATGAATTCTTTGCTTCGGTCTTCACCGAGGAGGATTTGGGGGGGACACCGGTGCCGGAAAGAATATTTGAAGCGGGGGAGTCGGAGAAACTAAACAAATTCTCTGTAACCTTGGAGGATGTAATGGGTCAGTTCAGCAAGCTGAAGAGTAGTAAATCACCGGGACCTGATGGTATTCATCCCAGAGTATTAATAGAACTAAAAAATGAACTTGCGGAGCTACTGTTAGAAATATGCAATCTGTCCCTAAATCGAGTGTAGTACCGGAAGACTGGAGGGTAGCCAATGTTACTCCGATTTTTAAGAAGGGTTCCAGAGGAGATCCGGGAAATTATAGACCGGTGAGTCTGACGTCGGTGCCGGGCAAGATGGTGGAGGCTATTATTAAGAATAAAATTGCAGAGCATATACAAAACATGGACTGATGAGACAAAGTCAGCACGGATTTAGTGAAGGGAAGTCTTGCCTCACCAATCTAATGCATTTTTTTGAGGGGGTAAGCAAACATGTGGACAATGGGGAGCCGGTTGATATTGTATATCTGGATTTTCAGAAGGCGTTTGACAAAGTGCCGCACGAAAGACTCCTGAAGAAATTGCAGAGTCATGGAATCGGAGGTAGGGTATTATTATGGATTAAGAACTGGTTGAAAGATAGGAAGCAGAGAGTAGGATTGCGTGGCCAGTATTCTCAGTGGAGGAGGGTAGTTAGTGGGGTCCCGCAGGGGTCTGTGCTGGGTCCGTTGCTTTTTAATGTATTATAAATGACCTAGAGATGGGAATAACTAGTGAGGTAATTAAATTCGCCGATGACACAAAATTATTCAGGGTCGTCAAGTCGCAGGAGGAATGTGAACGATTACAGGAGGACCTTGCGAGACTGGGAGAATGGGCGTGCAAGTGGCAGATGAAGTTCAATGTTGACAAGTGCAAAAGTGATGCATGTGGGTAAGAGGAACCCGAATTATAGCTACGTCTTGCAAGGTTCCGCGTTAGGAGTTACGGATCAAGAAAGGGATCTGGGTGTCGTCGTCGATGATACGCTGAAACCTTCTGCTCAGTGTGCTGCTGCGGCTAGGAAAGCGAATAGAATGTTGGGTGTTATTAGGAAGGGTATGGAGTCCAGGTGTGCGGATGTTATAATGCCGTTGTATCGCTCCATGGTGCGACCGCACCTGGAGTATTGTGTTCAGTACTGGTCTCCGTATCTCAAAAAAGATATAGTAGAATTGGAAAAGGTACAGCGAAGGGCGACGAAAATGATAGTGGGGATGGGACGACTTTCCTATGAAGAGAGGCTGAGAAGGCTAGGGCTTTTCAGCTTGGAGAAGAGACGCTGAGGGGAGATATGATAGAAGTGTATAAAATAATGAGTGGAATGGATCGGGTGGATGTGAAGCGACTGTTCACGCTATCCAAAAATACTAGGACTAGAGGGCATGAGTTGAAGCTACAGTGTGGTAAATTTAAAACGAATCGGAGAAAATTTTTCTTCACCCAACGTGTAATTAGACTCTGGAATTCGTTGCCGGAGAACGTGGTACGGGCGGTTAGCTTGACGGAGTTTAAAAAGGGGTTAGATAGATTCCTAAAGGACAAGTCCATAGACCGCTATTAAATGGACTTGGAAAAATTCCGCATTTTTAGGTATAACTTGTCTGGAATGTTTTACGTTTGGGGAGCGTGCCAGGTGCCCTTGACCTGGATTGGCCACTGTCGGTGACAGGATGCTGGGCTAGATGGACCTTTGGTCTTTCCCAGTATGGCACTACTTATGTACTTATGTACTTATGTAGGAAAAGCCATGGGATGAGATTAATAAACCAAGGGAAGAAGTGTAGATAGAAAAGAGGAGGGGACCAAGAACAGAACCCTGAGGTACGCCGACAGGCAGGGGGATAGAAGTAGAAGAGGATCCACCAGAGTGAACACTAAAGGTGCGGAGGGAGAGGTAGGAAGAGAACCAGGAAAGGACAGAGCCCTGGAATCCAAGTGAGGACAGGGTATCGAGAAGTATGCTGTGATCGACAGTGTCAAAAGCAGCGGAAAGATCAAGAAGAATGAGGATGGAATATTGACCTCTGGATTTAGCCAGTAATAGATCATTGGAGACTTTAGTAAGCGCAGTTTCAGTTGAGTGGAGAGGGCGAAAACCAGATTGTAGTGGGTCAAGAATAGCATGTGAGGAGAGAAAATCAAGACAGCGGTGGTGAACAGCACGCTCAAGTAATTTGGAGAGAAAAGGGAGGAGGGAGATGGGTCGGTAATTAGAGGGACAAGTAGGGTTGAGTGAAGGCTTCTTAAGGAGAGGTGTGACCACAGCATGTTTAAAGGCAGTAGGGACAGTTGCAGTGGAAAGTGAGAGGTTGAGAATGTGACAGATAAAAGGAATAAGAGCAGGTGAGATGGCATTAAGAAGGTGGGTGGGAATAGGATCAGAGGAACAGGTGGTACATTTTGAGGAAGAAAGGAGAAGTGTGGTTTCCTCTAGTAACTTCAGGAAAGGAGGAAAAGGAATGAGGGGAAAGAGAGAGAGGGGAACGGACTAGTGGAGGGAGAGGTGGCGAGGTAGAGAATTCAAGGTTTATCTTTTGAACCTTGTCGTGAAAGAATTCAGCAAGGGTCTGAGGCGATAATGAAGGGGGAGTTGGGGGAGGGGGCACCTTGAGGAGAGAGTTCAGTGTGGTGAAGAGAAGTCGAGGGTTAGAGCCAAGAGAGTTGGTCAGTTGGATATAATAATCCTGTTTGGCGCGTAAAAGAGCAGATTGAAAGGAGGTCAGCATGAACTTAAAGTGTAAGAAATCAGCAAGGGCCCGAGATTTCCGCCAGAGGTGTTCGGCGGAGCGGGTACAGGAACGTAGGTAGTGGATATTAGAATTCAGCCAAGGTTGGGGTTTTGTACGCCTTATATGGCGGGTCATCAAAGGTGCAAGAGTGTCTAAGGCAGAGGATAGAGTATTGTTGTAAGATGAAACAGCCTCGTTGACAGACGTGGATGGTGCCACAGTAGAGAGGAGGTTTGAAACATGGGAGGATAGAGATGAAGGGTCAATATCGTGAAGATTCCTAGATAAATTAGATAAGATAGGACGGGACTGGGAGGGAGGAGATTTAAGTGTGAAAGTTATAAGATGGTGATCAGAGAGGGGAAGATCAGAGGCAAGGATACTAGAGGGTGAACAGTTGGAGGAGAAGATGAGATCAAGACAGTAACCATTTTGATGAGTGGGGGAGGTGGAGCATAGTTGGAGATTAAAGGAGGATGTTAAAGCGAGTAACTTGGAAATATAAGAGTTGGAAGGATCATTAGCAGGAATATTAAAGTCACCAAGGATGAGAGAGGGGGAGGAAGGATCATGGAAGAAGGCAAGCCAGGCATCAAAGTCACTGAGAAAGGATGAAAGGGACTTATCAGGGGGATGATAAATACATTTTATGCTGCTTATCTTAGAAATAAGCAGTGGATTTTCCCCAAATCCATTTTAATAATGGTCTATGGACTTTCCCTTTAAGAAGTCATCCAAACTTTTTTTAAACCCCACTAAGCTAACTGCTTTTACTACATTCCAGAGCTCAATTACACGTTGAGTGAAGAAATATTTTCTCAGATTCATTTTGAATTTACTACTTTGTATCTTAATTTCGTACTCCCTAGTCCTAGTATTTTTGGAAGGAGCAAACAAGCGATTCACGTCTACCCGTTCCACTGCACTCATTATTTTATAGACCTCTATCATATCTCCCCTCAGTCGTCTTTTCTCCAAGTTGAAGAGCCCTAGCTGCTTTCGCCTTTCCTCATAGGGAGGTCGTCCCATCTCCTTTATCATTTTCGTTGCCCTTCTCTGTACCTTTTCTGCCGTCATCTACTATGTTTTCTAATTCCACTATATTTTTTTTGAGATGTGGTGACCAGCATTGAACACAATATTCAAGGTGTGGTCGTACCATGAAGCGATAAAAAGACATAACATCCTCATTTTTGTTTTCCATTGCTTTCCTAGTAATACCTAACATTCTATTTGCTTTCTTAGCCACTGCCGCACACTGAGCAGAGGGTTTCAACGTATCATCAACATTGACGCCTAGAACCTTTTCAACATTCCTAACGTGGAACCTTTCATTACGTACCGTATTACATCCTACTTGTACTTGGATAAAGCAAAGTTAGTTTCCTGATTGTAGGTATTATCCAAGGACAGCAGAATGAATAATCATACATACCTGCCCACCTCCCCTTGGAGTTGAACTCTATAAGCTATATACTAGACTGACTATGTTCCCATGACAGCAGCATGCGAGAAGGCATGTGTATGCTATGTGCATTGTTGTAAAAGGTTGTGGTAAATGAATTAGTGAACCTTCTCACACGGGCTCCTCAGATGTCATCCAGCTGTAAGAATATGCATTGTGCTGTCCTTAGAGAACACCTGCTACAGGTAATTTTTACAAATTATACACAGATATCTAATAAAGTATGATATTTATTGCAAACCATTTGGTGTGAACCCTGGACACTACACTATTTCACACTGGAACATCTGCTACCGTAGTCAAAATGTTTCTATATTGGAACTTAGCTTTAAAAAGCATAGCTTTTGTGTAAAAAAAAAAATGATAGTGCAGAAATTATGCTTTTACATAATTAAGATTTCAGTTTTTGTCTCTTGTTTATGATTGTCAATAGTATTGCAGCACTTTCTTTAAGAATGTGAAAACCTGGAACTATAATTAAAAAGTGATCCAGTGATCTTTCATATATATATTTCTTCTTCAGTTTTTAAATCATATGTTTTGCTTATAATTCATAAGAAAGCTAGATAAATCTATTTAGACCATCTAAAAAAATTTAAACCAGCCATTTTTCTTCTTTGGCCTTTTAGCTGAGTCAGAAAAGGGACTGGGATTTGGCACCATCTTTTGTGCATATTTCTGGGGGGTTTTCCTCTGTTTGAAATCCTTTCCATACCCATTTTGCCCAGTACTTTTACTGACAATCCTCAGGTGTTGTATGTTGATTCCCTGCACCAGGTGCTGTGATCACTGCCTTCACGGTATCTTTAGGCTAACTATCCCAGGGTGTGGAAGGTCTGACACAGTAATCAAACCTAGGTCCTTCACTGAATCTTGGATCAACTCCATGCCATCTTATAGTAAGTAGTGTTAGATTTCAGTAACCAGTGAGATATCTTATCTAAGCTCCATAATGCATGATCAAATTAAATAATGAAATAAATGAACAAAAATACTTGCTGTCAGAGACTTCATTATATTCAAATCTTTTGTTTTGTGCATTAATTTTACTCCATAGATCCTTCACTATTATATATAAATTTAATTTAATATAGACATTTTTGTAACCTTCCCCTGGTTTATAAGAATCTTCATTTTGAACTGATCAGAGGGTACATATTGGTGTTGAAAGTGGACAAGACTGCAATCAAAAGTTGAAAGGTTTTTGAAGGGTTAGTATTTGTGTTGGGTCATGGAATTGTCTTCTCCTGTCTATTGAAGACCTAATGAGTCACTGAACCTTTTGGGCCTTATTAACAACTTTAAAAAATTTAGCAGTGAATCATTTGGAGTGGTATCAGTTTTAATCTGTTAAAATCAGTAAATCTTAATTATGCATTAAAACATGAAGAAAGTGTCATTTTCGTGTAGAGGTCTGCTTCTGTTCACAAGGTAATCATTGAAGCACTGACCCAGGAGTGCCTAAACCGGTGATAGTGAACCTATGGCACGCGTGCCAGAGAGGGCTCACCCCGTTTCAGCCCTTCCTCCCACCCACCCACCCGGTGTCAAGCATTCCTTCGTCCCTCCCTCCCACCCGGCACCAGCCCGCCCAGCCTCCCTCCGAGCAGAAAATTTAAGTCTTCCCTTGTCGCTGTTAAAGCCGCGTCAGTAGTAGCGGTGAAAGCGTGCTGCTGGTTCAACGCGCCTTCAGCCTTCCGTCTCTCAAACTCTGGTCCCGCCCTCATTTCCTGTTAGGGTGGGACCAGAGTTTGAGAGACAGAAGGCTGAAGGCGCGCCGAACCAGCAGCACGCTTTCACCGCTACTAATTACGCGGCTTTAACAGCAACAAGGGAAGACTTTTAAATTTTCTGCTCAGAGGGAGGGAGGGAGGCCGGGCGGGCTGGTGCCGGGTGGGAGGGAAGGACGAAGGAATGCTTGACGCCGGGAGGGTGGTCTGGTGCCTGCTGGTGGGTGGGAGGTCGGCCTGGTGCCTGACGCCGGGTGGGTGGGGAGGGAGGGGGTGGTCTGGTGCCTGCTGCCGGGTGGGTGGGTGGGAGGTCGGCCTGGTGCTGGGTGGGAGGTCTGGTGGGTGGGTGGCAGGGAGGCCTGGTGCCGGGTGACCTGGTGCTTGGGTGGGAGTGCTGGGTGGGTGGATGGCCTGGTGCTGGGTGGGTGGCCTGGTGCTGGGTGGGAGTGTGGCAGGCCTGGTGCTTGGGTGGGAGTGCTGGGTGGGTGGATGGCCTGGTGCTGGGAGGGAGGGAGGCCTGGTGCTGGGTGGGTGGCAGAGAGGCTTGGTGCTGGGTGGGAGGCCTGGTACTGGGTGGGTGGGTGTGCTGGGTGGCCTGGTGCTAGGTGGGAGGGAGGCCTGCCGCTGGGAGGGGAGGGCAGGGGAGAGAGGAGGGTGGCTGGATATGGGCGGCTGGAGGAGAGAGGAGGGTGGCTGGACATAGATGGAGGGCAAGAAATGAAGAAGAAAAGGAGGAAAGTAAAGAAATAAATGGAAAGGAAGCCCTGGAAATGGAGTTAAGAGAACAGATAGCAGCAGAATCAGCGACTAGGACCAATATGGATAGAAAAACAAAATCACTAGACAAAGGTAGAAAAAAATCATTTTATTTTCATTTTAGTGTTTGGAATATGTCCAGTTTGAGAATTTACATCTGCTGTCTTATTTTGCACTGGGAATACTGGAGCTGTAACAACTTACAGAAATGATTTATAATGAAAGAAAATCATGTTATTTTTTTTCTCCTATACTAGTATACTTTCAATGATGTCTGTTTATATGCGCCATGGCTGGTGTAAGGGGGTGTGGCTATCATAGGGGTGGAGTCATATGTGGTGACCCCGCCCATAATGAGTACCGGCACTTCGCGATAAATAATTAGATTTTGGGTTGCTGTTTGGGCACTCGGTCTCTGAAAGGTTCGCCATCACTGGCCTAAACCTTGCCTTCAACTTTATACTATGATGCAAGAAACACATCCACATCCATTTGCTTTGCTATCCTGGTTTTACCATTGCCCCATCTTAGCTCATTTTTCTTATTTGCCCTTTTTTTTTTTTTTTAATGTTCTTTACTTCCCTCCTCCTTTCTCTAAGTTTTCTCTTTTCCTTATTCCCTCTAGCCTCCTTTCTTTCCACCTTGCCTAGTCTTATCCCTTCCCTTAGTCATCTTCCCATCTCTACCATTATTGGTGCTCTTCAGCGTGGTCCGGTGAATTGTGTTTCTGGGTCAGAACAGTAGGCATTAGTGTCTCTTATGCACAAAGCTACTAGGACTGTTCACAGCTTGCAAGCTGGGCCATTGAGGGTCATTTTGCTCTGGAAATCAATTGATGATTGTACTAAATAAGGGTTCTCTATTTTTGGTCCTTTGTCAAGTATCTTAAATATAGTGCCCTTTGCAGGTTTTATTGTATTTTTTTAAAATTATTTTATACTGTTTCTAATCACAATAACTGTGAATTTTTTTTGTAGTTCCTCTGCTACCATTACCAAACCAGCCCAGACCTGCGGTTGGACCCCAGAGGTTTCCGGTGAGTGAGAGTTGTTTTTTTCCTATTTTTGTGGAAAATATGTACAAAAATGTTTAAGTATTTTAAAGGTATTATTATGCAATTTGAAAGGTATTATTATGCAAACATAAAAAGGGAGAGTGGTAGAACTGGAGGATATGAATTGAGGTTGCAGGGGGGGTCGACTTAGGAGTAATGTCAGTAATTTTTCATGGAAAAGGTGGTTGATGTTTGGAATGCCCTCCCATGGGAGGTGGTGGAGGCCAAAATAATATTATGCTCATTTTCCCAACATCACCATTCACTTTGAATATTGGCCCTCTTCAATCTTTCCTCTCATCCTTGTCACACTGGTTAACTAATCGTAAACTCATTCTGAATCCTTCCAAAACTGTGGTGAGTTGAATCAGTGGGATGCTTTCTAAACCTAGTATTGGCCTTTATCTTTTGAACATGTTAATAGTTTACAGTATTTCATATACCACTCTTCAAAATGGCCAGAGTGGTGTACAAATCCTCCAGGGCTGTGGATTCATTCCGTTACTTAGGGATTATGGTCCACTCCAGACTTTCCTGGGATATGCAGGTATCCCAGGTACTTAAACTGGGTTTTCTTTCCCTCAGTCACCTCCATTCAATCTCCAAGTTCTTAGATTTCTTATCGCTTCATACTCTTGTTATGCCTTTGTCCTTTCCCCGCTTGGACTTTTGTAATATGGTATTCTCTGACATCACTTCTAACCAATTACATTGAATGCAAATGGGCCACTGCCCATTTTCTTAACGAAGGCCAACAGGTATGACTCTGCCACCCCTTTATTAATCAAATTACGTTGGCTTCACATCAACTTTATGTTTGGTTTAAGGCTATTTGTCTAGGATCCCCATCTGTCTTGTTTCTGTAATAATCCCTTACACACCTAGGCACTCACTTCATTCTTTAGATGCACACAGTTTGGTTCTTCCGTCTCCCAGGCAGGTATATTATGAATCCACCAGATATGCACCATTCTTTTTCCATGGTCCGAAGCAATGGAAGATCAACCTTCTTTCATTTGTGTAGAACTGTCTTTTGCTCAGTTTAAACCAACCTCAAACTCCCTTTTTTTGACTATCCAGAGGCTGCCCCCAGAAGCTGATTTTGAATGACTCAGCTGACCACCAGACAGTCTGTTGACCTTGATTGCTACCCTATCCCTCTCTCTGGATTTGTGTTGCTCTTTTTGTTTTTATTGGAGTTTTGTTATACTTTTATTATTTGATTGATGTTAACTGCTGTGACCTGTGTTCAGCAATAGCGGTATATCAAGCAATAAACATAATGAACAATTATGTGGAAAACAAAGGAACTCTTACACATTCTACTTGTTATTGCTCATCTAAAACTACTTTTTTATGGCTTAACACGCGTTATTTATTTTTGAATGTAGGACGTAGGTTGGGTATAACGAAAGTGGTATACATATTATATACAGGCCACAATCATTAACACAGTACTGTGAAGAGGAGGGTAGGAGTCGGTCTTGAGGAATGTTTAGTTTTTAGGAATGTGCACTAAAAAAAATTTGGTTCATGTTTGAGTGCTTTTCTGACGTGATTCCCACTTCTTGTAATTTTTCCTTTCAAACTTTTTTGGTTAAATATGTTTAATGTACTGTTAATTCATGAGTTAACTTGTGTCAAACTGATGTCCACCAATTTTAAAGGAGCACTAGATTGAACAACTTGCCTCCACTTTTCACGTGCCTTTCTTTAAAATTTAAACCAGCTTTTAAAAATGCTTAGAGACTTCCGCAAACTACTGAAGACCCATCTTTTCGAAAACAATTTATCAAAAGGATCAAAACACATAAAGTCCACACACACTGTTAGCAATGCATCAATACTTATTCTCTTCTGTACGTTTATCCCCCGCATTTTTAACACGGTTTAAATCTAACCTACAGGTAAAAAACAGAAAATATCATACCCGAACGATCTCTTGCTGTTGCTTTGCTGCCCAATCAGTATCCGGTGTTCTTCTATTGTTTTGTGTTCTTTGTCCATTGTTTTATTCTCCTTAACGATACTGGACTTTGTTTTAACTTAACGCCTCACAATGTAACCATAATTATGTTGTAACAGATTGTACTTCCATCACTACAATGTATTGTACAGCACACTGAGCCCGCAAATAGGTGGGAAAATGTGGGCTACAAATGCAATAAAATAAGTAAATTCCAAAAGTTACCTGTTCTTTCAGTCCTGAATATTTATAATCGCTATTTGTCTGAAAGCTCTGCTGTTTCAGTACTGAAGACCAAAGCTTAGGTCTTTCCATCTAAAAATGGCAAGGCTCAGCTATATCAGTGATGGTTTAATCAGATTTAGGTGCTTAAAGTTGGAGGTCCTTTGGCAACAGTTTTAATAGTAGGGGGTTATGCTGAGTCAGTCCGGAAGCTCACTTATAATATGGACCACCATAGAGACTCCCCGAGCTAGGTTGGGAGAGGGAGAGAGTTGGGCTTTGTGGGGGAGAATGGAGCATAGGCTTGAGAGAATGGTTTTATAATAGTCCAGCATATTCCCTTCTCCTCCCTATTCCCCAACCCCAGGTAACCAGCATCTGCCCTTCCCTCCTGCTACCCTCAGGCGGCCAGCATCTCATCTCCCATACTATGTGACCAGCTTCTTATCAACCCCTCCCTACACCCCCCCCCCCATACTCCCACCAGGTGACCAGCATCTCATCTCTCCCTTCCCCTAGGTGACTGGCATCTCATCTCTCCCTTCCCCTAGGTGACTGGCATCTCATCTCTCCCTTCCCCTAGGTGACTGGCATCTCATCTCCCCCTTTCCCCAGGTGACAGGCATCTCATCTCCCCCTCTCCCCAGGTGACAGGCATCTCATCGCCCCCTCTCCCCAGTGACAGGCATCTCATCTCCCCTCTCCCAGGGTGACCGCATCTCATCTCCCCCCAGGTGACCGGCATCTCATCTCCCCCTCTCCCCAGGTGACAGGCATCTCATCTCCCCCTCTCCCCAGGTGACCGGCATCTCATCTCCCCCTCTCCCCAGGTGACCGGCATCTCATCGACCCCACCCACCAGGTGACTGACACTTCATTGACCCCACCCACCAGGTGACTGACATCTCATCGCCCCCACCCACCAGGTGACTGACATCTCCTCTCCTGTTCCCTCCAGATAGCTAAAATCTCCTGTCCTCCTCCTCCACCCCTCCCAACTCCAGGTGTCCAGCATCTCATCTTTCCTTTGCCTCACTACCCTCAGTGGCCTACATTTTATCCTCCCTTCTATCCCTATCCCCTAGGTAGTCAACATCTTCTTATCCCTACCACACTCCCAAGATGGCCAGCATCTTCCCGACATGACCAGCAAGCTACCTTTTCCTTCCCTTCCTTCTCTTGAATGGCAGTCCAAGTGTTTAAAAGGAGATTCAGCATAGCCAGCCCAGGACCTTAAGCATCCATACTTGTTCCTGCAGCATCCCTCCCCTTCCGAGCTTTCTGTTAGAACTTGAGCATGCGCACATGTTCAGGTCCTCAGAATGGCAACACTAAGGCTTTATTATTTTTTTTTTTTTTAGACATTCTGACTGCCATCACAGAGAAGGAAGGGAAGAACAAATTGAGCAGGTTTACACAATTCTGTGCCTGCTCACTAATTATTTGGATAATTATGCAAATGCTTATCTCACAATTCCTAGGGTTTAATTGATGACAGTGTACAGTCATTTATATACGCAGTAGAATTGCATAATTATGACATCCTATAATAGATCTTATAATGATACTCTTCTTGGCTGGTCTTTGCATGTTGTCGATATTAAGTTTTAAGGACGTAAGATTTATTATGTCTGTATGTTTTATTTTCATTTGAAGTAAACTTTATAGATGAAGGGATAGGAGTAGCTTACCATTCCATTGTGTAGGTGTAGAATGAAATCAAAGGTTAAGAGCTTTAGAGAATCCACAATTTCATAAAGACATTTCATGCTGCTTTGTAGTATTAAAACATTAAAAATATTTTAATTTATTATAGGCTGGTTACTGCTTTGGAGAGCATTTTGTTTTAATTTACCAGTGGATATGGCATCAGGTGGTAGTGATTGACATTTCTTGTGTAAAGCTTTAAACAAAATTTCATGCAAATTATGTTTGAATGAAAGTGGTGCTAAAATTACATTTATTATGGATTATAGCCCATTGTAGATAATAGAGTGAGTCTGTACTGCATTTGGCTGGGAGCTTTCAGTTCAAGCATTTACTGTTCTGTCTACTGGTACTGTAGAACCCTCTAATTTTGATGTAGAAGATATTGAAGGACTGATGAGAATTATGTCTTATGAAATGTATAGTAGTGAGCAGATACAGTTTGAGATTCCTCTGCTGTCAAGTATTGTCAGGATTGTATGGAGGGAATGGAGTTTAAAATGCATGGAACATAATACTCAACATTCTCCTTTTGCAGGTGATTTTCTGATTAATTGCAATTACCATACATTATCATATCAAATTTAATCAAATCGGTGCATTCCATTTTCAAGGATAGCATCTTGACAAGAATATCTTTTGGTAGTCAAAATATGGATGGGTTTTTAAACATGCAGTCAAACCTTAAACTTGTCTATGCATAGGTATGTTTCATGATATTCATTGTGGCAGCTCATTTATTTTATGTTTGATCGTGTCTTGTGCCCTCACATTCTGACAACAGTAGACAAGGATCACAGAGCAGAGTGGTTTTTATCTCAGCAAAGAGATATTAAGAGAATAATGCTGGTTTTAGATTTGTAGTATAGTAATTTGTTTTGACAGACCTTTTATAAAATGCTATTTTAAACCATGTAGTTTTTAAGGATGTACCCCTAAGTGTACATATAACTTCATTTTTCATTTATTTATTTTATATATTTATAGCCCACTTATCCAAACGGTTCCACTTCATATAGATACCTGTCTGCTGCCTTCACCCCACCTATCCATGAACAGTGATGCAGTGCTTTGTCATCACCTTGCTACACAGAAGGTGGCTCCAAGCCCATATCCCATTGAAATCTCCCTATTTTCTTCTTCCTTTTTAAATAGTCATCCCAAAGATCTCTCAAAACTCCTCTGCCTCTTTCCCTTCCCCCGCCCTTTTGCCAGCACACAGATCCTTCTGAGCCCTTCTATTATGTACCTCCCACCACATCTCTCCTTTGCTAATGATGTATAGAAACACAGAAAATGATGGCAGATAAAGATCAAGGGCGCTTAACATCAGATCCTACCTGCTTCTCATCCACGCTGTCATCTGCACCTAAGAAGTGCATCATTTCCTCCAGAAGTGATCGGCACCTGAGCTTGGCTGCGGAAGACTGCTGGCTTCGTCTCCTGTGATGTCATACAGGGGCACGGAGACCATTTCAATGCCAAGCCCGACGCAGGAGGAAAAGATCAAGGATGCTTAACATCAGACCCTACCTGCTTATCATCTGTGCCTAAGAGGTCAACTGCATCATTTCCTCTAGAACGAACTTTGCCTGACTGGCTCTGCTTCCTGTGATATCCCACAGGGGCACAACCATTTAACGCCAAGCCCAATGCCAGAGGTGTCGTGCACTGGAGAGTTGCCCGCCTCCTTGTCATGCTGATGGAGCTTTCCTTTGTGTAGACTTTATGTGGCGTTTGTATGGAATTATTGAGTATAAGAGATTGAACTTAGAATTATTTTTGTGATGGAATCATCAGCTGTCACTGTTATTACAGGACAAGGTTGGTATGGTGAATTAGTTAATTATTCTATGAAATTAAGCTGTGGTAAATGTTTGTAGAATGTTCCTTTGATATCATATCAAAGGCAGTTCATAAAATGGCGAACTATGTTTTGATGCACAGTCTGTTAGAAAGTTTTCAGTCTTGTTTCATTATGTGTATTACAGAATCCTGACTACTTTCCAGAAGAGCAGATTGTAATGAATCAATTGTGTCATCATTATGTTTTTCCTCATTCTTGTGAGGGCAAAAAAGGGGACGATGTGATTTTGATTTGTAAGGATAGTATGAAGTTTGGTAAGAGACTTTTGCCAGGAGTTGATGATATGGAAATTTTAATATTAACTACTTTTTTTCTGAGTATTGTTTTACTTTTGTTTATATATTTATTGGGATTTATTGACCACCTTTATAAAGAGATTCACCCAAAGCGGTATACAGCAGGTACAGTTTAACATAAAACTTACAATTTTGATAACAGCATAACAATAGTAAAATAACCAAGTATAAACATAAATACAATAAACGAGGTAAACTTGAAACAGCAAATTGAAACTTAATAGGACTACCATGAAACAGGCTCAAAAATATACACATTTAACAGCACTGAAATTCAAATAACAGAGATATAATACGATGCCAGGATAATACTAATGAAATATCTAATAAGCACACCATTAGGATATTCAGATAACATTAGTATAATTCTAATTCTTTTCTATAGTATAGCTTACCATATAGCTGTTATTGTGCCCACAGTGTTTTATACAAAGATTTGTTTATTGAAATCCTTATTGATGCTAATTTACTGTAAGAAGGACCTTAATTTTATGTTATTTTAATTTGCATATAGATCAGGATCCAGAACATTTCACATCGGAACTTATTTTTAAAATATTGAATCTTTTAGGTGGAAACAAATGCATTGGCTGCGCAGTTTAGTAAAAGAGGTCCTTAACGTGACTACTGCAGTTGATTTGTGGCAGTCAGCGCTTTCAAATTCATTAGATGCTGTTGCTGCTTTGAAGTGTCATCAATCCCTCCAATTTCATAAGGTACCATGGTATAATGAACTAAAAGAATTAAAGTGGAAACTTAGACTTCATGAAAGGAACTGGAGGAAGTATCCCTCGAGAGTTACACTAGAAGAATACAATTTATAGCAATTTAGGAGGCTGAGTATACTCTAATTCTGTTACTGAAAAAGCCCCTGCACAATCTAGAGAACTTTTTGCTGCTGTTAAGTTAACATTTAAACCTGGACCTAACAAACATGCTGAATCTGTATTAACTTGTCATGAGTTTGCAACAGGATTTGTATATTACACAATCATTTGAAAATGAAAATCTTCTGTTTAAATCTTAGTCCTTTAGAAGAGGATGGTCAGTGGCATATCTTTAAACCTATGAGACTTTTTCAAGTACAGAAAATACTTTCAAATGTGAACTAAGTATTGTTCTTTAAACACTTGTCATCCATCTATTGTTAAAGCTTTGAAAGAATTGATTATAAACAGTTTTTGTTGTATTAATAAACCATTATCAGAATAGTTACATGGTCTATTGAAAACGGCTACAGTTAAACCATTACTAAAGAATTCATCTCTTGATTGTAATTTAATTGAGAATTAAAGACCTATTCCTTCTCTACCGCTTCCTGATAAGGTACTAGAAAAGGTGGTTCATAAGCAATTATATAAAGAGCGCAGTGGGGTATTGATGACTGACAGTTTGGATTCAGAGCTTTACATGACACTGAGTCATTAATCACTTTTTTTTTTTTTTTAGACATGATTAAAGCAGGATTTGATATGGCAAAATGATGAGTTTGGATAATTCAGCCACATTTGATACGGTGAATCACGTAATTTTGAATAATCGATTAAAATCTATTGGATTGAAAGTTCCTCTCTGCTACATTATTTAATATTTTGTTGTTACCTCTTGTGTTGCGTTGTTTACATTTACAGTTTTGTCTTATGCAGATGATATTCAATTCTTATTACTTTTTTGTAGGGCTATTTCTACAATTACTTAACCTCAGGTAGAGGACAGGCAATTAGCGACGTCTACTCTTAGTACTAAGAGGAAAAATAGCACTCTAGTGTTCAGCTAACGTATCGTGAGATGTCCCACTAAGTGCAGACCTAAATTCTTATAGCCTAAAAATACACACTGAAAAGAATGACACAAGGCTCAGATTTTATCAAAATAGAAAAGCTAATTTTATATTGGCAGCAGAGGAAATAGTATAAATCAGAGATAATACACTTATGCTAAATTACCCAAAATGATGGTAAATCAATGTGTATTTATGTACCTGTCAAGGCATGGTGAAAATTATGCACACTCTGTACCCTATTCCTGAACTGATTGACTCCTAGCTACCAGGTGACGGCAGATAAAGACTTGAATGGTCCACCCAGTCTGCCCAACAGTCACATTCATATCAATTCAAGATTTATATCATCAATGAGTGTGATATTTAGTAATTATCATTCTTTGGTGTTTCTGGGACATAGACCATAGAAGTTCGCCCTGCTCTGTCCTTATGTTCCAACTACTGGAGTTGCCATCAAAGTCCACTCTAACCTATCCAAATCTGTCTTGTCCGGATTGCCATATGCAGGACTCAGACCATACAAGCCAGCCAAGCACCGTCCTTAGTTGATGCACCCAGAGACGCCATCTAAGCACCACTTGACATGCAAACACATATGCAACCCTTTGTTTTGTTTTTCATGTCTTTTATTTTCTAATTAGAGATCCTCTGTGTTTATCCCATATCTTTTTGAATTCCGCCAGTTTTTTTTTTTCTCCACCACCTCCCTTGGGAGGTCATTCCAGGCATCCACTACCCTCTCTGTGAAAAAGAATTTTCTGACATTACTCTTAAGTGTACCATCCCACAACCTCAATTCATGTTCTATAGTTTTACCACTTTCTCTTCTCTGGAAAATATTTGTTTCTTTATTAATACCTTTCAAGTATTTAAACATCTGTTTCCATATCATCAAGCTGATCAATCCATAGACTGGTGGGTTGTGTCCATCTACCAGCAGGTGGAGATAGAGAGCAAACTTTTGCCTCCCTATATGTGGTCATGTGCTGCCGGAAACTCCTCAGTATGTTCTCTATCTCAGCAGGTGGTGGTCACACACAGCAGCAGCTCTGGCTAGGCCTCCAAGCCTAATCCTTAGGTTTTGTTGAGGCCTGGGGTTGAGGGCTCTTTTGAGCAAGTGCAAACCTGGTGGTGCCAGGTCCCTCCTTTTCTCCCCCCTCACGCTGGCTCCGTTTAAAAAAAAAAAAAAATTTTTTTAAACGTCTTTAAAGGCGTTTAATTCGACGTTTCTTTAAACGTTCATTGCAGCTACTCACTGGGACACCAGTTTGTTACAGCTCGGAGCGGCAAGCAGGTAATTTTACCTTTTTATAGCGGGCAGGGGGTTCCCCGATTCTTCTCCTCGTGGCAATGGCGTCGGAGGGCGAGGGCGCAAAGGGTCGCTCCCCGGATCGCTGGAGCGCTTCTAGAGGGGATGCGGGTGTTTTACAACCTGATTCACCCTTGATGGGTGATAGTTTAGTGACCGATGAATGTCCCGGTCGTTCCTCCGGCGTGGCGGTTTTTTTCCCGCCATAAACGCCCATCCCCCGCTCCTCGCCTCCGCCATCTTGGCCGGCCACGCGGCTCGGACGGCTTCTTCGGGGCCGCCCTTGAGGTTGGAGACATTAATGCCATGAACGCCCTTAATTTGGGCGACGGCACAAAAGCGGCTAAAGTTAAGCGCCGTTCTTCCCGCGCGGCTCCTTCACGGAGTTTCGCGCCGGACGCCATTTTGGATGCGCAGCATGTCTCTCCCCCGCTATTGCGAGCGCCGGTTGAGAGTGCGTCTAGGGCTGTTGCCCAGGCTGCGGAAGTGCACAGTCTGGGGGGTTTCTCCCCCGAGTTTGTTTTGCTGCTGCATCAGGCTTTCCTCATGCAAACGCTGCCCCTGCTCCCTCTTCTGATAAAGAGGTTGAGGTTCCCAGAGGTAAACGCCCTCGGGTTGATTTCCAGGCCTTGGAGGACTTTTGTCTCCTCCGATGTAGATGAGGGCAGCGTGTCTGAGGTCTCCCAACGATCCTTTGCGGATTCCTTGGAGGAGATAGATCCCCGCTCGGATGGAGCGGATGACCCCTCTGCAGCGCGGCTTTTTAGCCCAGAGGATTTGCCCAACCTGTTGTTACAGGCCATGGACACTTTGAAGATTTCCTCTCCGGAGGACGTCTCTCCCTCAGCCCCTGTTGGCTCTGCCATTATGCTGGGGACGAAGCGCCCGCCTAGAACCTTCCACGTGCATGATGCCATGCACACCTTAATTGCGGCTCAATGGGATGTCCCGGAAACGAGCCTTAAAGTGGCTAGGGCTATGTCCCGCCTCTATCCTTTGGCTGTGAGTGAACGTGAGGCCTATCTGTGGCCTACCGTGGATTCTTTAATCACTGCGGTGACTAAGAAAACGGCGTTGCCGGTGGAAGGTGGCACGGCCCTAAAGGACGCCCAAGACAGAAGATTGGAGGCGGCCTTAAGGTCGTCCTTTGAGGCAGCTGCTTTAAGTTTGCAGGCCTCAGTTTGCGGCTCCTATGTGGCCAGGGCCTGCCGGACTATGGTGCAGCGGGCTTCCCCCTCGGATCATTCCTTGAGGGCTGATTGGCCGGCCCTGGAATCGGGCTTAGCCTATTTGGCAGACTTGCTGTATGATGTCTGGAGAGCCTCAGCTAAAGGCATGGCTCAGACAGTCTCTGCGCGGCGGTGGCTTTGGCTGAAACATTGGTCTGCTGACCACGCCTCTAAATCCCGCCTGGCTAGATTGCCTTTTAAAGGCAAGCTGCTCTTTGGGGTCGAGCTGGACAAAATCGTGACCGATCTCGGCACGTCTAAGGGCAAGAAATTACCAGAGGTCAGGGCTCGGGTTAGTACTCGTCCCGATACCTCCAGAGGACGATTGCAGGAAGCCCATCGGTACCGCCCGGGCAAGTCGGGTTCCTCTGCCCCCTCTTCCTTCAAGAGGAATTTCTCCCCCAAGCAGCATTCCTTTCGCAGAGACCGCCGTCCCGGAGGTGCTCCCTCCGGTCCTCCCCCAGGGTCTCGTACCCAATGACGGGGCCTTGGTCCACGCCCCAGTGCAGATTGGAGGACGGCTGTCCTCGTTTCTGGGCGGAGTGGACCACTATAACTTCAGACGCGTGGGTGCTGGAAGTCATCAGAGACGGCTACAAGCTAGAGTTCTGCCAACCCTTAAGAGACAGGTTTGTACTCTCTCCCTGCAAGTCTCCGGTCAAGCTGTGGTAGTGCAGCAGACCTTGGACAACCTGATCCGCCTGGGTGCGGTCGTTCCGGTGCCAAAAAATCAGATTGGCAAGGGACGTTACTCCATTTACTTTGTGGTTCCAAAGAAAGGAGGTTCTGTCCGGCCTATCCTCGACCTCAAAGGGGTCAATCGGGCCTGGAAAGTGAGGCACTTTCGCATGGAGACTCTCCGCTCTGTTATAGCGGCAGTGAAGGCAGGAGAGTTCTTGGCTTCCTTGGACATCAAGGAAGCGTACCTGCATATTCCCATCTGGCCTCCTCTCCAACGCTTTCTGCGTTTTACAGTCCTGAGACGACACTTCCAGTTCAGAGCCCTCCCTTTCGGGTTGGCTACTGCTCCGCGGACCTTTTCCAAAGTAATGGGGGTCATAGCGGCCTTCCTAAAGGAAGGAGTACAAGTCCATCCTTATCTGGACGACTGGTTGATCCGAGCCCCCTCTTATGCAGAGTGCGGCAAAGCTATGGACCGGGTAGTTGCTCTTTTGAGCTCCCTGGGATGGATCATCAACTGGAAGAAGAGCCAGCTGCGCCCGACTCAGTCCCTGGTGTATCTGGGAGTTCGATTCGACACCCAAGTGGGCAGAGTGTTCCTGCCAGACAATCGGATTGTCAAGCTTCAGGCTCAGGTGGACTAGTTCCTAGTAGCCTCTCCTATTCGGGCTTGGGACTACGTGCAGCTGTTTGGCTCTATGACGGCCACGATGGAAGTAGTGCCCTGGGCCAGGGCTCATATGAGACCACTACAGCTATCTCTGCTGCTGCGCTGGACTCCGATGTCGGATGATTATGCTGTGCGCCTTCCCGTGGACCCAGCAGTGCGCAAGGCGCTGAGCTGGTGGACGCAGACAGACAAGTTGTCTGCAGGATTGCCTCTGGTGACCCCAGAGTGGATTGTCGTCATGACAGACGCCTCTTTGATGGGCTGGGGAGCCCACTGCTTGGGAAGGACAGCGCAGGGGCTCTAGTCTCCTGCAGAGGCAAGTGGTCTATTAACCTCCTGGAACTCAGAGCCATTCGGTTGGTGTTATTGGAGTTCATCCCGGTACTGGTGTTGAAGCCTGTACGGGTCCTGTCGGACAATGCCACGGCTGTGGCCTATATCAACCGCCAGGGAGGTACCAAGAGCGCCCCTTTAGCCAAGGAGGCTATGAGTCTTTGCCAGTGGGCGGAAGTGAACCTGGAGCAGCTTTCAGCGGCCCACATTGCCGGAGTCATGAATGTCAAGGCGGACTTTCTCAGTCGCCATACCTTGGAGCCCGGAGAGTGGCAACTATCTGCTCAGGCGTTCTTGGACATCACGAAGCGCTGGGGCCAGCCGAGCCTAGATCTGATGGCGTCATCGGCCAATTGCCAAGTGCCGTGCTTTTTCAGCAGAGGACGGGACCCTCGATCCCTGGGAGTAGATGCTCTTCTCCAACAGTGGCCGACACAAGAGCTCCTCTATGTGTTCCCGCCCTGGCCCATGTTGGGCAGGGTGCTAGACCGGGTGGCAAAGCATCCCGGCAGGGTAATCCTGGTGGGTCCGGATTGGCCCAGACGTCCCTGGTATGCGGACTTGTTCAGGCTCTCAGTCGACGATCCTCTGCGGCTGTCAGTGGAGCAGGGCCTGTTACATCAGGGTCCCGTGGTGATGGAGGATCCCTCTCCCTTTGGTCTTACGGCCTGGCTATTGAGCGGCAGCGTCTGAGGAAGAAGGGCTTCTCAGACAAGGTCATCGCCACTATGCTGAGAGCGAGGAAGCGCTCTACTTCTACTGCTTACGCCAGGGTTTGGCGTATCTTTGCAGCATGGTGTGAAGCAGGCTCACTTTCTCCCTTCACTGCTCCAATTTCTTCAGTGTTGGCGTTCCTGCAAGAAGGTCTGGAGAAAGGCCTGTCGCTCAGTTCCCTTAAAGTCCAGGTAGCGGCTCTGGCTTGCTTCAGGGGCCGCCTGAAGGGTGCTTCCCTGGCTTCGCAGCCAGATGTGGTGCGCTTTCTCAAGGGAGTTAATCACCTGCGCCCTCCTCTGCACTCAGTGGTGCCTGCGTGGAATCTCAACCTGGTGCTAAGAGCATTGCAGAAGCCGCCTTTGGAACCCTTGTCGAGGGCATCTCTGAAAGACCTGACGTTGAAAGCAGTCTTTTTGGTGGCTATCACTTCAGCCAGAAGAGTTTCCGAGCTCCAGGCGCTCTCAAGTCGAGAGCCTTTTCTGCAGTTCACTGAGGCAGGAGTGACTATTCGCACAGTGCCTTCCTTCCTGCCCAAGATTGGTTCTCGCTTCCATGTGAATCAGCAGCTCTGTCTCCCTTCCTTTCGTAGGGAGGACTACCCAGAGGAGTACTCCGCTCTTGAATATCTGGATGTGAGACGAGTCATCATCAGATACTTGGAAGTGACCAATGATTTCCGGAAATCGGATCATCTGTTTGTCCTGTTTGCAGGTCCTCGTAAGGGTCTGCAGGCTGCTAAGCCTACAGTGGCAAGATGGGTCAAGGAAGCCATTGCAGCGGCTTATGTGGCCGCGGGGAAGGTGCCGCCTATCCAGCTGAAGGCTCACTCCACGAGAGCTCAGGCGGCCTCGATGGCAGAGGCCGGATCCGTCTCCCTGGAAGAGATATGCAAGGCGGCAACGTGGTCTTCGGCTCATACATTCTCCAAGCATTACCGTTTGACTGTGGCTGCACGGGCGGAGGCCCGGTTTGGAGCTTCAGTGTTGAGGTCAGGGATTTCTATTTCCCGCCCTGGGTGAGTACTGCTTCGGTACATCCCACCAGTCTATGGATTGATCAGCTTGATGATATGGAAGGTAAAATTATGTATAATCATACCTGATAATTTTCTTTCCATTAATCATAGCTGATCAATCCATAGCCCCTCCCAGATATCTGTACTGTTTATATTCTGGTTGAATTTTAGGTTCAAGTTTAGCCTTCAGTTACTTCAGGAGGACTTCGTGTTCAAGTTCTTCTTTCACTTGGATTCTTCAAGAGTTGAGACGAGTTTGTGTTACAGTGAGCTGCTGCATTCCTCTCCCCTCCGTTTTACGGGGCTGGATTGAGACATAAATTCTGCCGGCACTCCCTCCCGCTTCGTGCGGCTGTAGGGCAGCTTTGTACCCCTCCCGCTTCGGCGGTGTTAGGGTCAGTCAGCTCCTCCCGCGGTTGCGGTTGCAGGATAAGCCAGATCCCCCCGCATCGGCGGGTGTGGTGTCCCTCCCCCGCTCCGCGGGGATGAGCTGGACGGATTCCCCTCCCCCACTTGTGTGGGGATGAGCTGGGTTAATTCCCCTCCCCCGTTTCGGCGGTGGTGAGCTGGGCAGAGTGTCCCTTCGTGGGTGTAATTCTCTAAGTGCTGAGTCCTGCGGATGGAGCTTTGATATCGACATACTGAGGAGTTTCCGGCAGCACATGACCACATATAGGGAGGCAAAAGTTTGCTCTCTATCTCCACCTGCTGGTAGATGGACACAACCCACCAGTCTATGGATTGATCAGCTATGATTAATGGAAAGAAAATTATCAGGTATGATTATACATAATTTTACCATCATATCTCCCCTGTCCCTCTTTCCTCGAGGGTATACATATTCTTCCAGTCTCTTCTCGTATGTCTGGCCCGCTTCAAATCTGATTGCATCTTTAGCAAGATACGGCCTCCAAAACTGAATACAATACTCCAGGCGGGGCATCACCAATGACTTGTAAAGGGGCATCAGCACCTCCTTTCTTCTGCTGGTTACACTTCTATACAGCCTACCATCCTTCTGGCTACAGCCACCGCCTTGTCACACTGTATCATCACCTTCAAATCCTCAAATACTATCATCCCAAGATCCCTCTCCCTGTCTGTGCATATCAGCCTCTCACCGCCTAGCACATATGTCTCCCTTGGATTTCTTCTCCCTAATGCATCACATTAGATCTTTCTTCTAACTTCTGCAGATATTTTTTCAAGTTTTCCACTCCCTCCGGAGTGTCCACTCTGTTAAAAATCTTGGTATCGTCCGCAAAAAGGCAGGCCTTACCTTCTAAACCTTCAGCAAAGTTACTTACAAATATGTTGAACAGAATTGGCCCTAGCACCAGTTGTTGAGGCACTCCACTACTCGCCTTTCCTTCCTCCGAGTGAATTCCATTAACCACTACCCTCTGATGTCTGTCTCAACAAATTTCTAATCCAGTTCACAACTTTAGGTCCAAACTTCAGCCTCTCAATTTTAAGATCCTCCTATGAGGAAATGTGTGAAAGGCTTTGGTGAAATCTGAGTAGTTTA
This sequence comes from Microcaecilia unicolor, assembly GCF_901765095.1. Lineage (NCBI taxonomy): Eukaryota > Metazoa > Chordata > Amphibia > Gymnophiona > Siphonopidae > Microcaecilia > Microcaecilia unicolor. The sequence goes on from NC_044031.1 coordinate 75,646,374, forward strand.
CATCTAGCGCACGTTCTTGATCCAATTCTCTGGTCACCTAGTCAAATAATTCAGTCAGGTTCATTTGGCATGATTTACCTTTGATAAAATGTTGTTGTCTCGGGTCTTGTAACTTATTGACTTCCAGGAAATTCACTATCCTTTCCTTCAGCATTATTTCCATTACTTTTTCAATAACCAAAGTTGAAGCTTTATTATTTCCATTACTTTTCCAATAACCAAAGTGAGGTTTACCGGCCTGTAGTTTCCAGCTTTTCTTCTGTCACCATTTTTGTGAAGAGGGACCACATCTGCTCTTCTCCAGTCCCAAGGAACCTCCCTCGTCTTCAAGGATTTATTAAACAAATCTTTTAAGAGGACCCACCAGAACCTCTCTGAGCTCCCTCAATATTCTGGGATGGATCGTTTCCGGTCCCATGGCTTTATCCACCTTCAATTTTTCAAGTTCATAAACACTTTCTTCCGTGAATGGTGCTATATCCACTCCATTCTCATATATACCTTCGCCAGTCAGTCTTGCGCCTTCTCCAGGATTTGCCCCTCATTACCTCTCTACCCTTATCTCCCCTTATGCTCCTACCCGCAACCTCCGCTCACAGGACAAATCCCTCCTCTCTGTACCCTTCTCCACCACCGCCAACTCCGGGCTCCGCCCTTTCTGCCTCATCTCTCCCTATGCTTGGAATAAACTTCCCGAGCCCATACGCCAAGCCCCCTCCCTGCCCATCTTCAAATCCCTGCTCAAAGCCCACCTCTTCAATGTCACCTTCGGCACCTAACCGTTATATCTCTCTTCAGGAAATCTAGACTGCCCAATTTGATTGTCTGTATATTTTGTCCTTAGATTGTAGGCTCTTTTGAGCAGGGACTGCCCTTCTTTATTAAACTGTACAGCGCTGCATAACCCTAGTAGCGCTTTAGAAATGTTAAGTAGTAGTAGTATTTTCTTCCGGAACACAGATCAGAAGTATTGGTTTAGCACATTTGCTTTTTCCTCATCAGTCAGTCTCACAATTCCATTTTTAGTCTTCCTCCTTTCACTAATATATCTGAAAAAATTATTGTCGCCCTTCCTTACATTTCTAGCCATTTGTTCTTCCGTTTGCAATTTTTCCAGACATATCAGTGTCTTGGCTTCTTTCAGTTTCATCCGGTATTCTTCTCTGTGTTCTTTTTGAGTTGTTATGTATTTCATGAATGACAACTCTGTAGTCTTTATTAGCTCTTTCTTCAGATATTCCCTCATTTTGCTAAAGTCAGCATGTTTGAAATCCAGGACTTTGGTTTGATATAACAACTAAAGTGGAGGGCAGTCAGTCAAAACTCAAACTGTTTGATGATCAATACTGCCCAGATGGGCACCCACTAGGGACATTAGACACACTTTCCCCATTTGTGAATACCAGATCCAGCGCCCCTCCTCCCCTTTTAGGTTCCATCTCCATTTGTCTATGCAGAACACTTTGTAAAGTATCCAAGACCTCTCTTCTTCTTTCCGAGTCCACAAATTGAACTTTTCAATCCACATCCGGCAGGTTGAAATCTCCCAGCAACAACACCTCTTTTCTTTCCCAACTTTTGGATATCCGTAACCAGATCATTATCTAGTTCCTCTGATTGTGTTGGAGGTTTATAGACAACATCCATGTGGACACAGGTTCCATCATTTCTTTTCAAGGTGATCCATATCACTTTTTCCTTTCCCCAGGCCCCTGGCATTTGTTGCTGTGATATCATTTCTCACATACAGAGCTGCTCCTCCACCTTTTCAACCATCTCTATCCTTCCTGAATAGATTGTAGCCTGGTATGTTTGCATTCCATTCATGGGAATCATTGAACCATGTCTCCATGATATCAACAATGTCTAAGTCTACCTCTAACATCAGGGCTTTGCAGATCATGAACTTTGTTGTTTAGACTGTGAGCATTTGTGGCCATGGCTTTCCATATACATTTCAGTGGTAGTCTCATCTTCTGTTTAGGTTTTTCTTTAGTCTCACTTCCTGCTGTGTTGGTAAGAAGTGATTTGCTAAGATATTTATTTATTTATTTATTTATTGCATTTGCATCCCACATTTTCCCACCTATTTGCAGGCTCAATGTGGCTTACAATATTACATCATGGGAAACGCAATTCAAGAGTAGATAAACAATTGGTTACATAAAGAACAAGTGTAACATAATGGATATAATCAATTCAGTAAATCAGAAAACAGAATATCAAGTAAGTAGTGATGTGTTAGAATTCCTATTATTGATTATTATGGTAAGTCTTGTTAAAAAGAAAAGTCTTTAGTGATTTTCGAAAGTTGGTTAGGTCGTGAATAGTTTTCAGATCAAGTGGCAATGCATTCCACAGCTGCGTGCCAATGTAGGAAAAGCTGGATGCATGTACTAGTTTGTATTTTAGACCTTTACAGTTTGGGAAGTGAAGTTCCTGGATGGCAAATCAATTAGGTCTGTCATGTAGGCCGGAGCATTTCCATGAATGACTTTATGAACCAGAGTACAAACTTTGAACACAGTACGCTCTTTAACTGGAAGCCAATGCAGCCTCTCTCTTAGGGGTTTAGCACTTTCGTATTTTGTCTTTCCAAATATGAGTCTGGCTGCGGTGTTTTGGGCTGTCTGAAGTTTCCTGATGATATGCTCTTTACAACCAGCATATAGCGCGTTGCAATAGTCTAGATGACTTAGTACCATTGACTGTACCAGGTTGCGAAAAATGCATCTTGGGAAGAAAGGTTTTAGTATTGAGTTCTTTCTAACCGTGGTTTAATGAAGAACTGAAAAAACTAAAAACCCAAGTTAGAAGGTTAGAACGAGAATGGAATAAAAAGAAAGACGACTCCACATTCAACGCTTGGAAACATCTACAAAGAAAATACAAATATACCATCAGACGAACCAAAAGAGAATACAAAACTAAAATTGGGCCAGACTACAATGATACAATAATTGAATTGAAACTTGCATGCAAAATATCACAGATGCACATTTCCAAAAGCTGACATATTCCAATTAATAAATTCTGAATAAAAAAATGTTTTCTACCTTTACTGTCTGAGCATTTAGTTTTTCTATTACCTTTGGTCCAAGTGTCTTCTGTTTTATGCAGTGTCTTCTTTCCAGTTGATATTTTTTCTCTCACCACGTCCACCATCCTTTTGTGTCCTTATGCATCCTGTCTACCATCTGTAGCCCTGTCCCTATCCTTTCTCCAGTTTCAACATCTGCCATCAAAGTGTTCCAATCCAGCCCTTAAATTCAACAATCCCCCCCCCCACATCCATATCCAGCATTTCTCCTCACTCCCCTCCTCTCCACCCATGTGCATCTACTTCCTCTGTCTTCCCTCCCCTCCATCCATGACCATCATTTCTCCTTTCTCCCTTCCACTCCATCCATGTGCATCTCCTTCCTTTGTCTTTCCTTCCCTCCATCCTTGTCCAACATTTCTCCTCTTCCCTGCCCTCCACTCCATCCATGTCCAGCATTTCTCCTCCCTTCCCTCCATGTGCATCTCCTTCCTGACTTCCCTCCCCTCCATCCATCCATGTCCAGCGATCTCTTCTCTCCCCCTGCCCTCCCCTCCATCCATCCATGTCCAGCAGATCTCCTCTCTCCCCCTTCCCTCCCCTCCATCCATCCATGTCCAGCAATTCTCCTCTCTCCCCTGCCATCCCCTCCATCCATTCATCCATGGCCAGCAATTCTCCTCTCTCCCCTGCCCTCCACTCCAGCGATCTGTTCTCTCCCCCTGCCCTCCCCTCCATGTCCAGCGATTCTCCCTGCCCTCCCTCAGCTCCCCGACAGCCCTCATTTCCGTTCTTTCCTGCCCCCACCAAGCGTTTAACCCTTTTACTGTCCGTGGCAGCGACGTCAGTAAAGAAGAAGGCACTGCAGGCTCACCTCCAGCTTCTCCCTTCCCTCTTCACACAGTGTCCCGTCCTCGCGGAAACAGGAAATACATCATTGGAGAAGGCGGGACACTGTGTAAAGAAGGAAGGGAGAAGCTGGAGGCGAGCCTGCAGTGCCGCCTTCTTCACTGACGTTGCTGCCACGGACAGTAAAAGGGTTAAACGCTTGGTGGGGGCAGGAAGGAACGGAAAGGAGGGCTGTCAGGGAGCTGAGGGAGGGCAGGGAGAATCGCTGGACATGGAGGGGAGGGCAGGGGGAGAGAACAGATCGCTGGAGTGGAGGGCAGGGGAGAGAGGAGAATTGCTGGCCACGGAAAGTAAAATACGTGGGGGGGGGGGGGGAGGAACGGAGTTGAGTTGGGCTGCCGGTCGGGGAGCTGAGTCGGGAGGGAAGGAGCCCTGTGCTTGTGGGTCAACAGGGGAAGGTCACGGTTGGGCTGGGGAGGCTTAGCCTCCCCAACCCTCTTATACGGGGCGCCTATGGCTTGTACCTGGATTACTCTCTTGCCTGCCGCCTGCCTACTGACTGGCGCTTGTACCTGGATTTCCCTCTTGACCTGCTGCCTGCCTGGACGATTGTCACGTCTGTGGCCGTCACCCCTCTCAGAGTCACCATATTTCCAGCAGTCAGCTTCTGAGCTGGCTCTGGTCTGTTCTTCCTGTGTTTGTTCTGTCTCTGTTTCTGTGTGCTGGCTGCATTGGATTGTCTGTGTGCTGTTTCCTGTTCCAGACTTCAGCCCAGTCCAGTACGGATCTTCCGGCCTGCCAGACTTGCTTGTTTTGTTTGAACCTACACAGCACCCGTAGTTGCCTGGTGATTGCTGCAGCTGAGCCTCAGCTGCTGCTGGGCTTATTAGCCATTTTGAAACTCTCTGCTTTGCCTTTGCATCACCTAAGGCCCTGGTTTGTTGGTGCTTGCTGCACTTCTGCCCAGTCCAGTTTATAGTCTGTATTCTTGCCTGATTCTAGTTTAGTCTTTGTGTAGCTTTGTGTTCTGTACTGCTTGTTTACTGTATTGCTTGTTTCCCAGTCTTGCTCTTGTTTTTGTATGTCTTTGTCTAGTGCTAGGTTGTCTGTGTTTCTTGTTTCAGTGGCTGCTTACAGCTTTCAGTTCTGTCTCTTGTCTACCAGTGTTTCTTCCCTGTTTCAGTGGCTGCTTGCAGCTTTCAGTTCTGTCCCTTGTCTGTCTCCTAGTCTAGTATTCTGCCTAGCCTCCCTGTGTTTTCTAGTCCCTGTGTGTAACCTGCTGGTATCCAGTTTCTGCCCTGTCCGGTAAGCCCTGCCAGCCACCTGCACTCGGGCTCAACTCCTGAGGAACGGTGGCTAAGTGCAGGTGAAGTCTAGCTGGCTCTGTCAGAGTTCTGCCTTATCCCGGTGTGGGGTGGTTTTGCCTGCCGCTGCCGCTCCTCGTGAAAACGTGACAACGATACATTCATCACCCCGTTTCCAGCTCAGTGGGCCCCCTCTAGCACCAGCCCTATATAAGCTTCAATTGAGCAGCCCAATAGTACCACACTAAATTGGGCATTCCCCTTCCTCTCAAGTCCACTGATCCCCACATCACCTTCTTAGCTAGTCTCGAAGGGCAATCCCACCAAACAAAGCTGGATATTTCAGACTGAAGTCGCACAAGTACCACTCTCGGTACTGCCGGTGGGGGGGGGAGGGAGAGTCTGAAACAAGGATAGTAACCTAGGCAACAAGGTTCCACCACGAGAGCCAGCAGTTCTTCCAGTTGTTCAAGTCCCGGTGTAACTGTTGGAATAATGGGGTATAATTCAAGGCATATAGTTGACAAATCTTTAGATATCTGTATACCCTGATAATGGAAGCTAACCTGTGCTCTGCGAAAGGGAAAGGATTGCGACAATCTATCCTCCTCCTCCTCCTCTAAGGTAACACCCATAAATTCTGACTTTTCATAGTTAACTTTAAAGCCCGCCTTTTCCCCAAAACTGTTAAGCTCCCTTATTATTATTGGTAGGGTCAGCTGGGGTGCTCTCACATAAAACAGTATGTCATCAGCAAATAAAGCAATTTTGTGCTCCATACCCCCTATCTGCATCCCCTTTATATCGGGCAAGGATCAAATCCTTTGAGCAAAGGGTTCGATAGACCATGCAAATAATAGAGGGGAAAGGGAGCAACCCTGTCTGGTTCCCCTCGTAATGGAGAATAGTGAAGAATAGCTTCCATTTACCATAATATGAGCCATGGGATCTTTGTAGAGACACTGCAACCATCTGTTGAAATTAGGGCCAAAGCCTATAAATCACAAATCCTCCCACAGGTACAGTCATTCGATCCTATCGAAGGCCTTTTCAGCATCCTTGGTCAACAGCGCTAATGATTCCCCATGAACCTGCGCCACCCCAAAGTAAATTTATAGTTCGTCTTATATTGTCTGCCACCTGGCATCCAGGTATAAAGCCAGTTTGTTCTGTTTGGATAAGTTGGGGGAGCACCCTGCCTAAGCGATCAGCCATGATCTTTGCTAAAATCTTTACATCAATGTTGAGTAGGGAAATTGGCCTGTAGGATCCACTGACTGTAGGGTCTTTACCTGGTTTTAAGATTATTGATATCCCCTCCTCTTGCATACTGGGCGATTTGGGAGTGGTCTGCAAAACAGGCGTTGCCCACTCTCCTTAGAATAGGAGCTAGCTCTGTGATAAAAAGCTTATAAAACTTTGCAGTATAACCATCCACTCCTGGAGCCTTCCCGCCTTTGTGCCCTTTCACTACCCTTAAGATCTCAGCTAGGGCTATTGGTGCCTCTAACCTGTCCCAATCTGCTTCAGTTATGCTCTTCAAACCGTCTCTAAATATTCTTGAATCTTTTGACGGCTGAACCCCTTTGCCTCTAGCATACAATTTAGTGTAGAACTGAACAAACTGCGCCCTCATCTCCCTATCTTGGTAGTACAAAATGTCTGTAGGTCCCTTAATTTTAGTGATGGTATTCTTAGTCTGTCGCTTTCTAAGATGATAGGCCAGCATTCTCTCTGCTTTATTGCTAAGTTCATAGAACCTCTGTTGAACCAGTCATCTATGAAATTCCATCTGATCCACCTGAAGCCTCTGTAATTTTGATCTGCAGGCTAGCAGTTTGGGTAAGAGTCTCTAGACGCACTGATTGTGTGTGAAGCTCCATCTCTTTAATACTTCGTTCCCGCTTTCTTCTCGCTCCCCACTTAATAAGAAGACTGTGTATCTATATGTATTCTATAAATTGCGCCTAAGTTAAGTGTGGTTTACAGAATACACGTAGCGCCATCCATGTGCCTAAAATTCAGGCAGTCATTTTCACTAATGAAAACCTGAGATAAATGACCAAGTTTAGTTTTAGGTGTTGAACAGACTATTCTCTAACACTGTGTGTAAATTGTAGGACTGCCCACAACCTGCCCATGGTCTTGCCCTCTTTTGAGGTCCCCATCGTAGAATTTACATAGATTGCTTTGTAGAATATGCTTAGCGAGTAGTGTGCGTAAATTCTAAATAGTGCCAATAATTGCTTGTTGTTTTTTTATTTTATTTTATTTTATTTTATTTTATTTATGCATTTAACACTGTTACACAAGCAATAATCTTGTTACATGTAATACAGGAATCAAAAGAAGTCAGATAAAGATTTAACATATACTCGTTCACAGAGATTGATCAACAGAAAAACCAAATAATTCACTTTTATCCCTTTCTTAGACCACAAAAATTGGGGGGAGTGGAAAGTAAATCAGGGAGATCAAAGAAAGGAAAAAAGGTAAACCAGAGGAAAGACTTCATGCCCACCACCTATTATCTTTTAAGTCTTACTGATATTATAGCTCAGATACCCTTTTCAGGTCTATGAAAGTTCTTAATTGATCTGGGGTAAAGAAAGCATACTTAATTCCAAGATATTTTGCTATACATTTACAAGGTTATGCTAGCAAGAAAGTTGCACCCATGGACTTCATCTCTTCTCTCATATCTAGGAATTTCTTTCTTCCGTCTTGGGTAACTTTAGTAACGTCAGGAAAAATCCATAATTTTTTACCACAAAACTTTTGATGCATATTTTTAAAGTACAGCTTTAGTATAGCATTAAAATCCTGCTCAAATACAAATGAAATCAGGAGTGTAGCCCTATTGGTTACTTCAGTTAATGAGTCCTCTAGAATCAATGAAATATCTTTCAGTTCCTCAGATTTCTCTTGTTCTAATACTTCAGGAATCTCCTCCTGACTCTTTTTTACAGGAAGAAAATATATCTTGTTTATTGGAGGAATATTTTGTGGAGGAATCTTCAAAATTTCAACAAAGTATTTTTTGAATAGCTCTAAGGGGAGGATTCCTATTGGTTTGGGAAAATTCAAGATCCTCGTGTTCAAGTGTCTATTATAGTTTTCTATTTGTTCAATTTTTTGACGTATACTTGAAATCTTTCATAAGCACTGAGACATTTTCTTTTTGATTATATCATTTTGAGACCTCTGTACCTGATCATTAAAGTCTTGTTTCAATCTGTCCACCGATTTAGAAAGTTGGTCTACAGTGGAGACCAGGTTCATCGTTTCTTGAGTGGATTTTGTAATCAAAACTTTCATATTTTCCATAGCCTGCCATAAGGTGTCGAGCGTTACCACCATGGGGGGATTTGACGATCACTTCCTTCCCAGGTTCACATTAACTGCCGATAACTGTTCCGAGAGAGAACCCTCTCCGCAGGCCCCAATATCCGCGCCTTCCGCGTCTTGCAGGCCTGCTTTCTCTTCTCACGTCACGGCAGGGCATGGTGGGTTTCCAGCCTTCGGAGGAGAAAGCGTGATCTCATTTTCCAAAGACGTCGGGTTCCCTTCCGCGACATTTAGCGTAAATTCAACTCTGGACTCTATCGGTGGGCGCCAGAGTGTAAAACTGTCCAATGTCCGCTGTTTTGGGGAAGATGCGATAGCTGGAGAAGGTAAGGCTCTGATAGTCCCCTTTGTTTTGGTATGTGGCATAATTCGATAAGAAGAAAAGTTTGAATAGAACAAACGTTCGGTCCGTCTCACTGCTCTCGGCGTGTTAGTGCCATCTTAGTCACTCCCCCAATAATTGCTTGTTAACATTGAATTATCTGCACTGATTGGCTCATTAACCAATTGAGTTGCACACACAAATAAAAATATGGTCAGTTATATTTATTTATTTATTTGTTTGTTTGTTATATTTGTATCCCACATTTTCCCACCTATTTGCAGGCTCAATGTGGCTTACATGGTACAGTAGAGGCGATCGCCAATACCGGTATGAACAAATACAAAGTGAGGTTATGACAGAGTAATGATCAGTGTGATAGACACATTGGGGGTAAGAAGAAGGGAGAGTTGGGTTATGTCCAGTACGAACTTTTATATTGTTCTGTTGCAGGGTTGAGGCATTTAGGTTGGTTCGTTGGGGTATGCCTTTTCGAACAGGTTAGTCTTCAGGAGTTTCCGGAAGTTTAGGTGATCGTATGTTGTCTTCACGACGATTGGTAATGCGTTTCATAATTGTGTGCTTATGTAAGATAAGCTGGATGCATAGGTTGATTTGTATTTGAGTCCTTTGCAGCTTGGGTAGTGGAGATTTAGGTATGTTCGTGTTGATCTTGTTGTGTTTCTGGTTGGTAGGTCTATGAGGTCTGTCATGTATTCCGGGGTATTACTGTAGATGATTTTATGAACCAGGGTGCAGATCCCCATCCTCGCGGTTACTGTAGGTCCCCGTCCTCATGTCATTCTCTAGTCAGCACCCAAGAAAGTAAGTAGAGCTGTAGTTGAATTTGCACAAAGATTATAGTTAACACATCAGACTGATACGATAGGCTTAAGCAAGACATTGTACTAAAGCGAACAGGCCTATCAGACAGGAGCAAGCTCAACAGGGGAAGAGGAAAGAGAAGTGATAGATTTCCTTATATCGTTCACCTTCTGTATAAACACATGGGTGAATTTTTCATCCAAATCTGATACTACCGAAACATTCTGAGAAGGGCTGGTAACCTGATAAAAAATCCTATATAATAATTCTCACCTCCAACGTTCTGACTTGCTGCCTGGGACCGTGGCTCATTCCGAGTTGGTCAGGATGGCTCCGTAGATCAGGCTGACATCACCGTAGCCATTATGATGTCAACTTCAGAACCCGGGGGGGGGGGGGGGAAATAACATGCCTCACAGCTGATCCATGTCCAGAGGAGGGTCACTGAACATAGGTGGCTGGAGGGGGGGGGGCAGGGGAGAGAGGAGGGTCGCTGGACATGGGTGGCTGCATGGGGGGGCAGGGGAGAGAGGAGGGTCGCTGGACATGGGTGGCTGCATGGGGGGGCAGGGGAGAGAGGAGGTTCGCTGGACATGGGTGGCTGCAGGGGAGATAGGATGGTCGCTGGACATGGGTGGCTGCAGGGGGAGAAGAGGGTCGCTGGACATGGGTAGCTGCAGGGAAGCCGAGGAAAACCTTGCTAGCGCCCATTTCATTTGTGTCAGAAACGGGCCTTTTTTACTAGTCTTAAATGTGAGTGATTCGTATGTCGCTGGAGTAGGGAAGAAAAGTATTCCTGCTTTGCTGTCGTAATTGCAGTTCTGTATTGGAAGGCTGTATCCTTAAAAAAGGCGAGATCTGATGAACACCTAAACTTAACACCTGCGTTCATGATTGCATAGCTGGCACTTGAGAAGACGGAGCTCTTGATAATACTAGGGATGAGTCTCATGATGAGAAGCTTTTAACAGATAGCAGAGGGACAGCATTGGCCAGGACATAAGATAATGTCGTGTGCTATGTAGACAGCTGAGACTCCAGTGAAGAAGAAGGAAGGGGGTCACACAAAGCAAAGGAGTGGTCAGGTGACCTGTAAATGGATTTCTACAAAGGCAGATGGTAGATGATAGTAGAATGTAAGGAGACAGTGATCTCACCAAGGAACAGGAAGAGGAGAAATGGAGGAAGGTGCGTGAGATGAAGGTGTAATGATCAGGTCTAAAATGTGACCAGATTAATGTGTAGGAGTGGATACATGTTTTCTCTTTGAGCAGGGACTGTCTTTCTTCTATGTTTAAACGTGCAGCGCTGCGTACGCCTTGTAGTGCTATAGAAATGCTAAATAGTAGTAGTAGTAGTGCTGGTTTAGTTTCAGTGAGAAAAGAAAGAAAATCAGAGATAACGGGATCATCGGGAGTAGAAATGTGAATATTAGTCACCCATAGTAATGAGAGGTATTGATAAGACAGTAACATAGTAGATGACGGCAGAAAAAGACCTGAACGGTCCATCCAGTCTGCCCAACAAGATAACTCATATTTGCTGCTTTTTGTGTATACCCTACTTTGATTTGTACCTGTGCTCTTCAGGGCTGCATGGGGGGGGCAGGGGAGAAAGGAGGGTGCTCTTCAGGGCACAGACCGTATAAGTCTGCCCCGCACTATCCCCGCCTCCCAACCACCAGCCCCACCTCCCAATCACCGGCTCTGGCACAGGCACAGACCGTATAAGTCTGCCCAGCACTATCCTCACCTCCCCACCACCAGCCCTGCCTCCCAACCACCGGCTCTGGCACAGACCGTACAAGTCTGTCCAGCACTATCCCCACCTCCCAACCACCAGTCCCGCTTCCCACCACCGGCTCTGGTACAGACCGTATATAAGTCTGCCCAGCCCTATCCCCGCCTCCCAACCACCAGCCCCACCTCCCGATCTTGACTAAGCTCCTGAGGATCCATTCCTTCGGCACAGGATTCCTTTATGCTTATCCCACGCATGTTTGAATTCCGTTACCGTTTTCATTTCCACCACCTCCCGCGGGAGGGGAAAAGGGCATCATAAATTGCTTGCAGAGATGTATGGGAAACGGGGGGAGGTAGGTACACTACAATAAGTGTTATAAAAAGGGATGAGTTCAATCACAGAGGCAAAGTCATAGCCTCTAAGGCAGTAGAAGAATATCGGTGTAAAACAGTAATATTAAGAGAAGAAAAAAATAATAGCTTGTCCACCACTATGCTTATGGGAACGGTTAGAGAAATAAGCTGAAAACTAGTTGGGCAAGATTGTTCCAGAAAGAAAAGATCAGAATCTGATAGCCATCATACTGTAAAACAAAGTCCAAGTCAAGGGCTAGGACAAGATAGATAAATTGTGATTTTTGGCAAACGAGACATGGCCTAAAATTAGTGCAATTTGATTTATCCACTCTCAGCTTCTTTAGAATTGGTGTTATGATGGACTCTCTAAGCTCCGGGGAGTCATTCACAATTTTTAAAATCCACTCTAACATAATTTTAAAGCAATATTTGATGCTTATAGGCTTTGGATCCAACACTAAATAAATGGTGTTAAGTAGGGGTGGGCAACTGTGGGGCAAATCACATAATACCAAACTTCAGGAGAGAGTTGGCAAAGAGTGAGAAGTAAATTTATCTTGGCACTCTGGATTACCTCACAGACTCCTCACTCGTAATCCGAAATTCAGGACAGTCCAAAATTATAGATACCTTATACTAAGATACAAGGCTCAGGTGTTATAAAAATGGGAAAAGCTATTTATTAGACAAAATTGGCAGCAAATATGATCAGAGACAGTGAATTATGCAAAATTATCCAAAATGATGGTACAGTTTAAGTACCTGTCCAGGGAACTAAGATATAGCACACACTAGCCTAATCCTGAAATACCGGATACCTAACAACCCCAAGCACTATCAGGCACAAAGGAGATAGCAATTCATCTGTCAGATGATCACTCACAACACTTGATCCCCAGTGGTCAGGAACTGATGATATTCTGTACGATCTGGAACTCACAGTTCTATGAATATCTTCTTTCTCGTGGGAATACACTTTCATTTGCACTTGCACTACACTGTGCATGGTTGTGAATAAGCGAAAATACCCGTGAATAGTGAAAATGGATTGCACTTTAGTTTCTGTGAATAAGCGAATCAGTGAATACATAAGAACATCAAGCAAAAAAATGCCTCCATGTTCTACAAGGCGGATATCACTAGCATAGGTTTTTAATAATGCATATTTAGATTGAAACTGATGCTTTGTTTACAATCTAAAAACAGTGGTGTAGGTGTCTTGGTTTTAAGAAATTGTCATGCAAACTGCAGAAAGCTACAATTAGTTTTAAATGGCAGTGGTCAGTGTTGTTCCAAGGACTTGGTCAAAGTAAAGGAAAAATAAAAATGTATTTTTAATACAAAAGTAAAAGTACAGTGGAAAAACACATTAAACAATTTACTTAAGTGAAAGTAAAAAAAGTTATTGCCAAATATAATACTTTTTGAGTTTGTAAAAGTTTGAGTTGTAAAAGTACCATAGCAGCAATTAATGCAACTATTATTAATATTTTTATCTCAACAACTTTATTGCTCTACAATTCAATCCACCTTACTTTTAGTAAAACTAAATTTTGAAAATGATTGTCACTCATGCAGGTGTGCTTGGTAGACATTAAACCAGCCAGCTAATAAGGTGTTCATCAACTTCAATGGCAGGAAGTGAATTGTTCCTTCTGATAAAAAGTTCCTTCAAATTAGGCAAGGCTTCAGTCAATATTACTGATGCCTTTTGACTGGGTCTGTGGATATTATTTATTTACTTTTTTTTTTTTTTTTTTACAATTATACCCCACATTATCCCGAAAATACTCAAGTTCAGTGTGGCTATAAATAAACAACAGACAAGGTTTACAAAGCCATAAACAAAATATCAAATATAGACCATTGATGGCTGGTTGCAATCTAAGATGCTCCATCAATGGATAGAAACCTCTCTAAGAGGAGAGTTTTCAGTCTTTTACGAAATACCAAGTAATCAGGCTGACCCTTGATTGTCATTGGGAGTGAATTCCTCCACTTAGCACCCTGATATCTAAAGTCAGCAGAGTGAACTGACTTATAACACACTCTCTTGCAATCTGGAAGATGAAGTTTAAGATAGTCCCTAGGACTAGAGGACCCTATGTCTGAAAAACTTAAATTATTCTTTGCTATACGGAAATCATCATCATCAACATTGTCAATATCATCTACATTAGAAGTAGTGCAGTCTAATTCTTTATTTGCATTTTCATCTTCATTATCGTCATGCTGTCCAGAGAAGTCTTTCACAAAGCTGGAATCATTGTCTGTTAGTCTAACAGTTTTTCATCTGATGGCAAACTGTTTGAATATCTTTGAGAAATGATGCAAGAAAGTCAAATGTGGGGGAACCCTTCAGTCTTAAGGCCAGACAAGCAGATTTCCTCTAAAGACTCTTATCAATCCAATGGACAGTCACCTCAGTATGACATTTTCCATTGGATGACCAGCTGTCTGTTGTGGTAGAGACATATATCTTATTCACCAAGAATTGCAGCTAGCTTCAGCATCATCTCTGCTTCGAAGTGACCTAACTCATCACTGTTCTGTTTGGCTGGAGGCCATTAGCAGCTCAACAAACACAGGTAACTCCGCTGATTTCACAGGCTATATTCACCGAACAGCAACATTTAAGGTGAGATGATCTACTGTTTGTGTGACAAGGTTTGCAGTGACAAAATCCTGTTTCACGTTTTGCTGTTTCATTTGGTTTACTGAGGAATTCTCATTTACATCTTGCTGCTGCTTTTACTTTTAACTGCAAGTATTGGATTTAACTGAGTAAAAGTTGATGAAATTACTTTAGTAAAAGTAACAAATGTTTCCTATACTACTTTACAAGTAAAAGTGACAAAACATTTACTTATGTACAGTAATTACATTTACATAACACTGATAGTGGTATTGCATCAGGGCTCCTATAAAAACATGGGGAGTCCAATACTGCTGAATTTTTGTCATTTGGGGGACAGATGAAAGAAGAGGATTGTCAGGTTGGGTGAAAGATGTGGAGAAAAGGGATACTGATGTTGTGTTGCATTTCAGAACGAAGATGAATCTAAGCCAGACAGACCAGATGGATAATTTTGGTCTTTATCTGCTGTGATTTACTGCGTTTCTGTGCCTTGTCTTTTGTGATTCTTCTTAATAAGAACAAATTCATTCCTTCAGATTAAATGCTTTGGATGAAGCTGTTGAATGGAAGGTGCTTAATTTATCATTCGTTTTAGAAAAAGCATTGGTAGTGGTTATGTTTGAGATAAGAGGATTAAGGGTGTGTGGTAGAAGGCTACATCTAATTGTATTATAGGTTATACTGGTCATTATATAGTTTAAATGCAAATAATTAGAATTAACTGAATGACCCTTCTTAACAGTAGATTTTTTTTTTTGTACAACTTCTTTGCATTTTGAATAAGATTAAAAAATAAAATGTTGTAGAAGCATTGGGTAATTTATTGAAAGATACATTGATTCAATAGCAGGGTTAAAGTATTTAATTAGAAAGTGTACAGAATGACCCTTCTAGGGAAGGTGATAAGTTATATTAAATAACTTAGTTCCTTTGTCTCTTGACTTAAGATTAACATTGTGCTTAGCAATTAATGCAAAATTTCATCTCTTTCACTGGTAACCAAATATATCTGTGCTTCATTAATAGATTATTACAGATAACATCATATAATTAACAAGAGATGTGGGGAAGTAAAAATACAATTTGTATAAGCATTATTTGAGAGAAAATGTTAAATTTCTTAACTAAAAGGATATTTAAAGGGATAAAAGAAGGTAAAATAGTGTATAATTCTTTAAAGGAATTAATGTAATCTTTTCTGTATCCTTTAGAAAATAGGTGGAGATGGCTTAAGTATGTGAGAGTCATGTTCAATGAGCAATTCAAAACTTAATGAACTCCTGACAAAAGGATCTGTATGATCATTCATGTCTATTGAAATTAAACATTTTGCAGTCATTCAAAAGCTGACATCTGTTACTTAGGTAGACCTATAAGTATTTTTCAGACCTGAAGCACATGAGATATGGGTGTGTTGTTGTTTTTTTTTTTTATTTCAGACATTATTTATTGAACTTTTAGTGATAGAAATAAGAGAGAAAAACATTTATTGAGCTTTTAGTGATAAAATTACGAAAGAAAAACATAACAAATTGAAAACCTAACCACAAAAAAGGAAGAGATATGAATAGACCAAGTCAACCGTCTCATGTATTCAAATATGCTTTCACTGGTGACCAGACTTGTAGCTCAACAGTCACTAGCAAGTTCCAATTTATAGTTAACACAAATGGTGTACTGAGTAGATTGTACTGAATGTTATTGCTATGCTTCTAGTTGGTTGTGATAATTTTAAGACCAAGTGCAAATAAGTACAGGCAAAGGTTTGGAGCAGTGTTTAGATAAAGGTGTCAAAATGGCATTACTTCTTCATATTTTAACTGTGGACGTCAGAGTGTCCTCAAGATGTAAAATATCTCTGATGGTAGTCCATATCGACATCGAAAAGGACTGTAATTTATTACAAGAATAGAGCATATGAAATAAAGTGCCTGATTTTTTATTTCAATGCCAGCAATAATCTGACTGTAGATGGTTGATACTGAAGAGTTTCCTGGGAATCCATAATGCAGAATGAGAAAATAGACTGTGCCAAAGCAGTAGCTATGGATTATTTGGAGATTGTAGACAAAAAGAATCCCATTTCCCCCCTGGTATAGAAGTACCAAGATCTTTTTCCCATACAGCCTGTATAGCCGTGGGAGGACAAATATCATATAACTTAATGTCTTTGTAAATGGAGGCGGCATTGTGCTGTTTATGTGTGAGTGAAGCCAAGTATCGAAACAGACTAGGAAGACCTTCCACAGTTATGACAAATGTCTTGTTTTTCATGATACGTCGATGTAGTTGAAGCCAGTGGAATATTCTGAACGTGAAAGACCATATTTCTTAGTCAATTGACAAAATATAAACATAGTTTCAGTAGACATAATAAAATCCAAATTATGAATTCCATTCTTCATCCATAATGTCCAATGTAACTGAGTATTGGCCATCATAATATTTGGATTCTGCCATATAGATTGATAAATGGTATGGGATGCCTTGGCTTGAAAAGAAGAGTCCAAGTATTTGAATGAAAACAGTGTACAGGACAATAGCTTATGTTTTATCCTAGAAAGTACCTGGTAGCTCAATAAGGATTGGAAAGATTATGGAAGAATTAAATCAGATTAGAACTTATCCCAACTAGGTACTTCAGGCAGAGATATATCCCAAAATCACTACCACCCTTAGCATAATATAAATGCTAGATGGTATTTATAGAAATCGGGGAAATTCACATGACATAAATTTTTAGAGCAGGTCAAGGTCCTGAGAGCTGTTCCGGAAGGGTTTCTTTTTCTTTCTTTCTTTTTTTTTTAAGATTCTTCTCCAGAGACAAGCAGGCCATATTCTCACATGTGGTGACGGCATCCTCGTCGCCCGGTGTGGAGCATTAAAAAAGCTAATATTGCTGTAAGGGCAATGCGCAGCATCTTTACCACGCATGCGTTAGTACCTTCCTACCCGCCACAAGAGCACGGGGACCAGCAGTCTCTTCTTATTCGCTGTGAGGAGAGGATACACTTTCAGCTGCTCCTCACACCATCTAGCGCGCGAGTACTTTTTTCAAATGAGTTGTGCCTTCCCTGGGAGATTTTTTTTCTCCTGTTTTTTTTTTTTCTTCTTATTTTTTTTGTCCCTTTTTGGCCTCCTTTATTGGTTTAGGTGTTTTCTCCACTTTTAAATTTTATTTTATTTTCGCCCTCTTAGGCCTGCGCCCTGGTCGGGACTCGGTCCTTGTATTTTTTGGTTGGTTTTCCTCTTTTTTTTTTTTTTTTTCTGGCACCTTCGAGCCATTTGATTTGGCCACAGCTGTTGTCCCCTCCATATCATCGAAGATTCCCAGGCGCTTTAAGTGCTATACCTGGTGCAGTAGAACCATTTCTGGCAAGGACACTCATTCTTGGTGTTTTCAATGTTTGGGGCCTGAACATACCCCTTCCAGCTGTGTTCTGTGTATTCGTAAGAAAGAACCAAGCTGGCCAGAGAGTCTCAGCGAGATAAATTTGTTGGGAGCCCGGTCTGAATCCTCGACGTCTGTATCAGGCATGGACCTAAAGAGTTGCACCAGGTACATCGGTCCACATTGCTGCTGGGCATACATTGAGTGGGATACATACATACATACATACATCTTAAGTTCTGCCTGCTGGCTTAATAGCTTTCTGAACTCCTCATGGGGTGACCTCCCCCCCCCCCCCCCCCCCCACACACACACACAGCCACTAACGGGGGTGAGGCCCTGTCAACAGGAGATCAAGAAGACACCAAGGCAAAAACAGAGAATGAAAAGGATAAATAAAAGTGAAGTCAAGGGAGTGAATTTGGATTTAGCTCACACCGTTTTACTAATTGCTCCAAGTGAGTTACATTCTTCACACCCCTGGGAGCCTTGTCCCCGCCCTCCCACATTTCACAACATTTCAGATTATCGAAAGGGTCAGACAGCACCACTGTCACTGTCCCATTCATCCCCTACCTGGCAGACTAGGAGTGGGGCCTCATCCATCCCTTTCAGCAATTTGAATTCTGCTATGTGGCCATGTCCATGAAAAGTATGAGATTCCTCTATTAGGTTATATCCCAAGACTTCTGGCTTCCTATGGCAGTTCACTGGTAGATGTTTAAGATTCTGAGTCTGTTTGACATATTTGGTGAAATTTTCATATATCAATGAAAATCCTGTATATTAAATTAAAATCTTTGAGACAAAAGTGTGCAGTTATAATTCTTTCATGTTAATTTTTTCCTCTGTGCGAAGTTGGTGGACCTCACATATCACCTAGATAAGATTTTTTGATAGTGCTGGGGAGGGAAAGGGAATGGGACTTGATATACCGCCTTTCTGTGGTTTTTGCAACTACATTCAAAGCAGTTTACATAGTATTTACAAGTACTTATTTGTACCTGGGGCAGTGGGAGGGTTAGTTGACTTGCCTAGAGTCACAAGGAACTGCAGTAGGAATCGAATCCAGTTTCCTAGGATCAAAGGCCACTGCACTAACCACTAGGCTACTCCTCCACTGTAGCATGTCTTAGAGCATATGGGTACAATAGAAAAATGTGGGAAGGAGGTTCTGGAAGCCAAATTTAGGGTCTTACAAGTGGATGATCAGAAGCCCCACGCTGTTCCATACAGTGCTCTAAAAATAGTGCTGAAACAGTGCGTGACTATAATGCCCCTATGATCAGAGATAATAGCATGCAAATTTAACCACGCTATTATCTCTGATCATGGGGTAAGAGTCCGCACTTGTTTGACAGGTCCTCCCCAAACACAAAACAAATCCCTAGTGGCCAAAGTGGGCTCCCACCTCTACCCCCCACCTGCCCTGGTGGTGTAGCGGACCCCCCCCCCCCCCCATACTTAATTATTGGAAGAGGGCGGGTGGGGGGGTAGAGGTGGGAGACCACTTGGACCACCAGGGATTTCTTTAGTGGGTGGGGGTGGGGCTTGAGATCCTCCAGCCTTCCGTGTCACTATTTTGGGGGGAGGCTGGGAGGCAGTAGGCCACCAGGGTCTCACTTTTTTGGATGGGGTCTGGTGTTCCAGTGGAACCCCAGGATATAGTGGCAGCCCAGGCTGCCTGTCTGTGACGGGAAGGGGGGGGGTGTTGTGGAAACAGAGCCCTAACCCTACACCAGTTCTGAGCTGGCATAGGGTTAAGGCACTATTCCACCCCTACAATCAGAGCGCTGTTCTCTGATCACAGGGGAGGGAACACAAGCAAAGCTCATGTAAATCTAATTTAAATGAGTTCTGTTAGGCTTCGCTTGGGTGCTGTCAGCCTGCTGATCATGTGGTGGGGGAGGTAAAAGCAGGCGCTAGCCCAGCATTAGTGGCCTCTAGCTTAGGCTAATCCCAAAAGATGTTTTTTATTTTCTTTTCTCTCTTTCTCGTTAATCTGTCATTCCCTCCCTCCCAGTTATTCCTTGTTCTCCAAACTTGTACTCCTTTTTCTCTGTCAGTCTATTTTCTTTAATTTTGCCTCTTGTCCAGCTTCCCTTTTTCCTCTGCTGTTTTTCATTCCCTTTTAAATCCACTCTAATCACCTTACTCCTTTAGGTCCAGTTGCTCAAAACTCCGGCACTGTTCGGAACAACGCTGGAAAAATAGCATCAGATCAATGCAGCTCAGCAGCTCCCTCATGCTCAATGCTAATGACTGGAAATTTAAGCATGGTCATATCAGTGAGCATGAGGGACAACTGTGGGAGGATTGTTCCTTGGCATGCGCTAAAGAGTTGTGCATTAGCCCTGGTGGTCTGGTGGACCCCAGCCCCCCAAAACAGATAACACCCTGGTGGTCTGGTGGGACCCCATTCACCCCCCCCCCCCCGGGCTAGTCCTGGTGTTATAGCAGCGGGCCCCCCAGTCTCCTCCTACCTCGAAGAAAGGTTGAGGGAGTAGAACTCCCTTCTCCTCAAATGGTGGTGCCCTGCTTGGGTGCATCCCTTATATGGTAGTTAAGCCCCTCTCAGTGCATCATGCCACCATTTTGCAGAACTGCCTAGCAGGAGGAGGAAGTCCTAGTCCCTCCTCTTTTCTTTGAGGTAGGAGGGGGTTGGGGGGGTAAGAGTCCCCACTGGACCGCCAGGGTTTTTTGGGTTTTTTTGAGGGAGGGTGTCATGGTTCCACTGGACCACCAGGGATGGGAGTTTTTGGGATGGGGGGTCTGGGGTCCACTGGACTACCAGGGCTGTGACGGCCAGTCTCCCTATTCCTCCTCTGCTCGGCAGAACCTTTACGCCAGCTCTTTGTATTTGACGGGTTAAAGTATTTAAATAGAGAGTGTACAGAATGATCCTTCTAGGGAAGGTGATAATTTATATTAAATAACTTAGATCTTTTGTCTCTTGACTTAAGATTAACATTATGCTTAGCAATTAATACAAAATTTCATCTCTTTCACTGGTAACCATTTGGCGGGAACTAGTCCGGCGCTAATGGCCTCTAGTGCCCACATTTGCTTCTGAGCATCAAGGGCTTAGTTTTTCTCCTTCGAGGCTTCCAGCACTGTTGCAGCCTCCTTTCCAGGCAGAGAGACTATAGCAGCAGTAAAGGATAAAACCTTCAGAAGGCTTCTACAACCTGTTGACCAAGAGATCTTGTAGTATGTTAGTGCTTTTATGTTACATAAATAAGACTGTGCAAGGATGACACTTAGCAACATGAAGTTGTCATTCTGTGAGTCAGCAGGAACTGCTTGTTACATGTACTGCACCAAATGCCTCAATTCTGACTTAAGCACTAAATATTCTCAATATGATTCTCATGCACTGCCAATTTCACTGTATATCAGCTGACTTCTTGTCTGTTGGAGGAGTTAAATAGCTAAAGGACTGCCACTACCATTTTTTGCCCCTTTTTTCATTTCACACTCATCCCTTGCTCCGTTTATTAATTTTCTTTGGTAATGCCTTGAAATATTTCTTCCCATCCAATTTCCAAGATTTTTTAGTGTCGAATTTGAGGTTTGGTCTTTGCAGTCACATTTGACACTTAAGGCTCATGTATGTAGTTTTCTTTTTTCACAGATTTATTATTTTAGGAAGTGATCAATTTGAGATACTGCTTTGTTGTTTCCTGCAGAAATGTTTACAGAACAAGCCAGCAACTTGACATGCCCACCTCTTCAATGTCGCCTTCGGCACCTAACCACTATACCTCTCTTCAGGAAATCTAGACTGCCCCAACTTGACATTTCGTCCTTTAGATTGTAAGCTCCTTGAGCAGGGACTGTCCTTCTTTGTTAAACTGTACAGCGCTGCGTAACCCTTATAGCGCTGTAGAAATGTTAAGTAGTAGTAGTAGTAGTAGGATGGTGTACTCAGTTGGTAGATTGTTATACTGAATACTGTAATTTTAGCAGGAGATGTTCCATCCTTATCTCTCCAGTTAGTGTGAGTCCAGTTATTTTCAGAGCGTATTAAAAAGGCTCAGGTAGTTGACTCAGGTTATGCAGGCAACCATGCTTCATCAAAACTTCCCTCAAGAGAGGCCATTATCTTTGATACAACTAGCTGTGCCCATGCCCATATCATTATTGATCCCTGTTAGTTTCTCTATTAAATAGACATCATATTCACAGCTGGTCTCACCTCCATGTTCCCTCTACTGGAGTAGTCTGTGTCAGAGGAAACCTTGTTTTCTAAATTTGTGGAGATTAACTGTGAGGAGAACTACTGAGTTGTGAATGACCTCCAGTGGTCTTCTCTAATTTTTAAGTCGGGGCCATTTTTTGGTCCAGAAGAGCTGAAGGAAAGCTGACAAATATCTTACTACTTGGTGCCACAACACCCACCAATGCTTCTCAACTTCCATCCCCACCAGAACACCTGGATTCGATCACAAATGTAAAAAGCAGATAAACCCTCTTCCAGTACAGGACCACAAACTAAAAGCACTAATGTACACAAACAAAATCCTAAGGTGCCAGACTGCACGCAATACAACACCAGAGCTATAGAAAGAAATGCATTTCTTTGTGAACAATGCAAAATATAAAGAAAACAGATGTAAATTTTCAAAACTGACATATTTTAACCACTAAATTGAAAATAAAATGTTTCCTAGCTTTGTTGTCTGGTGATTTTATTATCCTAATATCTTGTTCCCAGTCTCCGGTTTCAATTCTATCTGTGTTCTTAACTCTGTTTCCAGGGCCCCCTTACCATTTACTGTGCCTTTTCTCTCCTTCATATTCTGCCCTACAGCCTTCTTTTGTTTTTATATTCAGCTTTCTTCCTTTTTCTGCCTGCATCTCATATCTACCTACCTTTCCATCTCTTCCCTTACCATATATCCATGATCTGCTTCCCCTCAATCCATATGCACCATTTCCTCCCTCTTCCCTTCCCCTTACCTGCCCTCCTTCCATGTGCACCATCTCCTCCTCTTCTCTTCCTACTTCCCTGCCCTCCATCCATGTGCACCATCTTCTCCCCCTCTCTCCTCTTTCCTTTCATCCATGTGCTGCTGCATCATCTCCTCCCCTCATAAGATCATAAATGTTGCCATACTGATTAAAAGTCCATCAAGCCCAGTATCCTGTTTCCAACAGTGGCCAATCCAGGTCACAAGTCCCTGGCAAGATCCCAGAACAGTAAAACAGATTTTATGCTTATCCTAGAAATAAGCAGTGGATTTTCTCAAGTCCATCTTAATAATTTATTTTATTTATTTATTTATTTACTGCATTTGTACCCCACATTTTCCCACCTATTTGCAGGCTCAATGTGGCATACAGAGTGTTGTTATGACAAAGTCATGACAGGATAATGGATACAATTGATGGTAAGCTGAAGATGGATGAGAAATTGGAGAATATGGTGTTAGGATAGTTTAGGAGGTGAATTTGTGTCTTTTAGGGTTCTTTTTGTAGGCTCTATTGAAGAGATGTGTCTTCAGAGATTTGAGAAAGTTACTTAGATAATGGCGTATAGACCTTTATTTTAGGAAATTATCCAAACCCCCTTGCTTCCCTCGCATCCAGCATCACTCCTCTGTATCCTGTGTCCCCCATTCCCAGCAGTTCCACTCTGTTCCTGCCCCTATGTGCTCTCTCCATCTATCTCTTTGCTGTATTTCTTTCACTCTCCATGTCCAGGATCTCCCCTCTGTCTTTTCTCCTGCGTCGAGCAGCTCGTTCTGCCCCCTCTTTTTTTCTTTTCACCTGCAGCAAGCACCACCCCTCCCCCCATGCCCAGGTTCTCTTCCCTTTCTCTTTTCTATATCCTGCAATAAACAGCCCCCTACCCCCCACCTTGGTCCAGCATCACTCATTTTGGCCAGCCCATCCCTTCCTGAGTCAGGCATCTCCCCCCTGCCCCCAAGCATCTGCATGTCCGCTCTAATCTTTGTTTCTCTTTCCTCGTCCTCTATTCACTCCCCACTTTGCGAGTCCAACATCGCTCCCTGCCTGCCTACCTCCCACACAATGGTCTTACAAACTTGATATCTTCCCAGAAACAATTCAGCCTGGCTAACCCTAGTGGCCTTTCTATCTATTTACTTATCATTTCTATAGTGCTACAAGGCATACGCAGCGCTGTACACCATATACAGAAGGCAGTCCCTGCTCAAAGAGCTTACAATCTAGATAAGACAGGTAAACAGACAGAACAATTAAGGGTAAGGGAATAAAGAGGTGAGGACAAAGGACAGGGTAAGTGAGTTAGGAGTCAAAAGCAGTGGTAAAAAGGTGGGTTTTGAGTTTGGACTTGAAAACGGCTAAAGACAGGGCTAGACGTACCGGCTCGGGAAGTCCATTCCAGGCGTGAGGTGCAGTGAGAATGTCTTTCCTTTGAATGTCTCTCCCATGAAGCAACAGGAAGTTGCTACAAATGAAAGATCCCTGGGATTGGCCAGAGAGAGCCTGTCTGAATTGCTGCTGGGAAGATGATCAAGTCTGTAAGACCATCAGGTGGGTGGGAATTAGGCAGGGAGGGATGCCAAACCCATGAAGAAGGGAGGGCACGGATGGTGGGGAAAGAGAAAGAAAGACCAGACCAGGCCAGGCAAAAGAGGGAGAAGAATAGGTGAGAGAGAGATGCCCAACTTTAGGAACATGGCAGTGTTCTTCAGTGCAAAGCCTGTGGTTTGTATCCAGTGGCAAAAAAAATTAGAATAACTGTGTGAACTGTCCAAGAGGTCCCAGAGGGCTGCCATTGGTTTGTGGGCCTTGCATTAAAGAATACTGCCTTAGATGATTTTGGTGTTGGTACCTGTAGTCGGATTTCCAAGTCTGGAGGTGTCATTAAAGGTTGACCCTGCTGCACACTGTTGCCTCCAATCTGTAGATGCCACCACAAGTAAAGGTAAGGCACAAATGCACCAGTTGCTCTACCAGTGTTAACAGACTCAACCTGGAATATCTGCCTCTTATGACCTCTTGACCATCATTAAAATCAAATATTCAAGGCCCTGGGTGGTGGTGATAACAGATCAAACAGTGGGTAGGTGTCAGCTGGCCTCATTACAAACTAACATTACAGGGCGAGCCAACATTTTTGGCACTAGCCATCTGGGTCTGGCTCACGGGACCCCCAACGTTTTTCCAAATAACCCAAAAACATCCTACTTCTGCAGAAACATCGGCCTGAAATTAAAGACATTTCTGAATACTTTATTTTTCAGCAGGATGGAGCACCAGCACATCGAGCTCCCAAAACAGCTGTTTAATTAAATCCCAGATTGCATTGAGCCTAGAGCTCAGTGTTGTCGAAGACGTTGTGAATGTGTCAAGATTGAAGGAGGACACTTTGAACATAAATTATGAATTAACTAAGAAAACCCTTATACTAATGTGTTTTCAAAGGTTATACGAAATGTTTAAACAATGACAAAGTATTTTGAAACTATGTAAGGGATCCCTTTTATTCCAGACACTTCGTAGTTTTTCTGTCTCTGCTGTAGCTGTATATGTCATGAAATATTTCTTTTGTATAGTTCGAGAATTTTTTCTCCTAGGGTTAGAAAATATTGCTGTAGCATGAAATACTGTTACTGAGATCTCCCATGTCAGTTGTAAAGTTAATTCATTTGGAAGAGCTGGACACTTTTTAAAATGAAGACTACATATTAAGGGAACTTTAATGGATTAAAGATGTCAGAGGAGCTGGTTTTGTGCAAATGTTTGCCCACTTTATTTCCTGAAAGATGCCTTAATTTAAGGAATGCTACAAATTGCTTTTTTTTTTCCCAGTGAAGCTGTTACGTTGCTTGCAGCTTAGGTTATGCTAAATTGGCACTGTAGAACAGAATGGTTTAAGAAGATAAATATCAGGAGCATTTTCTAAAGTAGCCTTCAGCCCTTTGGATTAATGGAAAAGAAGGTCCATAATATGTGTGTGGATTTCACTAATCTTGGAATAAAGTACAATTCCTGTGATTGTGTGATATGAAAATATTCTGAATTAATTTCCATATGTTTGAACTTTATGGCTGTTTAATTGTGGAAGAATGAGTTACTAGGTTGGCAAGCTTGTGAAAATAAGAGATAATGAGGTTCATTTTCAAATCACATAGACTTATAAAGTTACATAGGTTACTGTGTAACTTTGTAAGTCTATATGCTTTTAAAATGAGCACCAATATATCATTGTATTTGTCAAAAGAAAATTCTTATTTTTTTTTTCTTTCTGGCCTTTATTGTTTTAATAGGGTCCTCCAGATTTTCAGCAGCATACACCTGGACCCATATCTAGCAACTTCAGTCAAGTCCAAAGGCTTCCTCTCCAAGATCAGTGGAGAAGCCCACCTCCTCCACCTGAGAGAGAACCTTTCTTTATAGGAGGTAAAATACTTGATTGTAGAGTATTGTATCAGCATTAATGTGAAGTAGCAAGTTAAAAATCCATTACGTTGTACAGATAAAGATTGAATAATGTTGAACACTGTCAATACTATTTATCTGCTGCCACTTTTTTTAATCTACCTGTTCCTATATTCCAGCAGGCAGCCTTATAGAGAATCTGAGATTCTGATGGAAAAATATTAACCTCCAAAAAATGTTCTTCATTGCAATGCCCACAAAGCAGTGACAGCCCCTGTGGGGTTTCAACTTTTTTTGAAAGCCACCTGCTGTTAGGGTAGGGAGAGACTGCTTGATAGATTCTTTCTGTGGAGTGGGGTTTGAGAGAGAATGAGACAGGATGGATAAGTGGAATATTGAAACAAGTTTGAGAGACATTACTGGGGACAGGTATCATTTAGATGTGCTAGTTAGCACTGTGGTTGGTCCATGGATCTGCAGGAGAGGACTTTTGTCAGTTCCTCTTCAGCCCCCTTGGATCCATAGTGCCGCTACTTTAAGGACCGCTGTTCTTCAAGAAGTAGTAAATGTTATAAAGATAGAATTATGACTTTGAAACTGCTTATGTTTTGTGGTAGCTCCATTCAGATGTAGTTAAAATCAACTGGAATGAAGATTGTCATTAGCTGTTTTCTAGTATGCTTCTTTATGAGAAAAGTTATATAGAAGTGTTTTTGAAAAGCAGGATTTATCAGCCACACAAGTAAAGTGGGTGATAGTGCAGCCATGGATTGCTCTCTTAGAAAGCAAAATAAAAATTGAGCACGTGCAGGAATTTCTATACAGCTGTTCCTTTGTTGTCTCGCCTAGTTTAATTTTCCCATCTGAACTGTCACAGTGACATGGCTAGGCTCTTTCCAGTCTTGAGATTTGTTTCTTAAATTCAGCAGACAGAAATTTAATTTCTTTACAGGATCTTCTCCTTCATCCCTGCTAATCCAACCCCCCTCTCCCTTCAAGGAAAGTCTCAAATCCCCCCCTTCCCTTTGGCAAATGTATTCAGCATCAATGAGTTTGACCTAGCAGGCAGCTTGTTCCCCTCAACAAATGCTGTGAGTGGCTTCAGAACATGCAAGTATTGAGTGGAAGATGTCTATCCCAGGCAGCCCACAAGGTATGCTACAGGTATCTTCCCCTCTTCCCCCACTTTCCGTCTCTGTTGACAACGCCCTCATCCTCCCCGTCTCTTCAGCCCGCAATCTCGGAGTCATCTTCGACTCCTCCCTCTCCTTCTCTGCCCATATCCAGCAGACAGCTAAGACCTGTCGCTTCTTCCTCTATAATATTAGCAAAATTCGCCCATTCCTCTTTGAACAGACCACCCGAACCCTCGTCCACTCGCTCGTTACCTCTCGTCTTGACTATTGCAACCTTCTTCTCACTGGCCTCCCGCTTAACCATGTATCCCCCCTTCAATCTGTCCAAACTTCCGCTGCACGTCTTATCTACCGCGTGAACCGATACTCTCATATCACCCCTCTCCTCAAGTCACTTCACTGGCTCCCGATCCGCTACCGTATACAGTTCAAGCTTCTCCTATTAACCTTCAAATGCACTCAATCTGCAGCCCCCATTACCTCTCTACCCTCCTCTCCCCATATGTTCCCACCCGTAACCTCCGCTCTCAGGACAAATCACTCCTATCTGTACCCTTCTCCACCACCGCTAACTCCAGACTCCGCCCCTTCTGCCTCGCATCACCATATGCCTGGAACAGACTTCCCGAGCCCATACGCCCTTCCTGCCCATTTTCAAGTCCTTACTCAAAGCCCATCTCTTCTCCCTTGTTTTTGGCGCCTAACCACCTTCCCCATTCATGATACCTACACTGACTACATAGTTTGTAACCTTTAGATTGTAAGCTCTCTTGAGCAGGGACTGTCCTTCCACATGTTAAACTTGTACAGCGCTGCGTAACCCTGGCAGCGCTATTGAAATGCTAAGTAGTAGTAGTAGTAGTATCTCTGTTCAACCACAAGGCAGGAAACTGCACCTACTATGCAAAAATATCTCTGCTTGCATGGTTCTTCAGGGCTTTCAATATGAAGGAACTACAACTATCTTAAAGCACCTCATTGGTATCTGAAAGAAGAAAGGGTAAAGATCACTGGAATCACTCCAGTTTCAGAGTGAGTCTTCCATAAGGAAGTCAGAATGGAACTATCAAAGGAAGTGGGACTAGAAAGAGAAGCCCTCCAAAAAGAGATGAATCCTTCCTTGCTGCTTCCCTTTGGTGTAGGGAATCGAGCACTGAAACATTTCCACAGTGCATTGTTAGAGCAGAAAATACACTGCATCATCAGTGTTAATGTTTTTTTCTATGTATGTGTCAAATACAAAGTAAACCTGTCCTCAACACAGAGCTTAATTACGCATTGAGTGATTTGCATGCAGTGTAGACAGTTCATGCAACTATAAATATTCATTGTGCATATCCTGAAATCCTGACTGGCTGGCATGCCTCCAGAACCAGGTTTAGGAATTACTGCCCTATGAGTATCACTTTGCAGTTATCCACATTAAATTTCATCTGCCATTTGGATGACCAGTCTTCTAGTTTCCCAATTTCTCACAATCTACATACAATTTAACAATTCTAAATAATATATCAAATGCAAATTTGATCACCTCACTTGTCCATATTTCCAGATCACTTGTAAATATGTTAAAAAGCAGCAATCTCTGTACAGATCCCTATGGTACTCTACTAGTCACCTTTCTCTATTAAGAGAATTGTCCATTTAACTACTCTGTTTTCTATCTTTTAACTAGTTCCCAATCCACAAGAGGACATTGACTCCTATCCCATGGCTTTTTAATTTTCTCAGGAGTGTCTCATGAGGTACTTGCAAAAAGCTTTCTGAAAGTCTAGGTAGTTACATCCCTTGCCTCACCTCTATCGACATGTTTATTCATTCCTTCAAAAAATGTATCTGATTAGTGAGACAAGACCCCCCAGAGACTGGGTGGCAATGCCGGTAATTGGAGAGTAAGACCAGTCCTGGGTGGACTTCTATAGTCTGCACCCTGATCGTGGCTGAATAGATATGGATGATCTGGAGTGTAAATTTTAAGGGGCTTCGACATTAGCTTCAGAACTTTTAGTACAGGAAAAGGGCTGGGCAGACTTTTACATTCTGAGAAAGGTAGGGACAAATCAAACTCGAGTATACATATAAAGTATCACATACCATGTAACATAGTAAATGACGGCAGATAAAGACCTGTACAGTCCATC
Source organism: Microcaecilia unicolor (assembly GCF_901765095.1). Taxonomy (NCBI): domain Eukaryota; kingdom Metazoa; phylum Chordata; class Amphibia; order Gymnophiona; family Siphonopidae; genus Microcaecilia; species Microcaecilia unicolor. The sequence goes on from NC_044031.1 coordinate 75,675,840, forward strand.
CAGTCTGCCCAATAAGATAAACTCATTTTACATGCCCAGTACTGTTCTTGTACTAAGTTCTGAAGCTAACGTTGAAGCCCCTTAGAATTTACACTCCAGCCCATCCCTATCCAGTCACGATCAAGGCATAGACCGTAGAAGTCTGCCCAGCTCCCGTTTTGTTTCCCAATTACCGGCGTCGCCACCCAAACTCTGTTAAGATTTCACGGAACCATTTCTTCTGAACAGGATTCCTTTGTGTTTGAATTCCATTACCGTTTTCATCTCCACCACCTCCCACAGAGGTCATTCCACGTATCCACCACCCTCTCCATGAAAAAATACTTCCTGAGTCTGCCCCCCTTCAACCTCAATTCATGTCCTCTAGTTCTACCACCTTCCTGTCTCCGGAAAAGGTCCATTTGCGGATTAATACCTTTCAAATATTTGAACATCTGTGTCATGTCACCCCTGTTTCTCCTTTCCTCCAAGGTATACATGTTCAGGTCAGCAAGTCTCTCCTCGTACGGTTTGCAATGCAAATCCCATACCATTTTTGTAGCTTTTCTTTGCACCACTTCCAGTCTTTTTACATCTTTAGCAAGATACGGCCTCCAAAACTGAACACAATACTCCAAGTGGGGCCTCACCAACGACTTGTAGAGAGGCATCAACACCTCCTTTCTTCTGCTGGTTATGCCCCTCTCTATGCAGCCTAGCATCCTTCTGGCCATGGCCGTCGCCTTGTTGCATTGTTCCTTCACCTTCAGATCCTCAGACACCAACACCCCAAGGTCTCTCTACTGAGTCGAGCTTACTAATCTCTCCCCTCCTATCCGGTATCTCTCTTTTGTGTTTCAGCACCCCGAGTGCATCACTCTACACTTCTTGGCGTTAAATTTTAACTATATCAATATTATCTACAAATCCACCAGTATAACCCTAAGTATAGCATTGATTAAATTTTAAATGCCAGACCCTCAACCATTCTTCTAACGTTCGGAGATCCCTTCTCATTGTTTTTTCTCCCTCCAGGGTATCCACTCTATTGGCTATTTTCGTGTCATCCGCAAACAGGCAAACCTTTCCTTCCAACCCTTCAGCAATATCTCCCACAAATATATTAAACGGAATCAGCCACAGCACCGACCCCTGAGAAACTTCATTGCTCACCTTCCTTTCCTCCAAGCGGATTCCATTTACCACCACCGTCTGCTACCTGTTGGTCAACCAGTTTCTTATCCAGTTCACCACTTTTGGTCCAAAGTTCAGCCCTTTCAGCTTATTCACGAGTCTTCTGTAGGGACCGTATCAAAGGCTTTGCTGAAGTCCAAGTATATGACATCTAGCGCATGTCCCTCATCCACTTCTTTGGTCACCCAGTCAAAGAAGTCAATAAGATCCGTTTGGCAGGATTTTCCTTTGGTAAAGCCATGTTGTCTCTGGTCCTGTAACCCGTCGGCTTCTAGAAAGTTAACTATACTTTCTTTCAGCAGCGACTCCATTATTTATCCTACCACTGACGTGAAACTTACTGGTCTGTAGTTTCCCACTTCTTCCCTGTCTCCAGTTTTGTGAAGAGGGACCACATCCGCTCGTCTCCAATCTCGTGGAACCTCTCCCGTCTCTAAAGATCTATTAAATAATGCTTGAGGTCCCGCCAGGACCTCTCTGAGCTCCTTCTGTATCCTGGGATGTATCCCATCCAGCCCCATAGCTTTGTCCGCCTTCAGATTCTCCAGGTGTTTATAAACTCTTTCTTCTGTAAACAGCGCAGTATCCACTCCAGTGGATGAGTTTATCTTCTTGGGCAGACAGGATGGACTGTTTAGGTCTTTATTCCGTCATTTACTGTGTTACTATGTAATATCAGGACATTAATGAGAAAAGGAAAACGAGAAAAATACTGTCAAAAATTAAACCCCATTAGTCCTTTTACTCCAGTCCACTATACTGGGAAATCCATAAAAGAAAAGACAGAGAATCATCCGGAAAAGAGACACAGGCAAATTAGCTGTAGCATCTAACAAGCAAATAATTTAAAAGCAACCTCTGATGACAAAACTGGGGAGCCATTTACAGGTGTCACAACCTCTTTGTTTGCTTCAGCAAACAGAATGACGGGTCAAAAATATTTATATTTCCTATCTTTATATGTAGCATAACATTTGCATGGAAATTTTAAGTAGAAGACTTCTCCCAGTTGTAATACTGCTGGACCGTATAGCTTCTGAGTTTCCTTGGACTTGTCTGGGAACATTCTAATTGTAGAATTAAAAAAAAAAAATGCACCTGACTGAAATACATATGAAGTAACCAGTCTTGGTCAACTGCCAGTGCTAATTGAACTAATAATATCCCTGTAGCTAAATTGTTAGTGTCTTAATTTTCCAACAAAGCAGAGCTATTAACTATCATTTGATCTTCAATAACTTCCTTATCGAGTTGTTTTATCTGTATGAAGATAATAAATCTTTACAATAGGTGGCAATGATTGCTGACGAACTTTTAAAACATCCACAATATATTTTATTAAATGTATCTTTTGGAGCAGTAGTAGATTTAGGAAAAATTAATACCCTTAAATTAACACTGTGAGTACTTTTCCAAAGCTTAAATCTTAATGCAGATCTTTCATCATTACTGATTGATGATTTTGAATAATACCGATTTTATCTTTTATTTGGGCCAAATCTTCTGTGTTTTTTTAACTTGTTTCTGCTCCTTTGAACTGTTACTTTAGTACAAACATTGCATCCTAAAGTTTGAATAGCTTTCCAAATCATTTTCAAGGAGAAAGTTGATGGTCTTTGAAGAGAGAAAGCTGAGGGAGTTGAAGAAACATTTCTTTCCTCTGACAAGGCTACAGTGTCTACAACAGAAGGTGGAGGTGTACTTCCTGCGCCCCTCGTACCTTTAGCTGTTGGTTGCAGCTGCAATTCTTCGTCCCTCAGCACTCCTTCCACTGCTGTGCTGGCAAAGGAGCCCTCTCCTCCCAAAACAAGCACTACAGTTACTGGTTCTTGCGAGGGGTCTACTTCATGGACATCTGTCAAGCAGCAGCCATTGAGCAGTTAGTTGCATGTCAGGGCTCAAGGAGATATCTGTCCAGAAAGTAGATGCCAAGGAACTTGGCAATGGCATCATGTGAGCCAGGGTAGCCACTTCAACTTTCATAGAAGAACCTGGGTGTTCAAATGTCGGTCCATCAGACCTAAGAAAACCAGAGGCTGAGAGTAGGGAGGACAAATTCTCTGCCATGATCTTTGTTTGGACATGATTCAAAGAAGTTGTACTCTCTTCTTAGGTGACCAGTCAATTATGGCATCTTGTAAAGAACAACATCATTTGCTTAAATTATAAATTCTTAAGTATTTTTAGTATTTAAAATTATTTAATACAAAATCATCAAAAATGTTTGCATATTTTGAAATATGAAATAAGACTTGGAAACTCTCTCTGGTATTGCAGCAGTTCAACTGTAGTTCAGATAGAGGTCTTTTACTAAGGTGTGTTGATGAATTGGTATGCGTTAAGTACCATGCAGCCCATAGGTATAGAATGGACTCCGCAGCAGTTAACACGTGCTAAATCTGTTAGCACACACTAGTTAAATGACCCCATAGAGTCTCTGGATAAATTAGCGATTTAAAATGGTTTAAGAATGATTCATAACTGGTTGAAATTGTAAACATTCCATATTTTCAGAATATATTACCTGATCAAATGGTATATTTCTTCCACCTGTTGCAAATGTAGCTATTTCTGGCTTGAAATGTAAAATTTAAAAAAAAATGCTTTTCCAACAATTCACATAGATTTGATTAAAGCTAGAACAGCTATAAGTAAATTAAACAACTGGCACAGAACCTATATTTCACATGGTGTATCCACAATTTTAACCACTAGTGTAATATGATGATTGGAAGCTGTAGTCAATATATTATATGTGTGCTAATAATTATATTTGTTTTTAACAGAGCCAAGGTTTCCCAACCATCATATATTTGACCAACGGAGTCCACCACCTCCACTCATGCTAAATAGCAACCATCCTCTCCCAAATCAGAATCCTCTACCTTTCAATCAGGCAGGACCTGGTTTTAATCAGCCAGGACAACAGCACCAACCAGGCTTCAACCCGCCGGGGCAGCAACCAAACTTCAATCCTCCAGGACAACAGCCAACATTCAGCCAGCCGGGGCAGCAGCCAAGCTTCAATCCTCCGGGGCAGCAGCCAACATTCAGCCAGCCAGGGCAGCAACCGAACTTCAATCCTCCAGGGCAGCAACCAACATTCAGTCAGCCGGGGCAGCAACCTAACTTCAATCCACCAGGGCAGCAGCCAGGATTTCCAAGGGAAAGACCAATAAGACCAAACATTCAGTCTCATGGTCCCGTAGGAATCTTGCACTTTAATCAGCCAGGTTCTTCAAATTTAAGGCCTTTTATTCCTCCCAGACAACAGTTCCCACAAGGCCCAGGACAGCCTCCCATGCCACTTGTACAGCCTAACTTGCAGGTACGACATAGCCAGAAACACATATTTTGAATGGTGTTTGAGCAATCTATGATATTTTACTGTGCTATTGATGTAGTGAATTAGATTAGCTATTAAAGCAGTAGTTAAAATGTAAAAAAAAAAAAAAAGTTAACCAGTAGTTTGATCGAATGATACTAAGGGAGAAAAGATAAGGAGTGTTTTTTGTTTGCTTTTTTTTTTTTTTTTTTTTTCTTGAGGGAGGGAGGTTTAACTTATTACTTAACATAAAATGAGCCATGCTGAGTCAGACAAAGGTTCATCAAGCCAGCATCCTGTCTCCAGCAGTGGTCATTAGATCAAATTTCTCACAGTTCATTTTGAGTGGTAATTAGTAGCTTTCCCAAGTCTACTTGATTGATCATTTTTATGTAATTTTTCTCCAAGAACTTGCCCAAACCTTTTTGAACCCTGCTGTACTCATCAATTTGACAACTTCCTCCAGCAACAGATTCCATGACTTAATTACTTGTCCTCATGATGTAAAACTTTCTACAGTTTGCAGGTTTAGTTTTGTGGAATGTCGTCTTGTTTTAGTGATGTTTGTAATTTTAAATGGCTATTCCTTCACGTTGGCAACAGATCAGTCCAGGACTTATGGCTTATGCCTGTCTGCCAGCAGGTGTAGATAGAAGACACAGACTTGAGCTGTATCCTAGTAGGCACTGACCAGTGAACCAACTTAGTATTCCTCTATTCTAGCAGGTGGAAGACATGCTCTGAGGCACCTCTTGGATTGATCGCTGAATGCTAGCTCCTGGTCCAGGTCCCCTGGTATCAGTTGAGTTGGGGGTGTTTGCTAGCCTTCTGGGCTCAGGTTTGGGAATATCTGGTGATGCTGGGTCCCTCCCCTCTCCCGGACTGCAGCTTCTTTGTAGGTCTCTTTCCTCTTTAAAAAAAAAAAAAAAAAAAAAAGTATACATTGCTTTAAGTCCCAGATTCAACAACTCTACAGAGAAGCCTTCGAGTTCCCATCGACAGGGAAAGCTTTCCAGTGCTGTGAGTAAGCTGCTGCTTTAGTTCAGGGCTCCTCCTTTGCCTGGTGATGGCACTGTCTGAAGCAGGTAAGCCTTGCTCTTAGTGCAGGGCACGTAAATCGGCTTCATGGCATTGTGATTCCTGCTCTACCGCTTTGGTTCGTCAGCAGCAAGCTATAGAGAAGGATGCTAGTTTGGCTTCACATTGGACTATGGCTGTCTGCAGGGGTAAGGTTCCCTCCTCAAGCATAGAAATATCAGCCATGTTGGAATCACACGCATCAGCAACATCGTAGCTCGCTTCTCATAGGGCTGTCCCTGCTTGACAGCCTTCTTTGGCAGCTGTTCCAGGGCCCTCCTCTGAGCAGACTTTGAGCCCTTTGAGTTGCAGTAATCTGATGTGTCCTTTTCCCTGTAACTTATGGGTTCAATATTCAAAGCGATTTAACCAGCCAGAAACAGCTTCTGGTCAGTTAAATCGCCTGGTCGGGGCTAACTGCTAATTTTCAGCAACATTTAACTGGATTGTGCTGCTGACATTAACCAGTTAATGCTGAACTGAAAATTGACTATTTTGATGGCATTCTAGGGGCGCAGTTGACACTTCATATTCAGCACTTAACTGACGGGTTAACTGCATAAAAGTCAGTCCTCTTTATGCAGTAACCCATAGCTAGCTAAGTGCTGAATATCATATAGCTCTGGAAACTTGGAAATATAGTGTCAGTGCCTGGTTATGGCCCAGCATTGAATTTCCAGGTTTAATGCTGGTGCCACTGGTCAGCCAAAGGCTGATCACCACTGGCTGAATATTGAGCCTTGTGTTTTTAATGCTTAGGGCCCTTTTACTGAAATGGTCCCAGTCTACCCCAGACCCTTTGCCTGGGGATTCCTAGTCTCATCAGCTTGCGACTTCTGGGTCTAGTCAGAGACAAAGGGTACATCAGCCAGACTGGAAGTCTGTCTCTATGTTTTCAGAGGTTCCCTCTGTTGTTGTTGTTCCTCCTCCTCTCCTTTCTGGCCACTCTGATCCACTAGAATTCTTAGAGGAGGGGGAGATTCCTATGGTGACGCATATCTTACGAAAGGAAGAGCTTACCTCCGTGATCATTAGAGCTCTGGAGGTGCTTAATATTTATTTACTCAATTTTTAGCCCATCCTCCCGAGAATGCCCAGAATGGGTTACAGTGGTTACATTCATAATAGTAAAACAACACTTAGTAACTGTCAAAACATTTATTTCAAATTGACAGAAAACAATAGAATGTAACAGTTCCTCAGCATAAATTCTTCTAGAAAAAGATTAGTTTTCATAGCCTTCTGAAAACTACTACTACTTATCAAACCAATAATTCATCAATACATCTTATAGTGGAAGGCAACCTATTCCATAACCAAATCAAAAAGTTAGAGTAAGCTCGTGCCCAGGCACATTCTAATAAGAAAGCTCCAGCTGAGGAGCGAAGCAATCGCTTAGGAACATAGCTTGTTAATTTATCAAAGATATTTGGGAGTCATACCAGGAAAGACCCTGAATGCTAATGTCAACATTTTAAAAAATGCAGTGCTTGTGGACTGGTAGCCAATGCAATGCAGAAAAAATAGGTGTAATATGGTCTCGAAAGCCTACATTTTTTTAAAGTCTGCCAGCTGAATTTTGAACCCGTTGAAGTCACTTCACACTCTTTTTAGGCAACCCCACAAACAATATGTTGTATTGGTTAGCACCTGAAATTACATATGCATAAACTAATTGGGCAAAATCAGACTCTGTAAAATAACTTTGAATCTTATGTAATTGGTGCATGTAATGGTTGGTGGTTGAAACCAATTGAGAAATATGGCTATCAACAAGATTCCCAAGCTATGTACTTGATCTTTTACTACTATAGTAGCCCCCTCCCAAAGTACAGAAGGACAAGGATACTGGCAGTTCTGTCTCCCCTTCTGCACCCCAAGCACCATCTTCTGCTGCTAATTCTATGATGTCTGTTATTAGAAGGCCTCCTAAATCCTTCCTTATCCATGAGGCGATGCAGGAACTCATAGCACAGTGGAATATCTTGGATTCGGATTTGAAGTGGCAGGATCTTCTAATTTAAATTGTGTTCTCAATCCTGTAGAAAAAACGGTTGTCTAAAAGACCGCCAAAAGAACTGAGAACACCATTGGATTAAAAGATCCCGGTAAGTAAATAACAGGTGCTTTTTGTTTGAAACCACATTGGCACAGTGTTTTGTGCACTCAGTATAAGAAGGCAATTATTCATGCTGAATGGTTCTTATAATTGGACATCAGTTTATTGTGACTCCTGACACAGGTGCTTGGTCACCAAAATACGGCCCGTGGTGGGTCCTTTCAATGAAACATTCTCTTTGTCCTGTTTCTGGAAGTCCACTTCTGCTTTCTGTTTCCTGGTGTACTTGGAACCCTTTCTTTTGTACCCGTCTTTCCAAGAGCCATCAGATTCCTGCTCAGTTTCTCAAGTACCTTGGGGTCCACTTCAACAGTCAGCTGGATCAGATCTTCCTTCCGGAGTTCAAAATCCTCAAACTGCAGTTGCATATCAGGAAAACTCTGATATTTCTTTTTCTTAAGCGTGGAACTATATACAGGTTCTGGGGTCCACGGCAGCTACTTTGGCAGTGGTACAGCTGTGGACTAGCAATCTAACACAATACTGTATTGCATTTTATTAAAGTAGTACATTTTTAAGAACGGATCTTCAGAGGTGAGCTTCCTCTTAAGCCTTCGGCTTTAAACATGTGGAAGTAGGTGTTCCACCTTATATCGCTATCAATCCATATCAATTTTCTGTTTAAACTTTCAATGTGTAAATTCTGGATGATCAAGTCCTTTAAGATGCTTGATTTCATTCATATGTCATGACTTACATAAACTGCTTTTCATTTCCTTAAGAAACGGTATTTATCTCAGATATCTTCGTGGGGGAAACGAAGTGCTGACATGTTTTGCTGAAAGCTTTCTCGAAGCATCCCCCTCAGTTCTTCTGCAGTGTATCTCCAACCTGCTGTCACGTCGCAGCATGGTTTGGTGGCTCTGGAAACACAACCTTCTGCAGGGCATGTCCCTGGCATCTCCAAACTGAACAGTAACCACTTCAGATGCCAGCCTTTTAAGTTGGAGGGGCTCATTTTCATGGTCTCATGGCCCAGGGGAGCTGGTCTCCATTGGAAGCAACTTGGTCCATCAATACATTGGAGCACCAGGCGACTTGCAGAACTCTGCTGGCCTTTGGTTTGGCTCTCCATCATCGGCCAATCCAAGTCCAGTGGGATAGTGCAACAGCAGTGTCCTATGTGAACAGACAGAGAGGCACTCAAAGTGCAACCTTGACTTTGGAAGCCCATCTACTCCTTAGTTGGCAGAACAGTCTTCTGAGCCTTTTGGTAGCGCACAGTGTGGGAACTTTGAACAAAGAAGTGGATTATCTCAACTAGGGGCATAGCCAGATGCCCAATTTTGGGTGGGCCTGGGCCCAAGATGGGTGGGCTGAAGAACTGCGCCTTATCCCACAAGTGATTTAGTCTCGCCCTCTCGCCTGCACATGCCATATGGTCTCTCAAACATTCCCTCCCCCCCCCCCCCCCCCCGGCATACCTTTTAAATAGCAGATTTTCACCGGCAGCAAGCAGCAACTAATACACACTGCTCATGTTGGCCCTACACCTTCTCTCTGATGCAACTTGCTGTTTCCACATAGGCAAGAATACATCAGAGGGAAGGCTGTGGGGCCGGTGCGAGCAGTATGTATCAGTCACTACTCGCTGCAGGCAAAGAGCTGCTATTTACAAGGTATGCAGGAGGGACAGTTGTTGGGAGTTTTCGGCTGGTGTGGCTTGGGAATCCCTGCCAGTCACATCATAGGTGTGCTGCTACTTTGTGGGCCTGAACCCAAAGTGGATGGGCCTGGGCCCATCTAGGTCCACCCTTGGCTATGCCACTGATCTCAGCAAGAATCTCCTAAATCCCAGGGAGTGGGAACTGTCCGATCATACCTTCTCACTCATATCCTTGAAGAGGGATCTTCCTGTAAAGGGACCTGATGGCTCCCAGGGAGTGGATGCGCTCCCTGCAGCCTTGGCCTCAAGATTCTCTTCTGTACGTTTCCCCCCCCCCCCCCCTCCACCCCATATCCCATAATCAGCAGAGTCCTGAGGTGGGTGGCTCTGCATCGGGGCCAGGTAATTCTGGTGGGCCCAGGAGACTATGGTACGCAGACCTGGTCTGTCTCCTAGTGGACTTTAAACAAAAAAACTGGATCACATTCACTAAATAACTAAAGTAATTACAATATCACACAACGTGAATGCTGGCAGTCTTGAAAACTCCCATACATGTTTAACTGCCAAAAAAAATTCTTTTATAAGGAGGAAAAGATGACATAAACCTGTGGTGGAATTCAGTATTTTCTTGAACAAATCGAAACCAACAGAAAAAACCAAAAGTGTGCTAAATGTAAAAGTGTATTCTTCTCACACTTGGCCGTTCGTTTAAAAGACACTTTGTCAAACTCTATAAATAAGTGCAGTCCGAATCATGTTTATTGACCAATAGTACAGTCCTGACTGGGACCCACTTCGCACTCAGCTTCTTCTGGAGACCTTACTGTGTCCTTATCTTAGTATCCACTTCTCCTTCCTGCAGACAGGCCTTCATCAGGATCCTATCCAGTTGGAGAATCCATCTCACTTTGGTCTTACGGGCCTGGCTGTTAAGAAGTGTGGACTAGGAGGAAAGGTTACCCTGAGGCGGTGATCAATACTCTTTTGCATACTTGGAATGTTCCATGTCCACTGGTGTAAGGGGAGAGCTATTTTGCCTTTTCAGTCTTTCTTCTGCAAATTCTTGCCTTTGTTCAGGAAGGTTTCAAGAAGGGTCTGACACTGAATAACTTGAAGGCTCAGGAGGTGGCATTGGCTTGCTACGGAGGCAGAGTTAGCAGTTCTTCCTTGGTAGCTCACCCAGGCATGGTCAGGCTTTTTGCAGAAAGTGAATCGGTTGCAGCCTCCTCTCCGTCCCATTTGTCCACAATGGGATCTCAATTTGATTCTCAAAGTACTGCAAGGTGCACCACTTGAGCCTCTTAAATGAGCTACTTTGATGAATCTCTCACTGAATTCAGTGTATTTGGTGGCTATCGCTTTGGACAGGAGAGCTTAAGGCTTTGTCATGCAGGGTTCCATTCCTTGCCTTTCCAGAGGCAGGGGTCACCATCTGTGCAGTTCCCTTGTTTCTCTCTAATGTATTTTTCTCCGAGGACAAGCAGGCTGCTTGTTCTCACATGTGGGTCGACGTCCGCGTCAGCCCGGGAACCGGCATTTTGCAAGCAAAATATTTAAAAAGTCTTGCCAGAGTCTTGTGCGCGAGCACCGCGCATGCACGTACTGATTTCCCGCCTGTCGCGTGAACGCGTTCCTCAATTATTTTTTCTCCACATTGAGGTGCGGTCGAGTGTTTTCCCCCGCTCCTCCCAGGCCCGGGAAAGAGTTTCTTTCATTTTGTGGCTTTTGCCGTATTTCTTTTCTTTTTTAAATAGAAATTTACAGTTTTTAAAAAAAAAAAAAAAACTTCCCGTAGTTTTCTTTATTTTTTTGCCCTTTTAAAGTTTCCTTTGATTTTCGACGCGGCCAACTTAGGCCGTGCGGTCGGGTTGTTCCCTTCTTTTCGTGCCCTTATTTCTTTTAGCAGGCACGATCTCATCTTTTAATATCACCGAAGCCATTTTTCCTTCCATGTCATTGAAGACACCCAGCTGCTTCAAAAGTTGCACTCGGTGCAACCGGACCATCTCGGTTACCGATACCCATGTCTGGTATGTCCTGTGCCTTGGGTCCGACCATAGCCCAGCCGCTTGTAGTCTGTGTCTTCGTATGAAGAAACGGACTTAAGCATCTCAAGAGGCCCAACAAGAGAAGCTATTTGGTGCTCGGTCCAGTCCTTCGACATAGAGGAATGCATCGACGTCGGGAGAGAAGGTAATGGCTGCAGAACGACCAACTCGTGCTGGGAGCAGTGAGGCATCGAGTGGGTCTTCACCTGTCTCGAGGCCTCCTGTTATGCAGGCCGGCCCCAAGGAGACGTGAGGATTCCACGTCTTCCTCATCGATACTGTGGAGTCTCGATGACAGGCATCGAGCAAAGGCGAAGAAGCATCGTCATTGTTCTCCTTCAACACATGGTGCCGGGAGCTCCGGGGCGTCGAGGGATTAGGCACCCGAGAAGCATCGGTGCCGAGAGGATCGCTCTCCCTCTTCAGGAGGTGCCGATGCGTCGGTCTAGCAGCCCGGTACCTGCTCCCGAGCCTCGGCAGATTCTGCCACCGACCCCGCAGCCTTATCCGATGGTGGCTCTCGACGAACGCATCAGGGCCTTGCTTCCAGAGCTTCTGGAAGGGTTACAGCGCCAGTCTGCTTTGTTGTTGGGGGTGCTGGCACCTTCCATACCATCTGCTGCAGCGGTATCTGGCCCTTCGCCTGTGCTGAGGTCCCTGACCTCGGTGCTGCCAGCGGCATCATTGTCAGCTGCCACCCAGGTCGACTCACCTTTGACGTCAGTGGAGGAAGCTTCACCGGAGTCCAGGCGGGTGCCGACTTCTCGGCACCGCCATCGAGGACGTCATTCCTCGGCGTCGAGGCAGGCTCAGTTTGACTGCTCTGAGAGATGTTTTGTCTGATACTGAAGATGAGCGTTCCTGAGAGGAACAGGAGGATCCCAGGTACTTTTCTTCTGATGGGTCCTATGGGATTCCTTCTGAACTTTCCCCTCCAGCAGAAAGGAGACTTTCTCCACCGGAGAGTCTATTCTTTACCTCCTTTGTCTGGGAAATGGCTGCGGCTATTCCCTTCCGTATGGAGGTTGAGGATGAGCCCAGGGCTGAGATGCTCGAGGTCCTGGATTATCCTTCTCCACCTAGAAAGGCTGCAACGGCTCCTTTGCATAATGTACTGAAGGAAGTCCTTATGCGAAACTGGTAGTTCCCTCTGATCCCGAAAAGGACTGAATCCCAATATTGGATCCAATAGGAGCCTGGATTGATGAAGTCTCAGCTACCTCACAATTCCATGGTGGTCGACTCCACTCTCAAAAGAGCCAAGAGTACATAAGTACATAAGTATTGCCATACTGGGAGAGACCAAAGGTCCATCGAGCCCAGCATCCTGTTTCCAACAGTGGCCAATCCAGGTCACAAATACCCGGCAAGATCCCAAAAATGTACAAAACATTTTATACTGCTTATCCCAGTACTAGGGACTATGCCTCAGTGCCCCCAGGCAGAGAATCTAGAACATTGGACTCTTTTGGGAGAAAGGCGCATCAGGCTGCTATGCATCCACTTGCGGAACTCGGTAAGGCAATTGTCTAGCTTGGTTGATGCACTCCCTCCGGAGCAAGCCGAGCCTTTCCGCCAGGTGGTCAGGCAGCAGAAGGCGTGTCGAAAATTCCTGGGCAGGGGTACGTTCCATACTTTCAATTTTGCATCCAGAATCGCTGCCCAAGGTATAGTGATGCGCAGACTCTCATGGCTGCGTGTCTCTGACCTGGATCATTCAGTCCAGCAGCGGATTGCGGATGTTCCTTGCCGGGGGATAACCTTTTTGATGAAAAAGTAGAGGATCTGGTTGACCAGCTCAAGAAGCACAATGATGCTATGGATTCTGTCTCCCACAGGGCGTCTTCTGCTATTACCTCCTCATCTAGGAGGTTTTCTGGAGGGAAGAGGAGTGCTCCCTATTCCTGTGCTAGGCGTAGGTACACTCCTGCTTCTCAGCAGCCTGTCCAGGCTCAGTCCCAGCGCTCTGCGGCTCCCCAGGAAAAGCAAGGGACGGGCTTTTGACTGGCTCCAATTCAGCATAGCCTCAGTAAAAGTGTCCGTGCCGGACGACTTGTTGGTCGGGGGGGAGGTTGATATTTTTTTGCCAAAGGTGGCCTCTCATAACCGCCGACCGGTGGGTTCTTCAAATAGTCTGGTCAGGATACACTCTCAATCTGGAATCCAAACCTCCAAATTGTCCACCAGGAGCTCAATCTTACAGGTACTCTCCGCCCTTCTGAAGGCTGGTGCGGTCGAACCCGTTCCACCAGGGGAAGAATGGCTGAGATTCTATTCCAGGTACTTCCTTGTGCAAAAGAAAACAGGGGGGATGCGTCCCATCCTAGACCTAAGGGCCCCGAACAAATTTCTTGTCCGAGAAAAGTTCAGGATGGTTTCCCTAGGCACCTTTCTTCCCATGATTCAGGATAACGATTGGCTATGCTCTCTGGACTTAAAGGATGCTTACACACATATCTCGATAATTCCAGCTCACAGGAAGTATCTTCGATTTCGGCTGGGAACACAGCACTTTCAGTACTGTGTACTGCCTTTTGGCCTGGCATCTGCGCCCAGAGTGTTTACCAAATGCCTAGCTGTAGTCGCAGCGTCGCTACGCAGGCTGGGAGTGCATGTGTTTCATTTTCACGACAATTGGCTGGTGAAAAGCACCCCAAAGGAGGGTGCTCTGGAGTCCATGCGAATGACTATTCGGGTGCTAGAGCTACGGGGGTTCATCATAAATTATCCCAAGTCCCATCTCACTCCAGTACAAGCATTGGAATTCATGGGAGCCCTGTTGAACACTCAGACAGCTTGAGCTTATCTTCCCGAGACAAGGGCGGACAATCTTCTGTCCCTGGTGTCCATGGTTCCAGCGTCTCACCAGGTCATGGCTCGGCAGATGTTGAGACTTCTGGGGCACATGGCCTCCACAGTCCATGGCACGTCTACATATGAGATCAGCTCAATGGACCCTAGCTTCCCAGTGGTTTCAAGTTGCGGGGGATCTAGTGGATGTCATCAAACTGTCCTCCGGCTTTCAGAATTCTCTCCACTGGTGAATAATTCGATCTAATTTGACCATGGGATGACCATTCCAAGCTCCTCAGCCACGAAAAGTGCTGATGACTGATGCATCTCTCCTGGGGTGGGGAGCTTATGTAGATGGGCTCCACACTCAGAGAAACCTGGTCCTTTCAGGAAAGAGGTCTGCAGATCAACCTCCTGGATTTAAAAGCGATCTGGAACGCTCTAAAGGCTTTCAGAGATCGGCTGTCCAACCAAATCATTTTAATTCAGACAGACAGGTTGCCATGTATTACACCAACAAGCAGGGGGGCACCAGATCTCGCCCTCTGTGTCAGGAAGCCGTCCAGATGTGGCTTTGGGCGCGCCGTCACGGCATGTTCCTCCATGCCACTTATCTGGCAGGCGTAAACAACAGTGTGGCCAACCAGCTGAGCAGGATAATGCGACCTCACAAGTGGTCACTGAACGGGGGCATAGTCTGCAAGATCTTCCGAGAGTGGGGCACCCCCTCAGTGGATCTTTTTGCCACTCAGATCAATCACAAGGTCCCTCAGTTCTGTTCCAGGCTTCAGGCCCACGACAGACTAGCGTCAGATGCCTTTCTCCTGCATTGGGGGACAGCCCTTCTGTATGCGTATCCTCCCATACCTCTAGTAGGGAAGATTCTGCTGAAACTCAAGCAAGACTGCGTAACCATGATCCTGATTGCACCCTTCTGGCCACGTCAGATTTGGTTTCCTCTTCTTCTGGAGTTGTCCTCCGAAGAACTGTGGAGATTGGACTGTTTTCCAACCCTCATCACTCAGAACGTGGGGTCACTTCTACATCCCAACCTCCAGTCTCTGTCTCTCACAGCCTGGATGTTGAGAGCTTAGAATTTGCCTCCTTGGGTCTTTCAGATGGTCTCTCCCGAGTCTTGCTTGCTTCCAGGAAAGATTCCACAAAGAGGTGTTACTCTTTCAAATGGAGGCGGTTTGCCATCCGGTGTGACAGCAAGGCCCCCCTCTTTCTTGTCCTACACAGACCCTACTTGAATACCGTCTACACTTGTCAGAGTCTAGTCTCAAGACCAACTCCGTAAGAGTTCACCTTAGTGCGATTACTGCTTATCATCGGCGTGTAGAGGGTAAGCCTATCTCTGGACAGCCTTTAGTTGTTCGCTTCATGAGAAGTTTGCTTTTGTCAAAGCCCCTGTCAAACCTCCACCAGTGTCATAGGATCTCAGCGTCGTTCTCACCCAGCTGATGAAGCCTCCTTTTGAGCCACTGAATTCCTGCCAACTGAAGTACTTGACCTGGAAGGTCGTTTTCTTAGTGGCTGTTACTTCAGCTCGTAGAGTCAGTGAGCGTCAGGCCTTGGTAGTGCATGCACCTTATATCAAGTTCCATCACAACAGAGTAGTCTTCCGCATGCACCCTAAGTTCCTGCCAAAGGTGGTGTTGGAGTTCTGTCTGAACCAGTCAATTGTCTTGCCAACTTTCTTTTCCCGTCCTCATACCCGCCCTGGCGAAAGCAGTTTGCACACCTTGGACTGAAAGAGAGCATTGGCCTTTTACGTGAAGCGGACAAAGCCCTTTAGACAGTCCGCCCAGTTGTTTGTTTCTTTTCATCCCAAAAGGAGGGGAGTCGCCATCGGGAAAACGCACAATCTCCAATTGGCTAGCAGATTGCATTTCCTTCACTTATGCCCAAGCTGGGCTGTCTTTAGAGGGCCATGTCACGGCTCATAATGTTAGAGCCATGGCTGCATCAGTGGCTCACTTAAAGTCAGCCTCCGTTGAAGAGATTTGCAAGGCTGCAACGTGGTCATCAGTCCACACATTCACATCTCACTACTGCCTTCAGCAGGATACCGGACACGGTTTGGGCAGCCGGTGCTGCAGAATCTGTTCGGGGTTTAGAATCCAACTCCACCCCCCTAGAACTATTTTTTGTTCTGTTCCAGGCTGCACTCTCAGTTAGTTGTTTATGGTTTCAGGTCAATTTCTGTTATGTCCTCGCCGTTGCAAGGCCTAGTTGACCAGTGTTCGTTGTTTTGAGTGAGCCTGGTTGCAGTTGATACCCCACATGTAAGAACAAGCAGCCTGCTTGTCCTCGGAGAAAGCAGGTATTCTCCGTTAAGGCCTTCCTGCAATTTTTCCACAATTTGCTTGTGTTCTAACAACTTTTGAATAGTTTTGTCTCATCTGCAAATTTAATCTTCTCACTTGTTCTGATTTCCATATCTTTTATAAGTATGTTAAATAGCACTGATCCCAGTACAAATCCCTGTGGCACACCACTGTTCACTCTCCTCCACTGAGAAAAAATAGCCATTTAACCCTATCCTCTGTTTTCTGTCCAAGAACCAATTCCTAATCCACAACAGACAGGGAAATACATTCAGGTACAGCAGGTAACTCTGCTTGAACTACCACTGGAATGGTGTAAATTGAAATATCATCTAAAACCTATAGCACACTGGGCTTAAAATTTCAATATATTGTTCCCAAAATTTGCAAGATCTTTTTTTTCATGGGTGGTAGCTCATCAGTAGCTTTGTAACACTTGTTAGAATTATTTTTACCTATTTGCATCACTTTGCACTTGTCCACTTTAAATTTTTTCTACCCAGTTTTCTTGTCTCCTTCTACTGTTCCTTACAATCATCTACTCTCTTAATGCCTTTGAATAATTTTGTGTCATTTGGTAATTCACTTAATTTATTATACCTTCCTCCAGATCATTTATGAATACGTTGAATAGCCCAGGTCCCAGAACCTGGGGGCACTCTACTGCTGACCCTTTCCCAACTGAAAAATAACCATTTAGTCTGACTCAGTTTACTGCTTTTTAAATTATTTTCAGAATAGAATAGGAAAAATCTGTAAATTGTTAGCTGTTTCTTGTTTGAGCTCTTTTCTGAACTCAGATGAGTACCATCTGGTTCTTGTGATTCTTCATTTGGCTCATCAATAAAGACCAAGGAAAAATGATCATTTATTTTTCCTTCTTTTAACTTAGGGGCCCTTTTACTAAGCTGTAGTAAGTGCTACCATGTGCTTACTGCAACTTAAAATGGCTTTCCACGGGATATGCTCAGGCATCCTGCAGTAAGTTCCAAATCGGCACACTAACTGCGAAGAGTGGGTATTCCTGTGCTTCTCACTGCAGTTATATCCTGTGCACTAACTGTTTAGCGCAGGATTAGTGCCTAAGCCCTTATTGCCGTTAAGTACACACGCGTCAATTTCTTTTTTAAATGACCATACCCTAATGGCAAATTAAATGTAAAATGGTAGTAAAACAGGCAAAAAGAATTTGAATAGAAGATTAAAAGCAAATGGAACTTTTTAAGTCTAAGTGCTTTGAAAATGAGCCCCTTAATATTACAAATGGAAAATGGTGTCTCGTTAATAAAAAAAAAGAAAACAAGGTCATAGCCAAAAAACAAACAAAAATCAATCACACTCTGTTGACTGAATAAATAAAGAAAATGATATGTCCATACTGCTAAGGCAATTTTTACTCTTTGGTTGTCTAGACCCCTCACAGGACTTGCATTATTATGTAACCTTGTAAGTTTAGATGCTTTGAAAATACACCTCTAAGCCACTTACATTATATCAGTATGATTTTTGGAAGAGTATTTCATTCTTTTGGTGCTCTCACAAAAAAAATTTAACTACAAATTTTATTATTTACCTTATAAAATATATACAATTTTGCTTATATCTTTTTTTTGTTTTGTTACATTTGTACCCTGCGCTTTCTTACTCATGGCAGGCTCAATGCGGCTTACATATTGTATACAGGTACTTATTTGTACCTGGGGCAATGGAGGGTTAAGTGACTTGTCCAGAGTCACAAGGAGCTGCCTGTGCCTGAAGTGGGAATCGAACTCAGTTCCCCAGGACCAAAGTCCACCACCCTAACCACTAGGCCACTCCTGCATTCTTTTTATTGTTTCCGTACTTTGATTGTAGATCTCATTGGATTTTACAGAAAATACACTTTACACATTTGGTGCACACATAACACCCCCTCAGTTTTGATGAATGATCACATTTAATTTCCATGTGTAGTTTTTTTTTCTTTCCTTTTTTTGACTTGTACATTTCAAGTCATTTCATTTGTTTTTTTTTAAGGGCTTAGTAAACCGGGCCCTATATATTTCTCATATTTATAGTTACGTATTTTCTAT
This sequence comes from Microcaecilia unicolor, assembly GCF_901765095.1. Classification (NCBI taxonomy): domain Eukaryota; kingdom Metazoa; phylum Chordata; class Amphibia; order Gymnophiona; family Siphonopidae; genus Microcaecilia; species Microcaecilia unicolor. The sequence goes on from NC_044031.1 coordinate 75,694,386, forward strand.
TCTATTAGAGTTTTATATACCATCTATATTCCAATGGATTCACAGCGGTTAACCAGTCTAAAAACTCTACAGTAGGAGAATAACAACAAAATGAACATATAGTAATAGTAACATACAATTAGATAGATGTGGCAATCACAGACTAAATGACTTTTCAAACCTTTCCTAAAAGGCAGGTAAGAGGGCAGATTTTTCATCTCCGAAGGCAGCATATTCCACAGCCTTGCCCCATAAAATGGGAAGGAATCTTCATAAATTAGTTTAAAACATATTTTGAAGAGCAGGAAAACCATATTTGGAAAAACTAAATATGAAACTGCAAAACCCCTAAGAGAGAAACTTCACTGGCTTCCACTTAAGGAACGCATCACGTTCAAGATCTGCACGATTGTACACAAAATCATTCACGCAGACGCCCCAACCTACATGCTAAATCTCGTGGACCTGCCTCCCAGAAACGCCATAAGATCATCCCGCAAATTTCTCAATCTACACTTCCCCAGCTGTAAAGGACTAAAATACAAGCTGATACATGCCACTACCTTCTCTTACATGAGCAAGCAGTTGTGGAATGCACTACCTACAGCCCTGAAAACTATTGACGAAATAACTAACTTTCGCAAATCTCTGAAGACATATCTCTTCAACAAGGCCTACGAAGAAAACCCATAGCCTTACTAAACTACCTCACCAACCCACCCTAGTTATGAAAGTCCACCTTCTATACTTGCCCGCCTAACACTTTCCTTCTTTCTTCCCTCACTCAATCTGTACACTACTACTACTATTTAGCATTTCTACAAGGCATACGCAGCGCTGCACAAACATAGAAGAAAGACAGTCCCTGCTCAAAGAACTTACAATCTAATCGATAAAAAATAAAGTAATCAAATCAATTAATGTGGACAGAAAGGAGGAGAGGGGAGGGTAGGTGGAGGCGAGTGGTTACGAGTCGAAAGCAGTGTTAAAGAGGTGGGCTTTCAGTCTAGATTTAAAGGTGGCCAAGGATACTAATTGTATCTGACATCTTGTAATGACAATGTCATAACAAAACTCTGTAAGCCACATTGAGCCTGCAAATAGGTGGGAAAATGTGGGATACAAATGCAATAAATAAATAATAAAAATGTTTGCTAAAACACTTCTTTCAAAATATGGAAAAACAATTAATTCGTTTAACCCCTCAGACCAAAAATTGATTTAAAAATTAGATAATCTTAAAACTAATACATTTATATACTGGCAGCCAGTGCAGGTCTTGTAGAATAGGTGACACACTATCATACTGACCAAGACTTTGATTATATTTAGTTCTTGTTTCTGGTACTATTCTCCCTTGTCTCTGTGTGTCTGAGCATTGTCCTCTCGTGCACTTCATAACGAGACAAATTTGCTTCAATGGACCTTACTTACACAGTGAACTTAGGCTAGTCGTAGGCTGCAGGGCGTCTTATCTGTCACGTGTCTGACAGATAAGGCACCCTGCAGCCTACACTAACCTAAGATGTGGACTCTGTCTTGGTAGGCGATGGCAGTCCAATCTGGTAGAAACATTTCCTTCCAAATTCCACAGTAATAATAAATGCTTCCTCTTCAACCCTCCAGACCGGTCAAGACGCTTGGGTTATGCTCGCCTACCAGCAGAGGGAGACTGAGAACACTAACTTCAAACTATGTACATATAACCTGTGCCTAGCCACCTGACGTCAGTATCTTCTCAGTCTCAGCAGAGGGTAGACAAGCAACCTGTGCAGCTTGTCCGGTCTGGTAGGATTCAGAGATTATTTAGAGCTTCTTTGGTCTGTTTTTCAGTTTTATCCTCTGTGCCTGGAAGACTTTAGTGTGCTGGGGGTTGGTGGGTCCGGTGGGGCCTGCCATTGTCCCCTTTGGGGTGTCACACCCGGGTGGCCGGGTCCCTCCCCCTAACTGGCTCTCCCGTTTTGGGCAGCTTTGTGCCTCGGCTGCAGTCCTGTGCTGCAGCCTTGAGTGCCGTTTAGTTTTAGCAGCAGCAGGGCTCAATTTCAGGCTGCAATAAAGTTTTGTTGAAAAAAAAAAAAAAAAAAAAAAAAGAGATCTCTCACAGATCGAAGGCCCAAGCGGTGTGGAGAGCTGAGTGAGCTGCATTCTGGGGTGCCAGGGGTGTTCAGCTGCTTTGGGGCGCTGTTTTGCAGGCTTCTGGTGAGTGGGCTGTCAGCTGTTTGTTTAGGCGCGATGGCGGGAAAGCCGCTTCGATGTAGATTTTGTGCGCGCCGGGGGGTTGAAGTGGTTGGCGGTTCTTGCCGTTTCTGCGGCGAACCGAAGTCTTCTTCCTCCGCTCCGCCGGTGTTAGCGGCGGAGGTTCCCGCGTCGGGCCCTCCAGAGCCGGCAGTGTCTCAGTCTGGTAGCGTGGCGGCGGTCCCGATTTTGGCGGGAACCGCCGCCATTTTGGAATCGGCACCGCAAGGCCCGGAGTTGGTCGGAGGACCTTTGGGCAGTCAGTTGTCCGGTGTTTCTGGGGGGGACGGTCCTGGTCGGATGGGTTTCCCGCCGGATTTTATTTGGTCTTTGTTCCAGGCCTGGCAGGCGGGGCCGACGCGAGCAGAGCCTCCTAGTCTTGGGACGGGGGGTGCCAGTGTTAAGAGACCACGTTTGGAGTGGTCGGAGGACATGGAAAGTTTTTCCCCTCCGGAGTCAGAGGGCGATTTTAGTCCCCTGGAGGAGGATGAGGGGCCGTTGGCTGGTTATGAGAAGGAGCTTGCTGTGCCTGGGGAGGACCCTTCGGTGGTCCGCATTTTTCACCGCGATGAGTTGGCAGAACATATTGAGCAGGTGTCATCGACTCTCAAGTTTGAGGCGTCAGCTCCAGTGACAGCCGGGTCGCAGGATCCTTTGGTGAAGGGGATTCGGCAGGTATCTCGCACTTTCCCTATGAACGCGGATCTGAGGGAAATGATTACCCAAGAGTGGCGTTCTCCAGAAGATCAGTGTAAGGTGGCTCGGGCCATGGCTAAGTTGTACCCGCTTCCGCAGGAGGATAGAGATTCCCTCCGGCCTCCAACCGTAGATGCCGTGGTGACGGCTGTGACTAAGGCTACGGCCATTCCGGTGGATGGGGGGGCCGCGTTGCGGGACCCGCAGGACAGGAAATTGGAGACGTTTCTCAAGCGGAGTTTTGATTTGTCTGCGTTGGCGCTGCAGGCGTCGGTTTGTGGAGGCCTGGTGGCCCGGGCTTGTTTCCGCTGGGCGGAGCGGCTGCTGGATAGCCCGCCGGCTGATAGGGCCTCAATGGTTCAAGATTTGGCAAGGTTGGAGATGGGGTCGTCCTTCATGGCTGATGCACTGTATGATTTGTTACGGGCTTCGGCTAAGAACATGACCCTGGCGGTGGCTGCTCGTCGGGCCCTGTGGTTGCGGGGCTGGATGGCTGATGCTGCTTCTAAGGCAAAGCTGTGTTCGCTGCCGTTTAAAGGTTCTTTGCTTTTTGGGGAAGAGTTGGATAAGTTGGTGAGGGGTCTTGGTGATACTAAGGTTCCTCGTCTTCCGGAGCTTCGTCCTAAGGCTGCTAGGGGGTCCGCGGTGCGCGGACGGTTTCAGGAAGCTCGACGATATCGGCCTGGCAGGTCCTCCGGGGGGACTAGGGGTCGTTTTTTCCAAAGAACTCAGTCCTTTCGAGGTGGCCGCCGTGGAGGGCGAGGTTCCTCGTCGGGAACGCCCGGAGCGTCCCGTCCTTCGCAATGATGGTGTGGGGGCCCAACCTCTGGTTCGCGTGGGGGCTCGTTTGCGCTTGTTTTACCAGAGGTGGGTCCAGATCACCTCAGATCAGTGGGTACTGCAGATTGTGCGAGACGGCTACGCGTTAGAGTTCGACGGTCCTCTGCCCGATTTCTTTCTCGTGTCCCCTTGTCATTCCAGGCGCAAGGCGAGAGCAGTGCGAGAGACCTTGGCGCGTCTGGTCGAGTTAGGAGCAGTAGTTCCGGTTCCTCCAGGAGAGCGAGGTACGGGTTGTTATTCCATCTACTTCGTAGTTCCCAAAAAGGAGGATGCTTTTCGGCCCATTTTGGACCTCAAAAAGGTCAATGCGGCTCTGAAGGTTCCTTCCTTTCGAATGGAGACGCTGCGCTCGGTCATTGTAGCGGTTCAGGAAGGAGAGTTTCTGACGTCTTTAGATCTGACGGAGGCTTACTTGCACATCCCCATCCTAGAGGCACACCAGCGTTTTCTTCGCTTTGTGGTGTTGGGGAGACATTTTCAATTTTGTGCTCTGCCGTTCGGCCTGGCGACAGCGCCTCGCACCTTTTCCAAGGTCATGGTAGTGGTGGCGGCAGTGCTGCGTTTGCAGGGCATTTTGGTCCATCCGTACCTAGACGACTGGTTGATTCGAGCCAAATCAAAAGCAGAGAGCGAGGAGGTCACCGGTCGGGTGGTGTCCTTTCTGCAGTCGCTCGGTTGGGTTGTCAATCTGGCCAAGAGTCACCTCGTTCCGTCGCAGTCCCTAGAATATTTGGGAGTCCGATTCGACACGAAGAGAGGCCGTGTGTTTTTGACAGCGCCTCGCATCTCCAAGCTACGGTCTCAGATCCGGCAGCTCCGAGCTCAGAGGGCGCCGTCGGCGCGGGAGTATCTTCGGGTGCTGGGTCTGATGGCGGCATCAATAGAGGTGGTACCTTGGGCCAGGGCCCACATGAGACCGTTACAGGTAGCGTTGTTGTCTCGCTGGTCTCCTCAGTTTCAGAGTTTGGAGGAGAGGCTCTCCCTGCCGGAGGTGGCTCGGGGCAGTCTTCGCTGGTGGCTCCTCTCTCCGAATCTAGCGAAGGGCATGCCGTTGGACACGCCAGACTGGGTGGTGCTGACCACGGATGCGAGTCTGTCAGGATGGGGGGCGCATTGTCTGGGTCAGGTGGCCCAAGGGCGTTGGACGTTGGAGGAGGCGAGTTGGTCCATCAATCGCCTGGAGACGCGAGCTATTCGGTTGGCTCTTCGGGCCTTTCAGAGTCTTCTGGACGGCAAGGCAGTCAGGGTTCTTTCAGACAATGCCACGGCCGTCGCTTATGTAAATCGACAGGGGGGAACAAAGAGTCCCGGGTTAGCGGTAGAGGCGACGGAGTTGCTGTCATGGGCAGAAGTTCATCTGCAGAGTCTGTCAGCGGGACACGTGGCAGGGGTGGACAACGTGAGTGCAGATTTTCTGAGCAGGCATACGTTGGATCCCGGAGAGTGGGCTCTCCATCCCTCCGTGTTCGAGCAGATAGTGTTGCAGTGGGGTCGGCCAGTGTTGGATCTTATGGCGTCGGCCGACAATGCGCAGGTCCCTCGGTTCTTCAGTCGTCGAAGGGATGCTCGAGCCGAGGGCATCGACGCGTTGGTGCTTCCGTGGCCACCTCAGCAGCTGCTCTACGTGTTCCCGCCGTGGCCGCTGGTGGGCCGCGTGGTACAGCGGATCGGTCGTCACTCGGGGTTAGTGGTTCTGATAGCGCCCAATTGGCCCCGGCGTCCGTGGTACGGAGATCTGATGCGGTTACTGGTGCAGGATCCGATTCCTTTGGGGCCTCGGGTGCGACTGGTTCAGGGGCCGATAGAGATGGCAGATCCCTCTCCGTTCTTGCTTACGGCTTGGCTCTTGAGAGGCACCGGTTGAGAAAGAAAGGGTTTTCACCCAGAGTGGTTGATACGATGTTGCGGTCTCGCAAGAGGTCTACCTCTTTGGCGTATGTGAGAGTGTGGCGCACCTTCGAGAACTGGTGTCAAGAGCGGGCTTATGTCCCTTTGCGTGCTTTGGTGGTGGAAGTTTTGGATTTTCTGCAGGATGGCTTGGAGAGGGGACTGTCGCTCTCTTCCCTGAAAGTGCAGGTGGCTGCCTTGTCTTGTTTTAGAGGTAAGATTCGGGGAGTTTCCTTGGCGGCTTCTCCTGATGTGGGGCGGTTCCTGAAGGCAGTGAAGTTGATTCGGCCGCCTCGTCGTCCGTTGGTTCCGCCTTGGGATTTAAATTTGGTTCTGGAGGCGTTGGTGGCACCTCCGTTTGAACCCGTGGCATCCATTACATGTAAGGATCTTACTTTGAAGGCGGTTTTTCTGGTGGCCATTTCTTCGGCGCGTAGGATTTCAGAGCTTCAGGCTCTGTCTTGCAGGGAGCCTTTTCTGTCATTTGCTAAGGAGAAAGTGACTTTACGGACGGTTCCTTCCTTTGTGCCTAAGGTGGTGTCGGCTTTTCATGTAAACCAGGTGATTTCCTTGCCTGTGTTGGGGGATCGCGCTGGGGATCTTACGCAACGTCGGCTGGCTAAGTTGGATGTACGGCGCGTTTTACGGTCGTACTTGCGCAGAACGCAGGATTTTCGAGCATCGGATAGGTTGTTTGTGTTGTTTGGAGGTCCCAAAAAAGGGGCAGCAGCTTCCAAGGCTACTCTGGCTAGGTGGTTGAAGGAGACCATTGCGTCGGCGTACTTGTTGAAACGCCGTGCCGTGCCCTCGGTGCTTAAGGCTCATTCTACTCGGGGGGTAGCTGCTGCTTGGGCGGAAAGTAGTTTTATTCCTCCGCAGGATATTTGTAAGGCAGCGGCGTGGTCTTCCATCCATTCCTTTGTGAAGCATTACAGACTTGATGTTCAGGCAAAAGAGGATGCTCGGTTTGGAGCGGCTGTGTTGTCTTCTGCTTTTCGAGGGTCCCACCCGTAAGTTTCTACTGCTTTGGTACTTCCCAAGCGTCTTGACCGGTCTGGAGGGTTGAAGAGGAAGGTGAAATTAGGCCTTACCTGCTAATTTTCTTTCCTCTAGACCCTCCAGACCGGTCAAGAGCCCGCCCTGTGTATTATCAGAAGTGTGTATTATCAGAAGTGATTTTGAGCCGTGTTCTGCTATGACTATTCTTTCAAGTTTAGTGTGGTCGGAGAGAATTTCTTTGACTCTAAAACAGTACAGAGCGGGACGTTTGGACGTTCCGTCTGTGGAAGCACACTGTTGGTGTTTGACTATTGGTTTTCCAGGTACAGGGGTTTTGTTTCTCGTTTTCAGGTTTTTGGTTTTCTGCTTTGCTAAGCGGATACTGACGTCAGGTGGCTAGGCACAGGTTATATGTACATAGTTTGAAGTTAGTGTTCTCAGTCTCCCTCTGCTGGTAGGCGAGCATAACCCAAGCGTCTTGACCGGTCTGGAGGGTCTAGAGGAAAGAAAATTAGCAGGTAAGGCCTAATTTCACCTTATGACAGATGTGTACAAACAGGTCTAGGGCCCACACTCAGGGTTTGTGATCCCATAAGGGGAAACTGCACTAGATACATTTCCTGTAGTTGAGTGCTGTTCAGCTTGGAGAAGAGATGGCTGAGGGGAGATATGATGGAGGTCTACAAAATCCTAAGTAGAATGATATGGGTAAACACAAATTGTATGTTTAGTGTTTCAAAAAGAACAAAAACTAGGGGGCATGCCATGAGGAAACAAACAGGAGAAAATATATTTTTACTCAATGTATAATTACATTATGGAATTCATTGCCTGAGGATGATGTGTTAAGAGCAGTTAGTGTAGCTGTGTTTAAAAAAAAAAAAAATTCTTGGAGGAAAGATCCATGAAAGAAAAATAAATGGTTCATGGAGGAAAGGTCCATGAACCATTATTATGACAGACTTGGGGGAAAGCAGTCGCTTATTCCTGAGGTTAAGCAGCATGGGATCGTACTACTTTTGGGGATTCTGCCAGGTACTTGTGACTTATATTGGCCACTGTTAGAAACAGAATACTGGGCTAGGTGGACCTTTTGTCTGACTCAATATAACAATTCTTATTTTCTTATACCTTCATACATTTATGCTGGTTTGAAAGCTATTGTAAATATATGTGTGCCTCCATAAACAATGTACATAAATTGAAAGAAACCACCTCAAAGACTCCTATATCTGAGTTGCATAAATGCATGCATGCTCTTGCCATTGCATCTATATTAATGCTAGAAGGAGGAAGGCAACATGCAATTTTGTAAGAGGAATTTTATGGATGTATACTACTGTATAAGTGCAACAAAATTACTTGCTATATATGTACTCTTGGTTTTACTACTACTAATAATTTCTGTAGCTCTACTAGACGTGCGCAGCGCTGTACACATTATATGCAGGTACTTTCTCTGTCCCTAGAGGGCTCACAATCTGTTTCTGTGCCTGGAGCAGTTGAGGGTTAAGTGACTTGCCCAAAGTCACAGGGAGCTGCAGTTGGAGTCGAACCCAGGTTGACAGGATCAAAGCCCGCTGCACTAACAATTAAATATTCTTTAAATATTTGTCAAGCTAGCCTTTATTTTTAAAAGTTTACTTTTTCAAATATTCAGGGTCCACTTCATCCTCCACTACAGCACCAGCACCATCATCTTACTGGTCCACCACAGCCTTTGTTACCTATTTCTCAGCCTCCGTTCAGACCTGTTCTACATGCTCCACAGCCACAACCAGGTAGCACCAGAATGCAGTTACCGCAAAGATCAGGCCAAGTGAAACCCAGACATGTAAGTAACTCCTTCAAATGTTCTCAGTTCTTATCTAGTGTGTCTCTTAAGCTATGTCCTATGCTGTATAGTAAAACATAGAATGAATCTTTTGAGCACATGAAATATATTCACATATGTTTGGGTAATGCAGAATTTAGGGATGTGTATAATGGAAATCTTTGGGAGTTACTATAAAGTGCTTGCCTTATTAACTTTATAATAAAAGAGAACTGTGTGCTGCTTTGTTCATATTGGGATAATTGGTGCATGCATAGGCCACAGTCTGAAGATAAATCAGAAGTGTGTCAGACAGGGAGCCCAGACTCCTGCCTCAGCAAGCAGAGCTGGTACTGGAGGGGATGGTGTAACAAATACAGAAGAAACCTGTCTTCGCAGAAAACAACTATAATCAAACACAGCGAAGATGACGCAAAATAACGGTAAAATGAAAAAAAGGAAGAAAAAAAGAAGAAACAAGAAAATGGAACAAGAAAATAAAGAATTGAAAAACTGGGGATTGCAAAAAATACACAAGAAAAAAAATATGTATATAGACAAAATCAAAAAATAAGAAAAAGACGACACAAGAAAAATGCAAAAAAAGAATTAATTAAAATGATTTATTAAGGTGATATGACTCGACACAGCTGTGTTTCGGCCCAACCGGCCTGCGTCAGGAGTCTGTTACACCATGTATATATTCTCTGGCGATATAAGTTCTTGTAGGGAATTCAATAAAATTTTATTCAATAACACTCTACCTTTAAAAAGGCTGTGTGCATAGTTTGACAACAATCGTTATATAGAATTCTGGTATGGAAAGTGTATCTATATCTTGTTAAGCAGAGTTTCAAAGCTACTGGCCAGTAGCTTTGAAACTCTGCTTAACAAGATATAGATACACTTTCCATACCAGAATTCTATATAACGATTGTTGTCAAACTATGCACACAGCCTTTTTAAAGGTAGAGTGTTATTGAATAAAATTTTATTGAATTCCCTACAAGAACTTATATCGCCAGAGAATATATACATGGTGTAACAGACTCCTGACGCAGGCCGGTTGGGCCGAAACACAGCTGTGTCGAGTCATATCACCTTAATAAATCATTTTAATTAATTCTTTTTTTGCATTTTTCTTGTGTCGTCTTTTTCTTATTTTTTGATTTTGTCTATATACATATTTTTTTTCTTGTGTATTTTTTGCAATCCCCAGTTTTTCAATTCTTTATTTTCTTGTTCCATTTTTTTGTTTCTTCTTTTTTTCTTCCTTTTTTTCATTTTACCGTTATTTTGCGTCATCTTCGCTGTGTTTGATTATATTTTACTGGAGGGGATGGAACATCATTCTGCAAGCATTGGAGTAAAGGCCCATTATCTGTTTTAAGAAAGAAGTGGTCGCTGGTGCTCCAAGAAAAGAAAGAGGAAGCAGCAGCTTCAGCTACATATCTTAAACAGGGGGTGGGGGGTGGGGAGGCTTTCTAATACTAAAAATTTTAAAAGAAAACCTGGACAGCAAAAATAATTGTCTTCCATAAAATAAACACTATTCCCAAGAGCAGCTTTCTGTTAAGAAAAACAGAGTTTGTGTAATGCTTTCAAAACATGGAAGGGAGAGGAGAAGTATTGTGGGTTTATATTTAATAGGGGACTGGCCCTACTTTATATGTTATATTCCCAGTTGACATAATAAAAAGAGGCTTTAGTACTTAAAAAAATATATATAATAATAACTACATATTTCTCTCATTTCCTTTATACTTTTCAAGCTTTGAAAAACCTTTCTGGTGTTTTTTTTTTGTTTGTTTTTTTTTAAGTTACCTGATTGTAAAGTCTCACATTTTTATATTATACTGTGTTAAAATATAAAAGTAAAACCACAGGCAACAAAATACTAAGACATTTCTCTTTTCCTTTCCTAATTAAAAAAAAAAAATTGCAAAGTAGACACCCATCCAAAGTTTCACTCAGAGAATGTTCAGGAGAAGCTCTTTTTCACAACTCATCACTCAAGCAAATAGTCCTGCAGGCAGGAACATGGGAAAGATGTGGAGGATTATTGTCAGCAGGAGCAGTGATGCTAACTCTTTGGCTGCCTTGGTGAAGTTGCCATCAAAGGTCCATAATGACCACCTAGTGATGGCAGACATGTTTCAGTGCATCATGAAAGATGGACATTTTGGACCTGCAGTGCGGCTGCTAGTGCAGCCACAGTTACATCGTTAGGAGGTAGGAGTTAATGCAGATTTATCCAGTGCTAAGCAGACCAATAGGAAACAAAACAAAAAATGAAACCTGTCCTAAATAAGACCGCTTAGCTATACAGGTGCTGGCACTCAATATCAGACTGATACCTGCATAATTTTTTTTTTTTTTTTAAGAGCCCCCTTTTCCTCACCCAGTCCATAGCAAGAACGCTCCCCACTCGCCCGGGAAGACTCCAGGGCCTACCTGTATCCCTGGGGTCATTGGGGGCAGGAGTGCATCCCTCTCACTCCTGCCCCTTGCGGTGCTGTTCTAAAATGGTTGCCATGACCTTTCACAGCAGCTCACAGTACTACATAAGTATCGCGAGCTGGTGCGAGAGTTCACTGCAGCCATTTTAGAGCAGCGCCACGAGGGGGCTGCACTTCTGCCTCCCAGTGACCACCGCTGGACCATCAGGATACAGGTAGGCACAAGGGGAAGGAGCCTTTATCGTGTGGGCTTGGGGAAATTAAAAAAAAAAAAAAAAGTTATGCGGGTCCCAGCCTGATATCCAGCCAGGGCCTGCATAACTGTCTTATGCAGGCCTAGCTGAATATCAGCCATGCCCACATAAGCACCGGATGATTACACCGCCCAAAATATCCCCCGATATTCAGTGCCATTGCCCAGACATGGCCGTCACTGAATATCGGGGGATAATTTAGGTGACGACGATCTGGCCTGATATTCATCCAGGGCCTGCATAACTGCCTTATGCAGTCCTGGCTGAAGATCAGCCAGGTACACATAAGCTCTGGATGATCACACCGCCCTAAATATCCCCCGATATTCAGTGCCGCTGTTTTTTTTTTTTTTTTTTTTTTGGGGGGGGGGGTTCCCCTCATTCTGCGAGTAGTTTCTTTGCACTGATAGCATTGGGACACCTCAGTAAGTCCTCTTTCTCTTTCACTGTGGTTTGGTTTTTGGATATTTTCAAGTTTTCTTTTCTGCACTACCAAGCCTGCATTGGTTCAGGTGCATTGAGCTGTTTGATTTCATTGCAGCCATTTATTCATCCGTGTCCCAGAGAAGAGGAGCCTCCTGTAACTTCAAAATGTACAGGTAGTCCAGCAAGACCATATCAGTATCTGATAATTGTAGCTGATTTCTGACATGCTTTGTGCCTGACTATGATCCCTATAGGTGTCAAAAGGGTCAGCATATGTCAGGAAGATGTCTTTGTGGCTGGGAAGAGTGTAACAAAGAGAGCTATTCAGTTCAAGTCCAATCTAATCGTATTAGCACCGTAGGAACTGACACCTTTGTACATGCACAGCTTTGCCAGATATCACCCATCTATGAAAGCTTGCTAAGATGCCTCAATGGTCTAGAATTTCACAGCTAAGATTTCATGCTAAAAAAAATGCATGGTCATGCATCTGGGCTGCAAAAACATGGAGTGGTACAGTATAGGGAGTGAAATATTTCAGTGTTTGAAAGAAGAGTAGGATTCAGGGGTGATCATATCTGATGATCTTAAGCTAGACAAGCAGAAAAGGCAACAGCAAAAGCCAGAAGAATGCTTGAGTCCATAGGGCGAGAAATGGCCATCAGGAAAAAGGAGGTGAGTGTGCATCTATGTAAATCTCTAATGAGATCCTCCTTAGAGTAGTGTATACAATTCTAGAGACCGCAACTTCAAGAAGACATTACCAGGATGGAGTCAGTCCAGAGAAGTGCTACTAAAATGATCAATGGTCTTCATCATAAAGCATATGGGGATAGACCTAAAGATTTCAACATGTGTACTTTGGAAGAAATAAATGCAGAGAGGGCGATTCTCGTCCATCTGTAAAGAAGCTCTGGAATAAGGTTGCATAGGATACATAAGAACATAAAATTAGCCATACTGGGTCAGACCAATCTAGCCCAGTATCCTGTTTTCCAAACAATGGCCAAGCCAGGTCACAAGTACCTGGCAGAAACCCAATTAGCAGCAACATTCCATGCTACCAATCCGGGGCAAGCAGTTGCGTCCCCATGTCTATCTCAATAGAAGACTATGGACTTTTCCTCCAGGAAATTGTCCAAACCTTTTTTTAAACCCAGATACGCTAACCGCTGTTACTGCATCCTCCAGCAAAGAGTTCCAGAGCTTAACTATTTGTTGAGTGAAAAAAATATTTCCTCCTATTTGTCATGAAACTTCCTTGGGGGTTCCCTAATCTTTTCCAAGCTGAAGAGCCCTATCCTCTTTAGCCTTTCCTAATATGAGAGGAGTTCCATCCCCTTTATCATTTTAGTCGCTGTTCTTTGAACCTTTTCTAATTCCGCTATATTTTTTTGAGATACAGCAACCAGAACTGAACACAATACTCGAGGTGCAGTCGCACCATGGAGTGATACAAAGGCATTATATTATTTTTGGTCTTATTTTGCATCCCTTTTCTAATAATTCCTTGCATCCCATTTGCTTTTTTGGCTTCCGCCGCACACTAAACAGAAGATTTCAGCATATTATCTATAATGTCACCTAGATCTTTTTCATGTGTGCTGACCCCCATGGTGGATCCTAGCACCAGGTAACTATGATTCGGATTATTCTTTCTAATGTGCATCACCTTCCATTTTTCTACATAAATTTCATCTGCCATTTGGATGCCCGGTCTTCCAATTTCCTAAGGCCTTCCTGCAATATTTCACAGTCCGCACATTTTTTAACCTTGAATAGTTTTGTATCATCTGCAAATGTAATCATCTCACTCATTCCGATTTCCATATCATTTATAAATATGTTAAATAGCACTGGTCCCGATACAGATCCCTGTGGCACTCCACAGTTCACCCTCCTCCATTGAGAGAAATAACCCTGCCTTCTGTTTTCTGTCCAATAACCAATTCCTAATCCACACCAGAACCTATCACATAACTCTTTAATTTTCTCAGGAGTCTCTCATGAGGAACTTTATTAAAAGCTTTCTGAAAATCTAGATACACTACATCAACCGGCTTACCTTTATCCATATGTTTATTCATGCCTTCAAAGACATGAAGCAAATTGGTGAGGCAAGGCTTTCCATGGCTGAACCCATGCGGACTCTGTCCCATTAAACCATGTTTGTCTATGTGTTCTGTAATTTTATTCTTTATAATAGTTTCCACTATTTTGCCCGGCACTGACATCAGGCTTACCAGTCTGTAATTTCCCGGATCACCCCTAAAACCCTTTTTAAAAATCGGTGTCACATTGGCTACCCTCCAATCTTCAGGTACTACGGATAATTTTAATGATAGGTTACGTATTACTAACAGCAGACCAGCAATTTCATTCTTGCGTTCTTTGAGTACCCTTGGATGTATGCCATCTGGTCTAGGTGATTTACTACTCTTTAATTTGACAGTTTGCCTCATTACATCTTCTAGGTTCACTGAGATTTCTTTCAGTTTCTCCACATCATCATTCTTGAAAACCATTTCCAGTACAGGCAGATCTCTTATGCCTTCTTTTGGAAAGATGAATTCATTCATTTTCTCTGCTATGGCCTTGTCCTCCCTGAGCCCCCGTTTTGCTCCTTCATGATCTAACAGTCCCACGGGTTCCCTTGCAGTCTTTCTGCTTCTGATGTACCTGAAAAAGTTGTTTACTGTGAGTTTTAGCCTCTGCGGCAAGTTTCTCTTCTTATTCTTTTAGCCTCCTTTATTAATTCTTTGCATCTGACTTTGCCAGTTCTTATGTTGCTTCTTATTTTCTTCATTTGGATCTTTTTTTCCATTTTTTGAAGGACAATCTTTTGGCTGTAATATCCTCTTTTACTTCACCTTTTAACCATGCTGGCTGTCATTTTCTCTTCTTTCCACCTTTGCAAATACGTGGAATGCATCTGAACTGGGCCTCCAAAATGGTTTTTTTTGAATAACATCCACCCCTGATTTAGTGTCCTACCTTAGAGGCTGATCCTTTTAGTTTCTTTTTAACCATTTTCCTCATTTTATTATAGTCGCCCTTTCGAAAATTAAATTTGGCTACAATAGATTTCCTTTGCGGGTTCATCCCAGGTAGTAGCTCAAACTTGATCATGTTATGATCACTGTTTCCCAGGGGACCCAACACTGCCACCTCTCGCACTATGCCCTGCACACCACCGAGAACCAGATCCAAAATGGCTCCCCCTCTTGTTGGTTCCTGGACCAGCTGCTCCAATAAACAGTTGTTTTTTATATCTAGAAATTTTATCTCCATTACACTCCCTGATGTAACATTTATCCAGTCAATATCAGGGTAATTGAAATCACCCATTATCATAGCATTGCCCAATTTGCCATATTTCCTAATCTCTGTAAACGTTTCTTCACCTGTTTGTTCTGTCCTGGTAGACGATAGTACAGCCCTACAAAAATACTCCTTCCCTTCACACATGGAATTTCTATCCATGATGATTTCAGTCTACTATCTGTTTCATGTGGAATGTTTATTTTATTTGACTCAGTTTCCTCTTTATCATATAGTGCAACCCCCCCTCCCCAATTTGATCCTCTCTATCATTGTGATACTATTTGTACCCTGTTAATACAGTGTCCCATTGATTGTCCTCTTTCCATTAAGTCTCTGAGATGCCTATTTTATCTACCTCATCATTTAATGCTATATACTCTAGGATAAAATTGAAAGGGGATAGAAGCAATACAGGAATAGCTATACTGGGTCAGACTGATGGTCCATTTAGCCCCAGTATCCTGCTTACAATAGTGGTCAGTCCAGGTCAAAAGTACTTGTCAGAATCCCAAATAGTAGCAAGGTTCCATGCTACTGATACCAGGGCAAGCAGTGGCTTCCCCCATGTCATTCTCCTTGTTTATCATAGTCTCCTGTTTGAAAGTTAAATGCTAACATATTGGATTTCCTGTGTGTACTACTTACTCAGAAAAAAGGAGGAGAGGAAAAAAAAACCTTACGCGACTGTGAGAAGCAGGACAAAAAAGTGGTGAATCCAAAGAGGATGTCAAAATATATAACAATCTTTATTGTAAAAGGTCATAGGGTCATCCCTATGACCTTTTAAACTAAAGATTTTTATATATTTTGACATCCTCTTTGGATCTACCTCACTTTTTTGTTCTGCTTTGTACTACTTACTGCACATAGTATATTAATTCTAATCGGGTTATAATCAGTGTTATCTAGTTGCTCCAGCACCTTTACTTCCTGCACTAGATCATGCACTCCACTATGGCCTAGGTCTAGAATTGTTCCCCTTCTCTGCTTCATAAAGCAGTCCTTGATTATGAACTTTGCTTCCCTAGAATGCTGTGATGTTACATTTATCTAGTCAATATTGGCGTAATTGAAATCACCCACTATTATTTTGTTATGAATTTTAACTAATTTCTTCTAACATTACTTCCATTAGTCTGCTCATCCTGGCCAGGTGGATGGTAGTACACTTCTATCACTATCATTTTCCCCTTTACACATGGAATTTCTATTCATGTTTTGTGCCCTGCTTAATTTTTAGTCTATTCAATTCAAGGCTCTCTTTAATGTATAATGCTACTCCTCCACAAATTTGGCTAACACTATCACAGCTATCCAAACCCTTCCTTCCTGGGCAGAAGCCCCTGGAGACACATTCTTGGTGCAAGAGGATATTGCATCCTCTGGTGAGTAGATCCTGCCTACAGAATCATTTCATGCTTCTCCACTATAATGCTGTTCCTTCAGGTGACCTTTCTTCTCCATGGCACCACAGAGGTTGCCTAACTGGAGGCGAGACTTCTCTACAATGTATATAAAATAGAACAGTGAACCAAAAAGCTATAAACAGTAAAACAAATATTCACTCCAATACTGATGCAAGAACTGTTAGTAAATCTTTAAATAACAGAGAAAAGCCTCAGAACCCCGTTAAAGACAAAATTATATCTTCTAACTGGATAGGGTAAATCACATAATTGGCTAAAAAAAGCCCTTATCTTATCAAAAATCGTTTTTCACATTTAGCAAAACTGCAAAAATATAAGGTGTAAAACATCATAATGCGAAATGCAGGCATAAATTTCAAAGTTGTCCAGCCAGTGGTGGCCAGCGTGCTTTGCAACACTGCTTCATAAGGGTAAATGGACCAGATGATTTTCAATAGCAGCAGCATTCCCAATGGAACATTTCTACTATATCCCTGTAGGCATCCTCTATAAACCTCTGTCTGCCTCAGCTCTTTTAAGTCTGCTCCTCTAGTCTCCAGAGATCATACCCATTCCCTGAGTGCTAGGAGCTCTTTGCATCGAGTACACACACATGACTTCTCACTGACTGGGAGATAATCAAACATGTGAAGCTCTGCAAAAGATTGGACAGCCCCCATCTTGCTGCTGGACTGTTGCCTGCATCTTTATTATTGATTTCTTAATTAAGTTGCTAATGGAGTAGGAATATGTAAATTGAAGTCCTCTAAGATTGCTGGTTATATGCTATTTTTTATTAGTAGTATTTTTAATGTCTGAGGATCTCAAGGTGACGAAACAATGTGACATGGTGGTGGCTGTGGCCAGAAAGATGCTAGGCTGCATAGAAGAGGGTATAACCAGCAGAAGAAAGGAGGTGTGGATTCCCCTCTATAAGTTAGAGAGGCCCCACTTGGAGTATGTGTTCAGTTTTGGAGGCCATATTTTTCTAATTATGTAAAAAGACTTCAAGTGGTTCAGAGAAAAGCAACAAGAATAGTAGGGGTTTGGGTAGCAAGACATATGAGGAGAGACTTGATAACCTGAACATGTATACCCTGGAGGAAAGGAGAAACAGGGATGATAAGACTTTCAAATATTTGAAAGGTATTAATCTACAAACAAACCTTTTTCAGAGACTTTACTCCTAAGCCAGGGGATGTGGACCATGATCTCACTCTCTTAAACTTAACACTTGCTATAGCACTTGCATTGCACCGAAGAAGGATAACTTTTTAAGTTCATGAGCTGTAACATATATAGACAAACCTATCAGTGTGTGCTTGAAAGCTCTTTTTAATCAAGTCTGTGGCTCTCAACACAATGGGAAATAATTGAGTATTTTTAAGCTACATTTTCTTGGTCTCTGACTGAATTTCTTGGAATTTGAGAATCTTCTCCCTCTACCTGATTCACAGAGTAACCACTGAGGAATGAGACTTCTATGATCAATGCTGTTCTGTTTTTCTCTTTTGCCACTACGCCCAGTTTCATTGCATCCAGCCTTTTATGGATAAGAATGAGGATCATAACTGCTTCATTATCCATAATTCTCTTAGGGTTATGATCCAAATGCTTTAATTTGTAATGTTTACGAATTTTCCAGTAATTACCTTACTCCACCATTCTGTATAGAAATTTTCTGCCATCAAAACTTCACAGCTAGCTATAAGATGACTATTTCTAGCTCCTTCTTAAAGAATTTACAGATGTCTGTTATACCAGAGAAGCAGCTGCAAAGGTCAACAATTTATATTGTGTGTGGATGGTATTCAAAAATGCCAACGTAGATGCCCAGACCCAAATATATTTCACATATTTAGAAAGAGTGGAAGGATAGCCAAATCAAAATGATAGCCAGCATGGTTAAAAAGTGAGGTAAAGGAAGCTATTAGAGCCAAAATATCATCCTTCAGAAAAAGGAAGAAGGATCTAACTGAATATATAATAGGAAGCAGCATAAGGAATGGCAAGTCAAATGCAAGGAGCTGATGAGGAAGGCAAAGAGACTTTGAAAAGAAGATTGCATTGGAGGCAAAAACACATAATAAAAAACTTTTTTTTAGGTATATTAGAAGTAAGAGACCAGTAAAAGAATGGGCTGGACTATTAGATTATCAAAGGGTAAAAGGGGCACTTGTGGAAAACAATGATGTAGCGGAGAGACTAAATGATCTCTTTGCTTCAGTGGGAAGATACCAGTGCCAGAAATGATATTCAATGCTTTTGAGTCATAGAAACTGAAACAAATCTCTGTAAACCTGGAAGATGTAATAAGGCAATTTGAGTCAGAAATCACCTGGACCAGATGGTATAAATCCCAAAGTACCGATAGAACAGAAAACGTAACTTTTAGAGCTATTGTTGGTAATATGTAATTTATCTTTAAAACAGCAGTATGAAAGGAGCAGGTCATAAAGGTCCTTTGAGAAATACTTTATTCATTTGAGAGGTCTATAAAAAAGCCTGACACTGGCCATGTTTTGCCCACACAGTCTCACATAGCAATAGAGCGGAGTTATACAGCAAAAAGATGAAAAAAGCTGCTAGGTGCATTACTGAAACTCTGTGTGAGGCTGCCATCTTTTGGAACAGATTATGTGACACAGTCTCACATAGCAATAGAGCAGAGTTATGCTGCAAAGCTGCTAGTTGCATTATTGAAACTGTGAGGCTGTCATCTTTTGGCACAGACTAGTAAGAGCTTTTTTCATCTTTCCTGAATAACTCTGCTCTATTTCTATGTGAGACTGCCACCTTTTGGCTGTTGTGATTGAAAGTTCATAGCATATTTTATATGGTGCTTTCTCCTTTGTTCAGCTTTTTACCAAGAAGGTGAAGTGGCTTATAAACACCACTTGGGTATGTGTCCTTGTTTTACATTTTCATTTGTTCAGAAAATCCATTTATATGTTTTTTTTTTAAATTATTTAGTATATTCATTTATCAATTTTATATTCATGTTTTTGAATTAACATGTTATGGTATTTTAGAATTGGTATTTATGTTATTTATATTAATAATTGTTTAATACTATTAGTGTTAAATAATATGTTTTGTCTTGTTTGTTGTCAATCAACTCTGGAAGAAAACACTGTTCAAAATGAGACAGTTAAGATTAGTTTGGCCACTTTTTATCCAGAAAGCATTAACTCTGCTGGTCCAAATGCTGATCTTACTGCAACATTCTATTCCTTGGAATCAAGTCTAAAGAACATCTAAAGAAACTGCAGGTAATACAGAATGCCACAGTGAGACTGATCTTCAAACTAAATAGGTGCAACAGTGTGTCACTACACTTGGCTAAATTACACTGGCTACCCATAGCCGAAAGAATCAAGTTCAAAGCTCCTTGAACAGTGTTTCAAGTTCTTCAAGGCACCACATCCAATCTGCTGATTAACATATCATCACTTTGCTTGGCCAGATCCAACTGATTTAAAGATCAGTTCTTCCTCTCATCTCTTGCACAGGGGAATTGGGCTGCAAGATCATCAGTTCTCTCTTCCTTGTTTTTGGGACCTCTCTCCCCATTTACATCAGGTCATATGGTAACTGCCACAGCTTTAGGAAAAAATTAGAAACATTGTGAGCATTGTCCTCAATATGATTCCATCAGGTCACACTCAGGCTACCGTGGCACCTTCTACATAGCCCACTACCCTCAACCTTGATCCCCCTGTATAGTCACAGCTGCACAACTAACTTTTATAGACTGCACTGTACCTCTAGCTCTCTGCGTTTAGTCATTTAACTAATTACTGTAAACTGCACTGAACCCTGAAAAGGGGATTTCAGCTGTATATAAGACCTAATTTGTATTGTATTGTATTTTAGTCCCTGACGCAGCCCTTGCATGGGCAAAACACGACCAGTTTCGGGCTTTTTTTATAGACCTCATATGAATAAAATATTTCTCAAAGGACCTTTTCATGTGTGATCTGTTCCTTTCATTCCGCTATTGTGGATGTTGTGGATCGCTTGCCCTGCTGTTTCCTTGATTTAGCTTTAAAATCAAGCATGGTACTGGAAGCTTGGAGGGTGGTCAATGTAACGCCAGTTTTTAAAAAGAAGGGTTCCAGAGGTGATCCAGGAAATTATAGAGTGGTGAACCTGATGTAGGTGCCAAGCAAAATGGTAGAGACTATTATAGTAACATAGTAGATGATGGCAGATAAAGACCTGTATGGTCCATCCAGTCTGCCCAGCAAGGTAAACTCATAGCATAAGGTATGATGTGATACTATACATATGTGTACCTGATCTTGATTTATCATTGTCATTTTCAGTGCACAAACTGTAGAATTCTGTCCGGCACTGTCCTTGTTATCCAACTTCTGAAGTTGTCATCGAAGCCCCACTCCAGCCCGTCCAAATTTGTGCAGCCACAATCAGGGCACAGACCGTAGAAGTCTGCCCAGCACTGGCCTTGTTCTTCAGCTACTGAAGCTGAATCTGTCCAGCCACGATTAGGGCACTGACCATAGAAATCTGCACAGCACTGGCTTTGCTTCCCAATTACTGGTGTTGCCAACTAATCACCGCTAAGCTTCCTTGGGTCCATGCCTTTTAAACAGGATTCCTTTGTTTTTATCCCACGCTTTTTTGAATTCCATTACCATTTTCATCTCCTCCACCTCCCACAGGAGGTCATTCCAGGCATCTACCACCCTTTCCATGAAAAAGTACTTCCTGACATTATTCCTGAGTCGGCCTCCCTTCAACCTCAATTCATGTCCTCTAGTTACCTTCCTGTCTCTGGAAAATGTTTGTTTGTAGATTAATACCCTTGAAATATTTGAATGTCTGTATCATATCACTCCTGCCTCTTTTTTTCTCCAGAGTATACAGTTCTGGTCATCAAGTCTCTCATACGTCTTGTGATGCAAACTCCATACCGTTTCTGTCGCTTTTCTTTGAACCGCTTCATCTTTTTATGTCCTTAGCAAGATACAGCCTCAAAAACTGAACACAGTGCTCCAAGTAGGGCCTCACAAATGACTTGTACAGGGTCATCAACAACACCTTTCTTCTGCTGGTTACACCCATCTCTGCGCAGCCTATTTATTTATTGGGAATTTTTTTTTTACCACCTTTAAGAAGAGATTCACCCAAGGCGATGTACAGCAGGTACAGTTTAACATAAAACTTACAATTTTATTAACAGCATAACAATAGTAAAATGAAAAAATAAAGGCATAGAGTGAAAGATGAAAACTTGAAAGCAGAAAATTGAGACCTATTAATATGACTATCCTGAAACAGGATCAAAAATATACATATTTAACAGCACTGAAATGCAAATAACAGAGATATTCCATCACTATCATGCTTAAATTGTATTATATCTAATAAGCACACAATTAGAACATTCAAATAACATTGCTATTATATCAACGCCTGAGGGACCAAGTGCAGATGTATAGATGGGGAACACAATACTTGCTTAGCATCCTTCTGGCCATGGCCACCGCTTTGTCGCATTTTGTCACCATCAGATCCTCACACACAATCACCCCATGGTCCCTCTCCTGAGCTGTGCTTTATCAATCTCTCTCCTCCTATCTGGTATATCTTCTGGATTTTCTGCACCCCAAAAGCATCACTGCACTTCTTGGCATTAAATTTTAAGTATCCAATCAACAAAAACGGGAAAATCCAAATACAACACCTGTGCTCTAACAAATAAATAATACCACT
This sequence comes from Microcaecilia unicolor, assembly GCF_901765095.1. NCBI lineage: Eukaryota > Metazoa > Chordata > Amphibia > Gymnophiona > Siphonopidae > Microcaecilia > Microcaecilia unicolor. The sequence goes on from NC_044031.1 coordinate 75,716,443, forward strand.
GGCACAGTTATAAATAATATAAATGTGTATAATATAAATATAAATGTGCTCAGTTCCTACAGTTACAACCACAAATAAATATAGGTTGAACTGGCAGAGCCATCACTGCACATTACATGTTCCTATTAGTTTGTAACAAGACAGCACACCAGATGTCAAGTTCTCAAAATGTCTAAACTCTTATGCTTATCATATAATGTTCTTAGATTTTCTAAAACCCACAAGCTTATCTTTTTTTTTTTTTTTTTTTAATGTCCTCTATATCTTCCACATTCAGAAGTGTATTCAGGTGAGTGTCCATTCAAGAAATCTCAAAAAGAAGAACCTCAGCAGATGACTTCAGCCAGTCCAGTTACAAATACATCATTATGTCCCCAGTGCTCTGTCTCAATTAAAATTCCATGCATCTCTTCCATCTCCTCTCCTGGCCAAGTTTCACTTTATTGCTTCATCATAAGGAAACACTTACAAACAAACTCATAGATGCTCTCCCGTAGGAAGACAAGTCCAAAATGTACTCAACACTGCACTCATTTAAAAATGTTTTGTAGGTTTTATAAAATCTATTTACATTATTAATTGATAAGCATACGTTTGGGCATTCAGAGAGCTTGACATTTATTTATTTTTATTTATTTATTTTGTACCCCACATTATCCCACCTATTTGCAGGCTCAATGTGGCTTACAGAGGTTTGTTAACATTGTCATTGCAAGGTGACATATACATTTAATGTTGTGTAGAGGTTAAATTAGGGTAGAAGAAGAAGGAGGGGAGTGATTAGGTAGTTATAGTAGATGAGTTATCTTAATTGAGTGGATTGTCGTGTGGATTATTGTGGCTATCTGGTGTGGTGTCTTGTTACAATCTAATAGGAATATTTAATTTGCAGTGGTTCTGCCAGTTCAATTTACATTTATTTGTGGTTGTAAATGTTTGAACTGAGCATATTTATATCATATTTATATTATTTATTTATCAGTGTGCTAGTGGTAGAAATTACATTTTAAGTGCCACACCTTTGACCATTCTTCTAGGTTTTTGGAGATATCTTTTCATGGTTTCTACTTCCTCCAGGGTATCCACTCTTTTGAATATCTTCATGTCATTCACTAAAAGGCAAACTTTTCCCTCATCCTTCAGCAATGTCTCTCACAAATATACTAAACAGAATCGGCCCCCGTACCGACCCCTGAGGCACTCCACTACTCACTTACCTTTCCTCTGAGTGGATTTCATTGACCACCACCCTCTGTCACCTGTCAGTCAACCAGTTTCCAATCCAGTTCACCACTTTGGGTCCTAAGTTCAGCCCTCTCAGCTTATTCATGAGTCTTCTGAAAGGAACCATATCAAAGGCTTTGCTGAAATCCAAGTAGATTAAATCTAGCGCATATCCTTTATCCAGTTCTTTGGTCACCCAGTCAAAGAAATCAGATTCATTTGGCAGGATTTTCCTTTGGTAAAGGTGTGTTGCCTCGGATCCTACAACCCAATGGATTCTAGAAAGTTAACTGTCTTTCAGCAGTGACTCCGTTATTTTTCCTACCACCAGCGTGAGACTTATTGGCCTGTAGTTTCCCACTTCTTCCCTGTCCTCAGTATTATGAAGAGGGGCCACATCAGCTCATCTCCAATCCTGCAGAACCTCTCCCATCTCTAAAGATCTATTAAATAAGTCCTTCAGGAGTCCTGCAAAGACTTCTCTGAGCTCCCTCAGTATCCTGGGATCCCATCCGGCCCCATAGCTTTGTCCATTTTCAAATTTTCAAGCTGTTGATAAACGCTTTCGTCTGTGAACGGTACAATATCCACTCCATTCCCAGATATACTCTAAGCAGCTGACCACGCACCTTCTCCAGGATTTTCTTCTGTGAACACCAAAGAGAAGTAGTTGTTCAGTACGTCCGCTTTATCCTCCTATCTATTCTCAGCATCTTTCAGCCTTGCATGTCCATTTCTAGCTTTTCTTCTTTCCCCAATATATCTGGTAAAGGTCTTGTCACCTCTCTTTACATCTTTAGCCATTTTTTCTTCTGCCTAAACTTTCGCTAGCCATATTTCCCTCTTTGCTTCTTTGTTTTTAATCCGGTAATTTTTTCTGTGATCCTCTTGTTGTGTTCTTCTGTATTTCTTGAAAAAAAACCTCTTTTGCCCTTATTGTTTTGGCCACTTGATTTTTGGATTTGTTTACTTTCCTTGTACAAAGATCTGTTGCCATATTTATAGCAGTTTTCATCATCGACCACTGTGCTTCCACTTTTCCTATTCCCACCTTTGCTGTCAGCTCCTTCTTCAGGTGTTCCCCCATTTTACCAAAGTCAGCATGTTTGAAATCCAGTACTTTTAGTTTTTTGTGTCTGCACTTACTTTTGCTCTTATATCAAACCATATCATGTGATGATCACTATTGCCTAGGTGGGCACCCACTTGGACGTTGGAAACGCTTCATCTATTTGTGAGCACTAGATCCAGCATCAACTCCTGCCTCATAGGTTCCATCACCATTTGTCTGAGTAAAGCACTTTGATAGGCATCCGTGATCTCTCTCCTTCTTTCCAATTCTACTGGAAGTCTGTATGTAACACTCGTGTTGATACAGGTTCCATCTTCTTTTTCCAGGACAAACCATATAGTTTCTTCCTTTCCCCAGGTTCTCTGCATTTCAGCCGCTGTGATATTATTTTTCACATACAGCGCCACTCTCCAGCTCTCCTAGCCTTCCTAAAAAGATTATAGCCCTATATGGTTACATCTCACTCGTGGGAATCATTGAACCATGTCTCTGTAATAGCAACAAATTTCAAGTCTTCCTCAAACATCAGGACTTGCAAATATTGAACCTTTTTACTTAGGTTACGAGCATTTGTTCTCATTGCTTTCCATGTGCTCAAGTGAGTATAGATGGTTTTCTATGCTAACATTACTTTCCCCACTGCCATCATGTTTTTCCTGAGGGTGATTTTCTGAATGCTCTTGTTTCCTTTTAGTAAACTTCACTGTATAGTTTTAATGTCTAGAAACATACTATCTGAATTTTTCCTCAAGGACCCTTTTTCCTGTCCCAGAAAGATGTAGTCCATCATTACAGTGGAACAAAAGACAAAGAGCAGACTTTGCTGAAAAAATGCAGTCTTTATTAACACTCCCAGGATACTCTCTCATGCCCGACATAGCCATGTTTTGCCTAGAATACAGGCTGCATAAGGGGCATACAATACTAGTTGGTGCAAATCTAAACACTCCATAAACATAGATCAGTGTGTATCTTCCGGGGTCCATTTGGAACCGTGAAAATGGACCCAGGAAGATACTCACTGATCCATGTTTTATCCTCATCACTCTCATATCTATTCTCAGCATTTTTCAGTCGTACAATTCCATTCCTAGCTTTTCTTCTTTCCCCAATATATCTGGTAAAGGTCTCATCAGCTCTCTTTATATCTTTAGCCAGCGGGCTCTGAGCCTGGCTACCTAGGTTCAATCCTCACTGCAGCTCCTTGTGACCTTGGGTAATTCACTTAACCCTCCATTGCCCCAGATACTTAGATTATGAGCCCTCTAGGGACAGATAAAGTACCTGCACATATATATACAGCGTTGTGTATGCCTAGTAGCGCTATTGAAGTGATTAGTAGTAGTATATGTAAGAATAACTTCAGGAAAAGCTGCAGTCTGAACCAAAGATTTGTCCCCAAGCTTCTGGAATGCTCTCAGTACTTATGTACTCCAAACTTGCTATTGTTGGCCAGGTCATTTGTCCCCATGTGGTTTACAATATCAGTACTAGAATATTTACTCCTTGGATCACATTCAGTGTTTGCTTGGTACTTCTAGTACTCCTGTTATAAAGAACAAAATTACTGAGCATATACATAGGCATGAATTAATGAGACAAAGCTATCATAGATTTAATTGAGGGAAATCTTGCCTTACCAGTCTACTGAGAGAGAGAGAGAGAGGGAAAAGCAAGCAGGACCTAGTTTAGTATTAAGGGGGGAATAAAAAGAGAGAGAGAGAGAGAGAGAGAGAAAAGCAAGCATTATTAACTAGTTGCCATAATGTACAACCCTTTTCCCATAGTTATAAACTGAAATTTCTCTAGAAATAGACATTTTTCCCATAGTTTTAAACTGAAACCTTTTCTAGAGGTAGAAACTAAACAGCCAAAAACTCTTGTTCTAAAAGGCAGTTATTTTCTGTTCCTTGGCTGCTGGAGAGGTAGCACACCCTGCGACCCCAATTAAGTATTAATTAAGGTGTGGGGAAGTAGAATACTTGCATAGGTTGTTGAGTTAGCTTCAAAGAGCCTGTTTATATTTCAATAATTTTTATTGATGATCAACAAAATACAGAAATTAAACAATTCCATTTAGAATCAGCATATAACACCAACTTGTCAAACTTCACAGAATGCTGCTTTTGCATTGTCATCATGAATTTATATTTCCTCCCTCCTATTCCCTTATGGTTCAACCTACTCATTAAACCTCCATTTAGGCTATAATTCTTATATCTCTCATAAAATCCACTGACACTGCAGTTCCCACATATAACACAATAGAAGAACAGGTATGTAACTATGCTCTGCAACACCGACTGCAAAATAGCCCTCTTTAAAAGCCTTCCTTTACCCCACCCTCCCCCTCCCCGTTATCCCCTTTGTTAAATTATACAACAAATCTATACCAACACAACAACTTACTACTAACACCCTCTCTCTAAGCTTCCCAGGCTACTCCGTAGCCTGATAATATACTATTAAGCAAAAGGAGCTTACATTGCGGTTGCTTGAAATACGATTCAGGCAAGGCCCCCTTGAAACATTCCTCCTTAGTTACCAACACAGCGGTGCACCTTGGCTCTGATGGCCCACCACCATGACTATGGATCCAATGGAACCTTACACTACTACCATCCTCCTCTGCCTATTACCTATGGGTCCCCTTTCACAATAAGGAACCATCTAGTTGCAAGATGAAATTATGAGAGAAAAAATAAAAAAAATAAATCAAACAATAAATAAATTATAATAATAACAAATAAAAATGTTTCAGAGCCTATTTAATATTAAACTCCGTGCCCTGGGTGACAGCGACTGTATATATATATCCTAAATATCCAGAAATGCCTTTCGTCTCTTGGGGAAGGATCCCACCCCGCTACGCTCCTTAACCATGATCTCATGAAACTTGTTCCTCCAATGCCAGTACTCTGCGCCCATAATAATTTTTTTCCCCACTATGCTGGCCTTGCGTATGAGCTGCTGAGCCCCTCTACCACAAATTCTGAATACTTCGTATTTGTCCAATATTATTCCCTGGGGTGAAAACGGAATCCTGTGCTGCACCAGGGATTCCAGATATCTGAATATCTGTTTCCAAAAGATCTGAATCATGCTGCACTTCCTAAGAGAATGAAAAAATGTGCCTTCTCTTGGAACATAACGGGTCCTCAACACCTCCAAATTTAAACACTTGATTCTTAGCCATATATGCTCTAAAATTTATTCTGTACTGGCATTCCCGCAAGCCTGCATTTACTGAAATCTGCGGAATGTGAGATATCAATTTCCGAAAGTCCAACTGTAGCTGTGGTTGCTCCAAATCCACTGACCAACTTGTCCCGTGTCCTTTGCACCCTCTAGCTCTCCAAGAGCTTTCTGTAATCCCGATACGGACAATCTTTCTCCAGGGATATCTCCCAAAAAAGCTCTTAGTCTACGCCCGTGACCACCCTCCAGCTTACAGGGCTCCAGGGATCTAACATAGTGTGTCAACTGATGGTATGCAAATAAATGTGTCGGGCTAATGCCCACCCCCAGTGCTCCCAGAGACAAAATCCTCCCTCCAGAATCCAAAACGTGTTCCAGTCTTGTGATCCCCAACTCTGCCCATCTGCGAAATGTTGAACTGTCAGAACCTGGTGTAAACTGTGAATTCCCCTGTAACGGAAGTAAGTCAGAGGTATCTGCTCCCAGTCCCCACAGCCCATTGAGGTCCCTCCACACCTCTCTCAGTGGGCCCAGTAGTACGCTATTGCGCACATGGTCTGGTAGTTCTCTTCTGGCACAATGTAACAAATAATACGGATGTGTTGGTCGAAAGAAATCAAATTCCATATTACGTGGTGTGTAATCTTGTCTCCCCAACATCCAATCCCCTAGGTGTCTCAACAAACACGCTTGATTATATCTCCGCACATTCGGGAGCCCCAAGCCCCCCTCCCTCCATGGCCCAAAGAGAAATTGCAGTGGCACCTTGGGCTTCGCATCTCTCCACACGAACTTCCGCAAGTGTCTATACAGCTGGCGGAGATCTTTTTGTCTGAGTCGCAAAGGCAACACCTGAAATGCATACAGCCACTTGGGAAATTGCACCATTCGAAACAGGTGAATTCGCCCATGTAAAGTAAGCGGCAGCGTCCCCCATTGACCCAACCGGCCCTTCATCCTATCTAATAAATTTGTATAGTTCAGTTGATATAATTTGGTCGTGCTCATTGAGAGTCTCACGCCTAAGTACGGGAGGAAATCCGTCGCCCATTTAAGCGGGAACCCAGACTCCCATTCCCTCTTCACACTTGTGTGTGCTGTTAATGCTAAGGATTTAGAGTAGTTGATCCTGAGACCCGCAAAATCACCATACTCCTGAAACAGTTCCAATAGGGCTCTCAATGAACGACCCGGTTGTGTAAGGTGGACTAATATATCGTCCGCAAAAGCAGAAACCTTGAATGAAGAAGCACCCCAGGTCACCCCCTCCTCCTCTGGGTGGGACTCGATTTCCCTAATCAAAGGGTCCAATGCGAGCACAAAAAGCAGAGGAGACAGTGGGCACCCCTGCCGCATGCCCCTCCTGATTTTGAACAATGAAGATTGCTCCCCATTCACCTATATAAACGCCCTGGGATTGTAGTAAAGCGCCCCCACAGCCTCTCGAAACATACCTTCTATACCAACTCTTTCCATCACCTGGAACAGAAAGTTCCAAACTACGTGGTCAAAGGCCTTCTCTGCGTCAAAACTAACCAACAGAGAAGGCCTTTTCCCTGCCTCCACAATTTCAAGAGACGCCAAAAGAGCCCTAACATTCCTCCCCACTGATCTACCCTTCACAAACCCGACTTGTGGGGATGCAATCAAGTCAGGCAGCACTCTAGCTAGTCGATTTGCCAGAATCTTAGCATAGATCTTTACATCACAGTTTAGCAATGATATGGGTCTATATGACCCTACTTCTAATCCATCCTTTCCTGGTTTCTTTAATACTATCACTTTCGCTATGTTCATGGAATCTGACATCTCTCCTATATTGGCCATCTCATTATATAAATTTAACAGGGGAAGTGTCACCCGCTCTTGGACTATCTTAAAGTAGGCCATAGTAAAACCGTCTGGCCCCGGCGTTTTTTGTATCTTACTTTGTTGGAACGCCAACATCACTTCACCTTCCGTAATGGGGCCATTTAGATATGACTTTTGTGAATCCGATATCCGGGGTAGGGTGTGATTAAGTAAATAAAGCAAACTGTCGGGCACTATATCTGTGGGCTCCCGATATAAACATTCATAATATCTTTTAAAGCATTCCGTTATATCTTTAGATGTCCTAAGAAGTCGACCTCCCTCTTCCCTTATTCCCAAAATACTCTTATTACCCCCTTTCCTTCCTAACAATCTACCCATCAACGCTCCTGCCTTATTTCCATGAATAAAATATTGGTATTTATAATACATATGCAACTTCTTCGCCTTCTGATGAAGCAATTCATTCAAGGCCTTCTGCGTAGCTAGAAGAGCACCTTTCCCTTCCGGTGTCATTTTTAGCCCACATCTTACCCTTTGCAAACGGATTTCTTTTTCCAATCTAAGAATCTCCTTATCTCTCATCTTTTTGACCCTGGCCCTATAAGCTATGATCTCACCCCTACTTTGGAGGTTTCCCAGAATAAACGAGGTTGGTGTTGATGATCCTTATTGTGATCCGCAAACTCCCTCCATTTCCCATCTATGTACTCCTTAAACTTAGAGTCCCAAAACAATTCCAGTGGGAATCTCCAGCCTCCTCTACTCCCCACATCCCCTAACCCTTGCATCTGCAGCCAGATAAGCGAATGATCCGATATTTCACACGGACCTATCTCTGCCACTGATACTTTAGAGAAGAGATCTCTGGAAATGAACAAGTAATCATTGCGCGACTGCGTAAGGTGTGCTCTAGACACATGTGTGTAATCCTTCTGGGTGGGATGTAAAACCCTCCACGCATCGATCAAGTCCAGTGTCTTACAGAGAAAAGGCAGGCACCAAGCAGCATGACCCAGATTTGAAGCCTGCACTCCCGTTTTATCCATCTGAATATCATAGACTAAATTAGTCTCCACCAAGTATGACATTTTTCCCCTGGTAAGGACTCAGCAGCTCTATAAGAGTTTTGTAAAATTTGCGATCCCAAACATTAGGCGCATAAACATTGCAAAAAGTGTATGTAACATTCCCCATCTCCACTTCTGCCAGCACAAATCTGCCCTCTGGGCTCCGTTTAACCCTTTTAATCTGAAATTGCAGACCCTTACGAAACATTATAAGTACTCCCCCTTTCTTGCATACCGCCGGTGCGCCCACTACCTGTTCTATCCAACCTTTCTGAAACTTACTATGCTCCGATGTCGTCAGATGTGTTTCTTGTAGAAACACTATATCTGCCTTATCACGCTTCATGGCTTGTAAGACTTTAGTGCGTTTGATGGGTGATGAGATCCCCCCCACATTCCATGATATTACTTTAACCATGCCTCATTAGCTTCCAAGACCCCCAATTAAACTTGATTATTAACAGTTTGGTACAGGCCACACCCCCCAGCCCCTGGGCGTGCCCACCCTCCGATAGAGAACTGAGAATGTACCAGAACGCTGCAACCCATGTCTGCTCCGATAAGATGATAAGAAAGGAGAAAAAGAAAAAAAAAAGAGAAACGAAAAAGAAAAAAAAAAAAACACAAACCCCACGTCCCTCATCTTCTGTATCCCCCCCCCCCCCCCCCCCCCCCCATGCCAAAAGCATTACTTGGGTCCTCGTTGAGAACCGGTCACGTTCCCGCCCCTCTCCTCACCCCGCGACAACATGTACCAAACAGATTACATTACCCTTACATAACACACATCCCCCCCCTCTCAGAAAATGAAATGACACTCAGTCTCTCACTCCTCATAGTAAAACATTCATTCAGCCTTCATTTATATTGTTCAATGTAGTTGCATGTCCATTTCTCAGCCATCTTCCTCTTATGCCCGTGCTTCAGACCAATCTATCTGTTCCATTTCCAATCAATGCACTGGACTGCTTCTGGAGTCCACCTCTGCACCACTCTCCTCTGGGTGAATCATCATCCGCTTTACAAACTCCTTCGCCTCCTCTGGGGAAGTAAAAAAATGTAGCTTGCCATCATTCTGGACTCTCAGCTTGGCGGGAAATAATAGAGCAAAACGTGCTCTTTTCTCATGTAGCTGCTTGCAGACCTCTGAAAACTGTCTACGTTGGGCAGTCACCGCTGCCGAAAAATCTTGGAAACATAAAACAGTTGATTCTTCATATTGAATCCTTCCCCGCTGTCTCCAGGCGCGCAAAATTTCCTGTTTATGATCATAATTCAACACTGCAAATCACGATTCGTGGTCTCTCTTCCCCTTGTCTGCGCTGCCCCAGATGATGCGCCCTTTCAATCTTAAGACAATTCTCCAGTTGGTTCAGGGCAAGTACCTGAGGCAGCCATTTTTCCAGGAACCCCCGAAGGTCTACCTCTCTCAGGGACTCTGGCAGTCCCACCAGCCTTAGATTGTTGCGTCTGGACCTATTCTCTAGGTCCTCAATTTTTGCCTCCAGGCTTTCCAACTTTTTTTGCATAGTGGTTTGGGCTGCCATTTGCTGAGTAGTTTGATCTTCTACATCTGACAGGCGCTGTTGGAAGCCTGCCATATCTGTTTTTAATCCTTCGAGTTTCCCGTCCATCTTTTCTATTTGGTCAGAGATCCGCTGCAGTTTTCTATCGACCGACGCCTCCAGATGGCTCGAGACTTCTGCTGCAATCTCTGCTGCCCAGACCGATCCAACCGATTCTCCCGAGGAGGCCGCGTCCGCCATTTTACCTTCTCCCACGCGGCTCCTCGTCCCGTCCTTTCTGTTCGCTTTTGTGGTCATGTCGGCTGGAACAGAAATCGCTGCTGATTTACACCACCGGGAGGTTCACACTGCTCGATCTTCACTTTTTAGAAGGTTTTATCGCTGTTTTTGATGTCGCTAAGGGCAGATGTTAGCGAGAGTCCGCGGAGCTCTAACGTGCGGCGTCCTCCCCTTAGCCTAGTTTAAAAAAGGCCCCTTAGATTCAAAACTATATAAAGAGGAAAGGTCCCACTGAACTTTCTTTCTGAAAAGTTCCTAGAGAAGAGGACATTTCTCTGGTAAGTGAACACTATTTTGCTTTGTGCTTTGGGAACTTAAAGATTTGAATTTAAAGGAGGAATTGTAGGTTAGCGATAGGCAAAATAAAAATATAAAAAGCAAATTTTATCAACTAATCTCCATAGTCTTTTCCACTTAGTTTTAAAAACGTTGTACCACAGCATTAACAGAATCTAGCAGGCACTGCAGTATCTAGTTTAGGCATATAGATAGCTGGGTGGCTGGTGGACGTGAGGATCGCCTGGTGACTTGCCTGCCTGGTGCAAAGGTGGCGGACCTCATGCGTCATCTAGATAGGATTTTAGATAATGCTGAGGAAGAGCTGGCTGTCTTGGTACATGTGGGTACCAATGACATAGGAGCTGGCTGTCTTGGTACATGTGGGTACCAATGACATAGGAAAATGTGGGGGAGAGGTTCTGGAAGCCAAATTTAGGCTCTTAGGTAGAAAGCTCGAATCCAGGTCCTCTAGGGTAGCATTTCTGAAATGCTACCCATTCCACGTGCAGGGCCCAAGAGACCGGCAGAGCTCCGGAATCTCAATGCGTGGATGAGACAATGGTGCAGGGAGGATGGTTTTAGATTTGTTAGGAACTGGACAACATTCTGGGGAAGGGGGAGTTATTCTGAAAGGATGGGCTCCACCTTAACCAGGGTGGGACCAGGCTGCTGGCATCGGCATTTAAAAAGGAGCTAGAGCAGCTTTTAAACTAGAAACGTGGGGAAGGCCGACAGTTGCTCAAAGGCGCATGGTTCGGGATAAGGTATCTTTCAAAGATATCACCAGAACAGGAAAGATAGGGTATCCTGATAGTGAGGTTGCAAAAGAGACCGTAGTAGATCAGGTGTCCTTAAATAAAATCAGACAAAAGATTGCAAATTAATACTGTCAAGTACTAAGCATGATGTAAATAGGAACAACAAACATAGTTTGAAATGTCTATATGTGAATGCCAGGAGCCTAAGAAATAAGATGGAAGAATTAGAATATATTTCACTAAATGAAAAATTAGATATTATAGGCATCTCTGAGACATGGTGGAAGGAGGATAATCAGTGGGACACTGTCATACCGGGTTACAAATTATATCGTAGTGATAGGGTGGATCGAATTGGTGGAGGGGGTAGCATTGTATATTAACGAGAGCCTTGAATCAAATTGATTGAAAATTCTGCAGGAAAAAAAAACACTTCCTGGAATCACTGTGAATTGAAATTCCATGTGTGAAGGAGAAAAGGATAGTGATAGGAGTGTACTACCATCCGCCTGGCCAGGATGAACAGGCAGATGCAGAAATGTTAAAGGAAATTAGGGACGCAAACAAACTGGGCAACACAATAATAATGGGTGATTTCAATTACCACATTATTGACTGGGTAATTGTAACATCAGGGCACGCTAGGGAGGTAAAATTCCTTGACGAAATCAAGGACAGCTTTATGGAGCAGCTGGTACAAGAGCCGACGAGAAGGAAAAATTCTAGACGTAGTCCTTAATGGAGCGCATGATCTGGTGCGGGAGGTAATGGTGCTGGGGCCGCTTGATTACAGTGATCATTAATATGATCAGATTTTATATTAGCTTTGAAGCAAATATACATAGGAAATCCAATACGTTAGCGTGTAACTTTAAAAAAGGAGACTGATAAAATGAGAAGAACAGTGAGAATAAAACTTAGAGGAGCGGCTGCGAGGGTCAATAATTTACATCAGGCGTTGGATGCTGTTCAAAAACACCATCCTGGAAGCCCAGGCCGAATATATTCCGTGTATTAAAAAAGGAGGATGGAAGACCAAACGACAGCCGACGTGGTTAAAAAGTGATGTGAAGGAAGCTATTAGAGCTAAAAGAAAATCCTTCAGAAAATGGAAGAAGGAAACCGACTGAAAATAATAAGGAATGTCAAGTCAAATGCAAAGCGCTGTTAAGGAAGGCTAAGAGGGACTTCGAAAAAAAGATTGCGTTGGAGGCAGAAACACATAGTAAAATTTTTTTTAGGTATATTAAAAGCAGGAACTCGGCAAAAGAATCGGTTGGACCGCTATTTGACTGAGGAGTAAAAGGGGCAATCAGGGAAGACAAAGCTGTAGCGGAGAGATTAAATGAATTCTTTGCTTCGGTCTTCACCGAGGAAGATTTGGGTGGGATACCGGTGCCAGAAATGGTATTCGAAGCTGACGAGTCGGAGAAACTTAATGGATTCTCTGTAAACCTGGAGAATGTAATGGGGCCGTTCTATAAACTGAAGAGTAGCAAATCTCCTGAATCGAATGATAATCATCCCAGAGTACTGATAGAACTGAAAAATGAGCTTCTGGAGCTATTGTTAGTAATGTGTAATTTATCGTTAAAATCGAGCGTGGTACCGGAAGATTGGAGGGTGGCCAATGTAACGCCTATTTTTTAAAAATGTTCCAGTGGACATCTGGGGAATTATAGACCGGTGAGTCTGACGTCGGTGCCGGGCAAAATGGTAGAGACTATTATTAAGAACAAAATTACAGAGCATATTCAAAAGTATGGATTAATGAGACAAAGTCAACATGGATTTAGTGAAGGGAAATCTTGCCTCATCAATCTACTACATTTATTTGAAGGGGTGAACAAACGTGGATAAAGGTGAGCCGGTTGATATTGTGTATCTGGATTTTCAGAAGGCATTTGACAAAGTACCACATGAAAGACTCCAGAGGAAATTGGAGAGTCATGGGATAGGAGGTAGTGTTCTATTGTGGATTAAAAACTGGTTAAAAGATAGAAAACAGACAGTAGGGTTAAATGGTCAGTATTCTCCATGGAGTGGAGTTCCCCAGGGGTCTGTGCTGGGACCGCTGCTTTTTAGCATTTATAAATGACCTAGAGATGAGAGTAACTAGTGAGGTAATTACATTTGCTGATGACACAAAGTTTTTCAAAGTCGTTAAATCGCGGGAGGATTGTGAAAAATTACAAGAGGACCTTACGAGACTGGAGACTGGGTGTCGAAATGGCAGATGATGTTTAATGTGAGCAAGTGCAAAGTGATGCATGTGGGGAAGAGGAACCTGAATTATAGCTACGTCATGCAAGGTTCCATTTTAGGAGTCACGGACCAAGAAAGGGATCTAGGTGTCGTTGATGATACATTGAAACCTTCTGCTCAGTGTGCTTCTGCGGCTAAGAAAGCAAATAGAATGTTAGGTATTATTAGGAAAGGAATGGAAAACAAAAATGAGGATGTTATAATGCCTTTGTATCCCTCCATGGTGCGACCGCACCTCAAATATTGTGTTCAATTCTGTTCTCCGCATCTCAAAAAAGGTATAGTGGAATTAGAAAAGGTGCAGAGAAGGGTGACGAAAATGATAAAGGGGATGGGCCAACTTCCCTATGAGGAAAGGCTAGGGCTCTTCAGCTTGGAGAAAAGGCGGCTGAGGGGAGATATGATAGAGTTCTATAAAATAATGAGTGGAGTTGAACGGGTAGATGTGAAGCGTCTGTTTACGCTTTCCAAAAATACTAGGACTCGGGGGCATGCGATGAAGCTACAATGTAGTAAATTTAAAATGAATCGGAGAAAGCTTTTCTTCACTTAACTTGTAATTAAACTCTGGAATTCGTTGCCAGAGAATGTGGTAAAGGCGGTTAGCCTGGTGGAGTTTAAAAAAGGTTTGGACAGCTTCTTAAAGGAAGAGTCCATATTAAATGGAATAGGGGAAAATCCACTATTTTTGGGATAAGCAGTATAAAATGTTTTGTACTTTTTTGGGATCTTGCCAGGTATTTGTGACCTGGATTGGCCACTATTGGAAACAGTATGCTGGACTTGATGGACCTTTGGTCTTTCCCAGTATGGCAATACTTATGTACTGCAATTCTTTGAAGGGGTGAATAAACATGTTGATAAAGGTGAGCCAGTTGAGATTGTGTAGCTGGATTTTCAAGAGGTATTTGACAAAGTACCTCATGAATGACTCCTGAGGAAATTAGAAAGTCATGGGATAGGAAGTAGTGTTCTCAATGGAGAAGGGTAGATAGTGGGGTTCCCCAGGGGTCTGTGCTGAGATCACTGCTTTCTAACATATTTATAAATGATCTAGAGATGGGAATAACTAGTGAAGTAATTAAATATGCTGATGATACATACATTTAAACTTGTTAAATCACAAGAGGATTGTGAAAAAATTTCAAGAGGACCTTATGAAATGAGAGATTGGGCATCCAAATTGCAGATGACACTTAATGTGAGCAAGTGCAAAGTGATGCATGTGGGAAAGAGGAACGCAAACTGTAGCTACGTGATGCAAGGTTCCATATTAGGAGTGACTGCACAGGAAAAGGATCTAGGTGTCATTGTTCGTGATACATTGAAACTCTTTGCTTAGTGTGCAGCAGCTGCTAAGAAAGCAAATAGAATGTTAGGGATTATTAGGAAAGGAATGGAAAGCAAAACTGAGAATATTATAATGCTTTTGTATCACGCCGTGGTGTGACTGCACCTCAAATACTGTGAAATTTTGATCACATTGAAGTGAAACTTGTTTTTGGATAATTGTGGGATATAAGAATGAACGAAATAATAAGGTGGCAAATCCACTGCTTTTTTCTAGGGTAAGCAGCATAAAATCTGTTTTATTTCTTTTGGATCTTGCCAGGTACTTGTGACCTGAGTGGCCACTATTGGAAACAGGATACTGGGCTTGATGGACCTTCAGTCTATCCCAGTATGGCAATGCTTATGTTCTTTCCTTCAAACTTCATAAAACTATGAACACACACAGTGAGTGAGCTAAAACTGCTCATCTTGCTGCTTAGAAGTTTTAACCTTTGGTGGTCTCGACCGTCCATTTGAACCAATCTATATTCGGCCCAGTCTTGCTAATGAAACTATATCCCTGAAATTCCTAATATGGAATGAACACACACATTGACTGAGCTACAACTGCTCATCTTATGCTCAGAAGTTTTAACTACTACTACTACTAAGCATTTCTATAGCGCTGCCAGGGTTACGCAGCGCTGTACAAGTTTAGACAAGGGGAAGGACAGTCCCTGCTCAAGAGAGCTTACAATCTAAAGGTAATAAGCTATGTAGTCAGTGTATGTATCGGGAATGGGGAAGGTGGTTAGGCGCCAAAAGCAAGAGAGAAGAGATGGGCCTTGAGTAAGGACTTGAAAATGGGCAGGGAGGGCGCACGTCGTATGGGCTCAGGAAGTCTGTCCATCGGCACCAGCATGCCCCAACCCGCCTGCAAGCCTGTCTCCCACTGATTTACCTGCCGACCTGCTAACTTGTCAACCTACCTGCCTCACTGCTTGTTCCAGCCCACCTGCCTCTCCCTGCTCGTTCCTGTCCATCCGCACCAGCTTGCTTCACCCCGCCTACAAGCTTGCAGCCACTGCCACACTTGCCTGCCTCCTAACTTGCCAGCCACTCACTTACCCACTCTCCAGTACATCAATCCCTCCAATTCCAAGCCTCCGGCTCTTCGCTCTGTCACTACACTTACACCTGTCACACTGTAACCACTACTTATGGCCCCTGTCCACATCTTCTTCCTTGCCCTGTCCCTTCCTAATCTTTTTCCCCTCCCCTTACCGCTGTCTACCGCTGGAACCCATTGCCCACCTGTGTTCCCTCCCATCCTGCCCGCTACGGCATCCCTCACCACCTCACCATCTCTCCTGTCCCCCTCCTCCTTCCTAGCCCTTAATCTCCAACATCTCCTTCCTACCATTAACCCTTCACCATTCCTCCTAAGTGCACCCCGTCTTCGTCGCCCGACCTCCCCCACCCTCCTCCGCACTCTCTTGCTCCTCCTCCTGCTATCCGCGGGAGACATTAACCCTAATCCAGGCCCCCCCCACCTGTCCTCCTCCTTTTCATGCAAACGCTTCCGTGATGTCTCCAACCTCGTCCCTATTCCCCTCCTCCCCCCCTCTTCCCTCCCCTTCTCATGTGCCTTGTGGAATGCCCACTCGATCGGCAACAAACTGCCCTTCACCCACGATCTCTTCATCTCTCGTTCCCTCCAACTGCTCGCCCTAACTGAAACCTGGCTCTCCCCTGACAACTCTGCCTCAGTCGCGGCCCTCTGTCATGGAGGCTATCTCTTCTCCCACACTCCCTGCCCAGATGGCCGCGGTGGAGGCGTCGGGCTACTTCTCTCACCCTCCTGTAGTTTCCAACCCCTCCTCCTACCGCAGTCTCACTGCTTCTCGTCCTTCGAAGCTCACTCCATCCGGCTATTCCATCCATTACCACTCAGAGTTGCAGTCATCTACCGCCCCCCTGACAAGCCCCTCTCTTCATTCCTTACTGACTTCGACGCTTGGCTCACCGTCTTTCTTGATCCCGCATCTCCTTCCCTCATTCTTGGTGATTTTAACATTCACGTTGACAACCCATCCAATGCCTACGCTTCTAAATTCCTTACTCTGATATCCTCCTTTAACCTCCGACTATGCTCTACCACCCCTACTCACCGTGATGGCCATTGTCTCGACCTCGTTCTCGTCTCTTCCTGCTCACCTTCCAATTTCTGCACCTCAGTCCTTCCTATCTCAGATCATCACCTAATTACCCTCACACTTCATCACCCTCCCCCTCAACCTCGCCCAACTATAACTCCAAGCTGTCGACCCCCCTACCCTATCCTCCCACATCTCCAATCTCTTCCCTTCCATCTCGTCTTCTGAATCTGTCGACACGGCTGTCTCTACCTACAATGAAACTCTCTCCACCGCTCTGGATACCCTAGCACCATCTGTCTCTCGCCCCACTAAGCGCACTAATCCGCAGCCCTGGTTAACCCCCTGCATCCGTTACCTTCGCTCCTGCACCCGATCTGCTGAACGACTCTGGAGGAAATCTCGCACCCTATCAGACTTCACCCATTACAAATTCATGCTATCCTCCTTCCAGTCCTCCCTATTCCTTGCCAAACAGGAATATTATTCTCAATTAACCAATTCTCTTGGCTCCAACCCTCGTCGCCTCTTTGCCACCCTCAACTCCCTACTTAAAGTACCCTCCGCTCCCACCCCTCCCTCACTCTCTCCTCAATCACTAGCTGACCACTTCCGCGATAAAGTGCAGAAGATCAACCTTGAATTCACTTCCAAGCCTTCTCCTCCCTGTGACTTCTTAACCCACTCCCTCAACCAACATAACCCGGCCTCCTTTTCCTCCTTCCCTGAGATCACCGAAGAGGAAACTGCTCACCTTCTTTCTTCCTCCAAGTGCACCACCTGTTCCTCGGATCCCATTCCCACCAATCTGCTTACCAACATCTCTCCTACAGTTATCCCCTCAATCTGTCACATCCTCAACCTCTCTCTCTCCACTGCTACTGTCCCTGACACCTTCAAGCATGCAGTAGTCACACCACTTCTCAAAAAATCATCACTTGACCCCACCTGTCCCTCCAACTACCGCCCCATCTCTCTTCTACCCTTCCTCTCCAAATTACTTGAACGTGCTGTCCACAGCCGTTGCTTTGACTTCCTCTCCTCTCAGGCTGTCCTCGACCCGCTTCAATCTAGCTTTCGCCCACTACACTCGACAGAAACAGCACTCTCTAAAGTCTGCAATGACCTGTTCCTCGCCAAATCCAAAGGCCATTACTCCATCCTCATCCTCCTCGACCTATCCGCCGCATTTGACACCGTCAATCATAATTTACTTCTTGACACACTGTCCTCATTTGGGTTCCAGGGCTCCGTCCTCTCCTGGTTCTCCTCGTATCTTTCCCAACGCACCTTCAGAGTATCTTCTAATGGCTCCTCTTCCACCCCTGTCCCGCTCTCTGTTGGGATTCCCCAAGGATCTGTCCTTGGACCGCTTCTCTTCTCGATATACACCTCTTCCCTAGGCTCGTTGATCTCATCTCATGGTTTCCAGTACCATCTCTATGCCGATGACACCCAGCTTTACCTCTCCACTCCCGACATCACAGTTGAAACCCAGGCCAAAGTTTCAGCCTGCCTTTCCGACATCGCTGCCTGGATGTCTAACCAGCATCTGAAACTGAACATGGCAAAGACTGAGCTCCTTATCTTTCCACCCAAACCCTCTTCTCCTCTTCCCCCACTTTCCGTCTCTGTTGACAACACCCTCATCCTCCCCGTCTCTTCAGCACGCAATCTTGGAGTCATCTTCGATTCCTCCCTCTCCTTCTCTGCCCATATCCAACAGACAGCTAAGACCTGTCGCTTCTTCCTCTATAATATTAGCAAAATTCGCCCATTCCTCTCTGAACAGACCACCCGCACCCTCGTCCACTCGCTCGTTACCTCTTGTCTTGACTATTGCAACCTTCTCCTCGCTGGCCTCCCGCTTAGCCACCTATCCCCCCTTCAATCTGTCCAAAATTCCGCCGCACGTCTTATCTACCGCGTGAACCGATACTCTCATATCACCCCCCTCCTCAAGTCGCTTCACTGGCTCCCAATCCACTACCGTATACAGTTCAAGCTTCTCCTATTGACCTTCAAGTGCACTCAATCTGCTGCCCCCCATTACCTCTCTACCCTCCTCTCCCCGTATGTTCCCACCCGTAACCTCCGCTCTCAGGACAAATCACTCCTATCTGTACCCTTCTCCACCACCGCTAACTCCAGACTCCGCCCCTTCTGCCTCGCAGCACCTTATGCCTGGAACAGACTTCCTGAGCCCATACGCCATGCGCCCTCCCTGCCCATCTTCAAGTCCTTACTCAAGGCCCATCTCTTCTCCCTTGCTTTTGGCGCCTAACCACCTTCCCCATTCCTGTTACCTACACTGACTACGTAGTCTGTTACCGTTAGATTGTAAGCTCTCTTGAGCAGGGACTGTCCCTCCCCGTGTTTAAACTTGTACAGCGCTGCGTAACCCTGGCAGCGCTATAGAAATGCTAAGTAGTAGTAGTAGTAGTAGCATAAGGTGAGGTGAGGCAGAAGGGGCGGAGTCTGGAGTTAGCGGTGGTGGAGAAGGGTACAGATAGGAGTGATTTGTCCTGAAAGCGGAGGTTACGGGTGGGAACATATGGGGAGAGGAGGGTAGAGAGGTAATGGGGGGCTGCAGATTGAGTGCACTTGAAGGTCAATAGGAGAAGCTTGAATTGTATACGGTAGTGGATCGGGAGCCAGTGAAGCAACTTGAGGAGAGGGGTGATATGAGAGTATCGGTTCACGCGGTAGATAAGACGTGCGGCGGAGTTTTGGACAGATTGAAGGGGGGATAGGTGGCTAAGCGGGAGGCCAGCGAGGAGAAGGTTGCAATAGTCAAGACGAGAGGTCTCAACTGTCCATTTGAACCAATCAATATTCAGCCTAGTCTCATACTAACATGGGTGAAGGAGGCCTTGTACTCTGTAAACTGCACCTGCATCTCAGCGGGACCCAACTAATTGTTTCTTTTGACCCAGACAGACTAGGGATTGTGTTTGCAAAGCCGTACTCTCAAATTGGCAAGTGATTGTCATTACTTACTTATATTGATGAACTCTCATTAAGATCCAGCATAAACTCATCTGTAAGGTTGCCACATGGTTATCTGTGCACACCTTCATGTCTTGGTACTTACCAAAAACATTCCCAACAAGGCAGTTAATTTTGTCAGGCAGTGCTACACAAACTAATCAGTTACAGGCTGACTTAGCCCCCTCTTCACTCATCATAACTTGACTAAGGTTGGGTACTCTTATCTTTTTTTGTATCCCTTTTATTGAGGCTTATTTTATCCTGCCTCTTGATAGAGAAAGTAAAGTGTAGTTACCTTTAACAGGGGTTCTCAGTTGACAGGATAATTGTCACACAAATCTATGTGATCTCAGGAGGTATAATTCCTCAGTGGCAATGCAGCTGTTGTATGGAAACTTGTGGGTGTGCTTGGAAAGACTTTGCATTCTGAGACACAGGGGTCTGTGTTGACACTGTTGGATGAGGTCAACCATTAATGTGTCTGACTTATTCTATTGTGTGTCAAACTCCTTTGCCTACCTTCATCATGTTCAAGTGTTTAATGCATTAACCAGACTTCCTTGAAATTCTTTTGGAAGGAATAAAAATGAAGGGTAGGGGATGAACTTGTAAGTAGGAAAAGATAGTTGTAAATTGTCTAGCAGAATTTTCCACAGGAAGCTCTACAACCATGTATTTAGTCATGTGCCGTTAATGAATGGAAGAGCTTATGAAAGATATTTAGGTAAACACATTTTATCTGAATATTTGCAAGGATGCTTGTTTGGGGGGTTCACGGTGTTGCTTAAATACTAAGCAATCATGTGAGCCTTAAGTAATAGCAAAATGCTGTAACTTATTAATATTTTGCACTACTGTTCAAAAAGTTTTAAATTTGTATATTTTTCTGACAGAGCACTCCAGTACAGAATATTGTCAAACGTCCAAACCAACATCATCAGCCATCTCTTCCAAGAAACAGTAACTTGCGCGAGTTACCCATTGCACCATCCCACATGATGGAAATCAGCAAGAACAGTCAAGGATCAACCCCTGCTGCTCAAGTGAAACCCATTACTAGTATAGTACCTCCTTCAAGGACTACAGCAAGTGTAAAAAACCCACAGATGAGACCTCATATGAAAGTAAGAGCAGTTAACCCAACAAGCCATCTTAAAGTGGAAGTGAAAATGGAACCAGAGGTAAGCATTTTTGTGTAGGGAGAAGTAGGGAAATGTTAACTGCATTTTAAAGCAGCTCTGCTTACAGGACTGCACCGTAGGTGACCCATTTAAAAAAAAAATCCACTTCGAAGTTCAGTTCTTTGATAAAAGTTTTAGGCCTTGCCCAAGTGGTACTGCATATGTAGAAAAATGCATAATACAGCTCTAGGATTCGGTGCTTGAACTTCGTTTGTTAGAGCACATTGACTCAAATGTTCTTTATGGTTTTAAATATACCATACAGTGATACACTATGCCCTTTCTGTAAATGTCAAAAGTAGATGCTGCTTACATTAGCAAAAGACTTCACACCTTGTACATTTTTCATGTTCTGCTGTCTTAAAAATACAATTCAAAATGCATTAATGTGCGAGTACTTTACACTTAGTGTGAAAGAACAGTTGCAGAAATTATTTAGAAAATAAGGATTCTTGATTGCATTCATACCTTTCTTATGGTGAAACCAAAATTAATTGCCTTGAGGCCCATCATAAGTTAAATGGCACAGGTCTGTGCTCAAGCACGATAGCTAAGTTGATTTGATTATTCTCCGAGGACAATCAGGCTGCTTGTTCTCACGAATGAGTGACGTCCACGGCAGCCCCCGAGATCGGAAATCTCCCTAGCAACAAAAGTTTGCTAGAGCCTTCGATCGCGCGCGGGCGCAGCCATCAGCTTCCCGCCCGTTGCGCGAGAGTCCCGTCAGTTTTTTCTTTTTCCGCAGTAGAGAGCGGTTGTATAGATAGCCGTCTGTCTCTCTCTGCCCGAGAAAAAGCCTTCGTTTTTAGCCGCGAGTTTGCGCTTTTTTCTTCTCCTCTTATAAAGTAAATATTTAAAAAAGAAGCTTTCTAGTAGTTCCCTTACTTTTTTAGTTGGGCCCTTATAAGTTTTCTTTCGCTGTCATCGCAGCCCCTTTTGGGCTGCGCGTTCGCGTTTCTCATTTTGTGCCCTTTTTTCTTGACACCATCGCGAATTTTGACTTCGCCGCCGCTATTTTTTTCATCCATCACATCGAGGATTCCCAGCGGCTTCAAGAAGTGCGGTCGGTGCAGCTGGGCAATCTCAGGTAACGATCCACATTCGTGGTGTATCCATTGCCTTGGGCCCGACCATTGCCCAGACGTGTGTAAGTTGTGTCTTAGCCTTAAAAAGCGGACACAGGCGTCGAGACAGGCTCAGCGGGAACGTCTGTTTGGAGCCTTGCCCGGCACTTCGACGTCGACAGCAGTACCGAGGTAGGCAGCGTTGGCACCAGAGATGGCATCGACATCGGTAGAGTAGGTAATACCTGTCCGGAAACCACCGCACGCTGGGAGCAGTGAACCGTCGAGTGGGTCGCCACCTGTCTCGAAGGCTCCTGCTGCAAAGCCCCATCGGGACCGACCACTTTCGGACCCGACCCCGAGGAGGCGTGTGGATTCCACGTCCTCCTCGTCGGTACCGAGTCCCAATGCCGTGCATCGAGTAAAGGTTAAGAAGCATCGGCATCAATCTCCTTCTACACATGGTACCGGGAGCTCCGGGGCGTTGGTGCGTCGGTCTTTGGACAGTCTGGTGCCGCCTCCTTCCTCTGCACAGGTTCTGCCTCCGGCTCCTGCACCGGCCCCACAGCCTTTCCCGGCAGACACTCTTGACGAGTGCCTCAGAGCCATTCTTCCAGGTCTCCTGGAGGGGCTGCTGTGCCAGTCTGTTCCGGTATCGGGGGTGCTTGCGCCTTCGGTACCGTTGATGGAAGCGGCAGTGAGCTCTGTGCCTGTGGTGCGGTCACCGACGCCGCTTCAGCCTCGGCTGCCACCCAGGTCAACTCCCCGTCAACATTGCTGGAGGTTGCTTCATCGCCGCCGGCACGGGAGTTGACTTCTCGACGTCGTCATCGAGGACATGGTTCCTAGAAATCGAGACGGGCCCGGATTCGGACTGCAGTTCGTGAACTCTTGTCTGACACCGAGGAGGATGCCTCGTGGGGAGAAGAGGAGGATCCAAGATATTTCTCTGACGAGGAGTCTTGTGGTCTTACTTCTGATCCCACTCCTTCGCCTGAAAGGAAGCTTTCTCCACCGGAGAGTCTTTCTTTCTCCTCCTTTGTGTAGGAAATGTCTGTGGCTATTCCCTTCCTGGTGGTATCTGAGGATGAGCCCAGGGCCGAGATGTTCGAGGTCCTTGACTATCCTTCACCACCTAAGGAGTCGTCCACTGTTCCTCTGCATAATGTCCTTAAGCAAACATTGCTGAAGAACTGGACGAAACCACTATCTAATCCCACCATCCCCAAAAAAGCTGAGTCCCAGTATCGAATCCATGGGGAGCATGAGTTGATGAAGTCGCAGTTACCTCATGACTCTATGGTTGTGGATTCTGCTCTCAAGAGAGCCAAAAGTTCTAGAGATTTTGCCTCGGTGCCCCTGGGGTGGGAATCTAGAACTCTGGACTCTTTTGGGAGGAAGGCCTATCAGTCCTCCATGCTCGTGTCCAAGATTCAGTCCTACCCAGCTCTACACGAGCATCCACTTGTGGTATCAATGTCAAGCAACTGACAGACTTGGTAGATAAGCTCCCTTCGGAGCACACCAGGCCTTTTCAGGAGGTGGTCAGGCAGCTGAAGGCATGTCGTAAATTCCTGTCCAGGGGACAAGATATAGTGATGCGCAGACTCTCATGGCTGCGTGCCTCTGACCTGGACAATAGGGTCCAGCAGAGGCTGGCAGATGTCCCTTGCCAGGGGGATAATATTTTTGGCGAGAAAGTCGAGCAAGTGGTTGAACAGCTCCACCAGCGGGAAACCGCTATGGACAATCTCTCCCACTGGGCGCCTTCAGCATCTACCTCATCAGGTAGAGGTTTTTTCCGTGGAAGCTGAAATGCTCCCTATGCTTACAATAAGCGTAGGTACAATCCACCTTCCCGACAGCCTTCTCAGGCTCAACCCCAGCGCGCTCGTTCTTGTCAACAGCGTGCACCTAGGCAGACCCCCACAGCTCCCCAGCAAAAGCAAGGGACCGGCTTTTGACTGGCTCCAGCTGAGCATAGCAGCTGTAAAAGTGTCCTTGCTGGATGAACTGCCGGTAGGAAGGAGGTTGATGTTTTTTCACCAAAAGTGGCCTCTAATAACCTCCGATCGGTGGGTTCCCCAAATAGTTCGGTTAGGATACTCCCTAAATTTGATCTCTATACCTCCAAATTGTCCACCGGGAGCTCAGTCCTTCAGCTTCCAGCACAGGCAGGTACTTGCAGAGGAACTGTCCGCCCTTCTCAGTGCCAGTATGGTCGAGCCCGTTCCACCAGGGCAAGAAGGGCTGGGATTCTATTCCAGGTACTTCCTTGTGCAAAAGCCTTTAGTTGCTTGCTTCATGAGAGGTTTGCTTTTGTCAAAGCCCCCTGTCAAACCTCCACCAGTGTCATGGGATCTCAACGTCGTTCTCACCCAGCTGATGAAGCCTCTTTTGAGCCACTGAATTCCTACCATCTGAAATATTTGACCTGGAAGGTCATTTTCTTTTTGGCTGTTACTTCAGCTCGTAGAGACAGTGAGCTTCAAACCTTGGTAGCCCATGCTCCTTATACTAAATTTCATCATAACAGAGTAGTCCTTCGCACTCACCCTAAGTTCTTGCCAAAGGTGGTGTCGGAGTGCCATCTGAGCCAGTCAATTGTCTTGCCAACATTTTTTCCCCATCCTCATACCCGCCCTGCTGAACATCATTTGCATACATTGGACTGCAAAAGAGCATTGGCCTTCTATGTGGAGCAGACAAGCCCCTTCAGACAGTCCGCCCAAATGATTGTTTCTTTCGACCCCAACAGAAGGGGAGTTGCTGTCGGGAAACGCACCATTTCAAATTGGTTAGCAGATTGCATTTCCTTCACTTATGCCCAAGCTGGTCTGACTCTTGAGGGTCATGTCACGGCTCATAGTGTTAGAGCCATGGCAGTGTCGGTGGCCCACTTGAAGTCAGCCACTATTGAAGAGATTTGCAAGGCTGCAACGTGGTCTTCAGTCCACACATTCACATCTCATTACTGCCTTCAGCAGGATACCCGACACGACAGTTGGTTTGGGCAGTCGGTGCTGCAGAATCTCTTCGGAGTTTGGAATCCAACTCCACCCCCCTAGGCCCATTTTTGTTCTGTTCTAGGCTGCACTCAGCTGTTTTCTTCGTAGGTCAAACCTTGTTATATCCTCGCCGTTGCGAGGCCCAATTGACCTTTCTTTGTTGTTTTGAGTGAGCTTGGGGGCTAGGGATACCCCATTCATGAGAACAAGCAGCCTGCTTGTCCTTGGAGAAAATGAAGATATGTACCTGTAACAGGTATTCTCCGAGGACAGCAGGCCGATTGTTCTCACATACCCGCCCGCCTCCCCTTTGGAGTTGTCTTGCGCGACGGGCGGGAAGCTGATGGCCGCGCATGTGCGGTGCGCGCGATTGAAGGCTCTAGCAAACATTTGTTGCTAGGGAGATTTCCGATCTCGGGGGCTGCCGTGGATGTCACCCATTCGTGAGAACAATCAGCCTGCTGTCCTCGGAGAGTACCTGTTACAGGTATGTATCTTCATTTTCCCAGATGAAGAACCAAGCTGTTTCTGTTGTAGGAAGTGAATTTGAAGCCAAGGTCAAAAACACATGAAACAGCTGCTGAGGATTGGGATAAAACTGTTCAAATGTACAGATTGTGAGAAGGCTATAAGAAAATTTCATTACTTTTAATCAAGTCCAGAACCCGTGGTTTATGCCCATCTAACAGCAGTTGGAAGCAGAGATACAAAGCAGTGATTACAGTTTATATAAGAGGCACCATGCAGCTCAACAAGCCAGGATTATCTTCCTCCAGAAGATGACATGCACTCTATACAGGGGATTGGTCTGACTGTTGCTCCTGAGCCTAGTTATGGGTTAGTCTCAGTGGAGCGGAAGAACAAAAGTACTACTACTACTTGACATTTCTATAGCGCTATTAGGGTTACGCAGCGCTGTACAATTTAATAAAAGAGGGCAGTCCCTGCTCAAAGGAGCTTACAATCTAAAGGACGAAATGACAAGTTGGGGTAGTCTAGGTTTCTTGAATAGTGGTTAGGTACCAAAGGCGACACTGAAGAGATGGGCTTTGAGCAAGGATTTGAAGATGGGCAGGGAAGGGGCCTGGCGTATGGGCTCAGGGAGTTTATTCCAAGCATGGGGTGAGGCGAGGCAGAAAGGGCGGAGCCTGGAGTTGGCGGTGGTGGAGAAAGGTACTAAAAGGAGGGATTTGTCTTGAGAGCAGAGGTTACGGGTAGGAACGTACGGGGAGATGAGGGTAGAGAGGTAGGGAGGGGCTGCAGAACGAGTGCATTTGTAGGTTAGGAGGAGAAGCTTGAACTGTATGCGGTACCTGATCGGAAGCCAGTGAAGTGATTTGAGGAGAGGCGTGATGTGAGTATATCGGTCCAGGCGGAAGATAAGACATGCAGCAGAGTTCTGAACGAACTGAAGGGGGGATGGGAGGCCAGTGAGAAGTAGGTTGCAGTAGTCAAGGTGAGAGGTAATGAGAGAGTGGATGAGAGTTCGGGTGGTGTGCTCAGAGAGGAAAGGGCGAATTTTGCTAATGTTGTAGAGGAAGAAGCGACAGGTCTTGGCTATCTGCTGGATATGCCCAGAGAAGGAGAGGGAGGAGTCGAAGATGACTCCAAGGTTGCGGGCAGATGAGACGGGGACGATGGGGGTGTTGTCAACTGAGATAGAGAGTGGAGGGAGAGGAGAAGTGGGTTTAGGTGGGAAGACAATAAGCTCGGTCTTGGCCATGTTCAGCTTCAGGTGGCGGTTGGACATCCAGGCAGCAATGTCGGACAAGCAGGCTGATACTTTGGCCTGGGTTTCCGCAGTGATGTCAGGTGTGGAGAGGTAAAGCTAGGTGTCATCAGAATAAAGATGGTACTGGAAACCATGAGATGAGATCAGCGAGCCCAGGGAAGAGGTGTAGATTGAAAAAAGAAGGGGTCCAAGGACAGATCCTTGAGGAACTCCAACAGAGAGCGAGATAGGGGTGGAGGAAGAGCCATGAGAGTGTACTCTGAAGGTGTGGTGGGAGAGATAAGAGGAGAACCTGGAGAGGACAGAGCCCTGGAACCCAAAAGAGGACAGTGTGGTAAGAAGTAAATTGTGATTAACAGTGTCAAAAGCGGCAGATAGGTCAAGGAGGATGAGGGTGGAGTAGTGACCTTTGGATTTGGCAAGGAACAGGTCATTGCAGACTTTAGATAGTGCCGTTTCTGTGGAGTGTAGGGGGCAAAAGCCGGATTGAAGCGGATTGAGGATGGCATGAGAGGAGAGAAAATCAAGGCAACGGCTGTGAACGGCGCGTTCAAGTATCTTGGAGAGGAAGGGTAGGAGGGAAATGGGGCGATAGTTGGAGGGACAGGTAGGGTCAAGTGATGGTTTTTTGAGCAGAGGTGTGACTACAGCATGCTTGAAGGTGTCAGGGACAGTTGCAGTGGAGAGAGAGAGGTTGAGGATATGACAGATGGGGTGGTGACAGTAGGAAAGATGGTGTTGAGTAAGTTGGTGGGGATGGGATCCGAGGAACAGGTGGTGCATTTCGAGGAGGAAAGAAGATGAACGGTTTCCTCTTCAGTGATCTCAGGAAAGGAGGAGAAGGAGGCATGGGTTGGTTGGTTGAGGGAGTGGGCTATAGGGTGAAGAGTGGGTTGGTTGAGGGAGTGGGCTATAGGGTGAAGAGGAGGAGATAGTTTGGTGGTGAATTCGAGGTTGATCTTCTGCACCTTGTCGCGGAAGTAGTCAGCCAGTGATTGAGGAGAGAGTGACATACACTCTATACAGGGGATTGATTTGACTGTTGCTCCTGAGCCTAGTTATGGGTTAGTCTCAGTGGAGCGGAAGAACAAAAGAAGGGTATTCAGCCCTCACACAGGCTTGGTAGAAATACTTTGAGGAGTCAAGAACCTCAGCTTTTCTCAGTCAGTCCTCTTTTGGATATAGCCCCCCCCCCCCCCCCCCCCCCCCCCCAATCCCCTGGGAGCACCGTTTTCTCTCTATTGGAAAAAAAAATGGTTTGTGAGAAGGGACAGGAACTTCTGAGAGTACCTGATGTTAGCGGCCTCTTATTCTGTCTTGACTGCAGCAGCTGGAAGGAGCTCCAAAGCCTTTGATATCCTTGCTCATGGATTGCAACGCAGGCTGACAATAGGTTCACAGCACTGCCTCTGAGTAAGCCTCGAATGCCAGTAGTATTGGTGGGGCCAGTGGTGTGACGAGGTACCCACAATGACCAAGATGTTCCCACAATGTGGAGCACAATGTGTTCTGCCTGCCAGGGGGAGGGGAAGGCATTTGCCAGTGCCTTCCCACTTACCTGGGCACAGCCCTCCTCATGAGCATTTGGTGACAGGTAAGATATTTATTCATGTAATTGAACTCTGAAATTCATTGCCAGAGAATGTAGTAAAAACAGTTAGCTTAGTGGGGTTTAAAAAAGGTTTGGATAGCTTCCTAAAGGAAAAGTCCATAAGTCATTATTAAAATAAACTTGGGGAAAGTCCACTGCTTATTTCTAGGATAAACAGCATAAAATGTATTGTTTTGAGATCTTGCCAGGTACTTGACCTGGATTAGCCACTTTTGCAAACAGAGATGGGCTTGATGGACCTTTGGTCTGTCTCAGTATGGCAATACTTATGTAAAAAGTACAGGAGATGCAGCCATCTTATCTGCTTCCTTGGAGAAGCAGCTCTCGGCTCAGCTTGTCGCCCCCCTCTCCCCCCCATACACACACACACTCTTCCCGGAGAGAGCTATGATAGATGGGGGAATCGTGGACCAGGAGGTCTGACCTCAGCAGGTATGGAGCAGGCAAGGGGTTTTTCCACCTGAGCTTGTATTGCTCCTTGATCAGGCCTTTCTTTCTTAGCAGGCTCAGGGGTCATCTTATGAGGTTAAAGGCACTCCAGCTTCCTGGAAGCTGAAGAGTCTCTGGCTGGAGGTCTGTGAATGACCAGTTCCTGGCATTTGGGGGATGGGGGGCTCCGAGCATTTGAGTGTTGTTAACATTCTCATTAAGGCTCCCTCATAGGGGAACCCCTTGGAGGAGGGCAAAATTCCAGAGGGTGATGGGAGTGATCCCATGGTGGTCTATCTCTTCCAAAGGGAAAAGTTCCAGATATGATGTTCCATGCCCTGAAGATCCTCAGTATTTCCGATTTTCCTGGGTAGGGGCACTGTGGCGGCAGGTGATCTCATTCTGGAGGAAGTATGCAAACCTTCTAAAGCCTTTCCAGTACAAGTGCTAGCGACTATTATCTCAATGGAGTGGGATGCTCCAGAGGCCAGACTTTACATTAGTAGAGCCATGAGTAAATTCTACCCGCTGATTGCCAAAGAGAAGGAGAAGCTGAGGTTCCAGTCAATGGTGACAGGGCTCTTGAAAAATATTCAAGATCACAAGTTGGGAACCTTTCTTAAACAATCCTTGAAGTCTCGGCCTTGGGGCTGCAGGTGGCAATTTTGTAGCACCTATATGAGCCCAGTGTGCCAGTGCCCTAGGATTGGATGCTAATGGATCACAGGGTGGCCTGCTTAGAAATAGGCATTTCCTATGTGGCAAATGCACTGTATGTCCTCAATAGGTCTTCGCCAGGTCACAACGGTGGCTGTCTATCCACCTAGAATCTATACATCATTAGAATAGAATAGGAGACTTCTTTGGTTGTGTGATGGGAATCATATTTAGCTTCCAAGACCTGGCTCTGCAGGCTTCGCTTTCAGGATATGTTGCTCTTTGGGAAGGATCTGGAGAAGATTGTTAAAGACCTGGGGAAAATTTGCCCTCAGTGACTGCTAGAGGATAACGCAGAAGTCTCTTCCCATTCCTCTTTGGGTAAAGCCCAAATTGGCCAGGCACTATTGCCAGAGCAAGGGCACTACTTTCCAGTGGTCCTGGTTTCAGGGCCGGACATACTTTCATGGCGACTGCAGTAGAAATTCCCAAGACCCGAAGGGCATGGGAGAGTGCAGTAAGTAGTTGGGGTCCAATCCCTAAATTAGCTAGGTGGTTGGCTGACTGCATTTTGAGGAGTGGACCCAGATAGGTTCTGACCAGTAGATGCTGGAGTTTTCCCTCTAGCTCGGAGACGCCCATGTGGAAACTCCCTGCCATGCTCTGGTAAAACGATCAGCTGTACTAACCAGGCTGCAGAAGCATTTGGATTTTGGAAGCAGTACTTTCCCACTCTAGTAAAGATGCAGTGGCTGTTATGCTGTCTACTTTGTGATTGCTAAGAAAGAGGGCTCCTTCCCACCCTATTGTGGATCTGAAAGCAATAAACAGGGCTTTCTGGGACCTGCATTTCAGGATGGAAGCCATTCACTCCATTTTTGCATCGTTGGGGATTGGAGAGTTTCATGAGGCACTGGACCTAAAGGAAGCTTTGGTAACATCACCAGAAGTTTCTGAGGATTGCAATGCTGGGCTAGCACTTCCAGTTTTAGACCCTTCCATTTGGCCTGGCCATAGCGCCATAGACCTTTTCCAAGGTGATGGTGGTAATAGGGGCAGTTCTTTACAAAGAGGGCTTTCAAGTCCATTCCTACCTGGATGACTGGCTCATCTGCACACAGTTGGAGGAGAAGAGCTGGCAAGTGACTCATCATGTGGTGCACCTGTTGCAGTTCCTGGGCTAGATAGCAAATCTTGACAAAAGCAAGTTTTGCCCCTCACAGTGCCTGGAATATCTGGGAGCTCTGTTTGATACATAGATGGGCAAGGTCTTTCTGCCCTGTCTGCGGAGGTTGAAATTTCAGGACTGGATGAGTGTTGTTCTTACACTGAAGTCACCTCAGACATGGGATTATATGCAGGTGCTGGGATCCATGGTGGCAGCTCTCCATTTAGTCCTGTGGTTCTTTGTGCATATGAGGCCTCTTCAGTCCTCCCACCTGTCTAGATGGAATCACCACTGTGCATCCTGTGGACCAAGGAAACCAGATGCGGCATCGACTAGTGGCTCCAGGATTTGGAGTCTCCCAACTGGTTAGTGATCACAATGGATGACAGCCTGCTCGGCTGGGGAGCCTGTTATCAGGAGAAAGTAGCCCAAGGCCTTTCCTCCAAAGCAGAAGTGTCCTGGCCAGTCATCCAACTCAGGCCATCGGGGAAGCATTATTCTCCTTCTGGACCCTGGACCACAACAAGGTATTAAGGATTTTCTCAGACAATATCAGCTATCAAAGAAAATTGAAGAACCTTGTGGTCACAGGGGAGGAGGCCATGCTCCTTCACTGGACAGAGGCTAACCCTCAGACATTGTCAGTGGCACACATAATGGGGAACCAGAATGTTCAGCCAGATTTCCTGTGTAAGCGCACCCTGGATCTAGGGGAGTGAGAGTTCTCGGATGAGGCTTTCAGTATGATCAGAATGCAGTGGGGGTCCAACCATGAATCTTATGGTGACAGCCTGGAACAAGAAGGTACCAAAGATATTCTCCTTCAGCAGTGGCCTCTGTCTGGTGTGTTAGTCAATTCTTGTATACCGCTAATATCCCCTTTCCAGGGTTCATTGCGGTTTACATTCTAGGTGAGACAAAAGCTGATAGTGCGAGGTATGAGAAACAGAGACCATTGATGCATGAGACTAAAAACATTAAAGGAAAGGGTAATGGATGATTCTAGGAAGTAGAAGTCATGTTGGATTATTATGAAGCAGTCTTTGGGAAGAGAAATGTTTTTAGCCTCTTCCTGAAGTTGAGGTAGCTGTTTTCTGTTCTGATGGGAATAGGTAGAGTCCCATATTTTGACTCCAAATACAGGGAATAGAGAGCTGAAAATCTTCTAATTTTGAATTGTCTCTTGAAATGGTAATGCTAGCATTAGTTGTTGTTTGTCTATTAAACTGGACCAGATATACCGAAGCGGTCTTAGCAGTTCAGAGGTAAAGCCCTGTAAGACTTGAAAAACTAAACAAACAGCTTTGAACCTGAGTCCTTCTGCTATGGGAAGCCAGTGCAGTTTGTTTAGATTAGTTGAAACACTAGTTTATCTATTCAATCTGTATATTAGTCTTGCAGCTATATTCTGTATGATTTGCAGTTTTTTCTGATATTGACACTTAGAGGCATATTTTCAAAGCACTTAGCCTTCCAAAGTTCCATAGGTTTCTATGGAACTTTGGAAGGCTAAGTGCTTTGAAATTGAGCCCCTTAATGTCAAGAAATAGAATGTTACAGTAAACCAAGTGAGGTAGGACTAACATTTGGACTAGTAGTGTAAAGGCTTTTTGATCGAAGAATGGTCTGAGTAGACGTAGCTGTCTCATTTTGAATAGCGTTTTCTTCCATAGCTGATTAATATGGGAAGAGAAGGTGAGTGAAGAATCAAGCAAGACCCCTAATAGTCTGGTTTCAGATTCAACTATAAAGCTTTGACTATTGGACAAAGATATTGATGATGGGACCTCAACTCCCAGATGGTAGAGTCCCACCCTAGCTTGGTGATCCTGGTGGCTTCAAATTGGCCCAGGTGTCTGTGGTTTGTGGATGCATGCAGAAACCACAATGCAGATGACCAAAAAGGGTGCTTCAGTATCCTTTATTGAAATCTTCACTTGACTTGACACGGGCTGTATTTCAGCTCAAGGGCCTGCATCAGGAGTCTAAAAAATTAGGTAAGTCCTTCAACAAGTTGGTGCATATGGATTCTTGACTTCAATAGGACAGATTCCCAATAACCACCGGCCCCCTTCTCCAGCTGGTGACTCCTTTGCCTAGCTTTGTCACTATTCCATTTAAAGGAGAAAAAAATGATGTTTAGTGTCAGTGAGTCATATCCCCATCAAAAAAAGTAAAAACAGGGCAAATCCGGTTTCCACAAATCTTACTTCTGGAAATCCCAGCAGCCAAATCAACAGCGCCGGTCTGTAAGAAAGGGCGAGCCCCAAATATGTAGGTATACTATATACAGGAGGACAACTCCTAATATACATCCAGAGGTACTTAGCTGACAGAACACTACTAAATAGCAATTATTCTGGACTCGTGTCTAGAGGAAGCGTACCTCTTTGGCCCAATGGCAAGCTAGCTGTGTTGGAAAAAGGAACAACCAATCACAATACTGATATCCTAATGATTATTATGAGAACTTACACCACACGTCTTATGCAAAATGCACAGTTAGCAGCTAAATTCACAGACCATAAGTCATGACATAAAACCCATCTGTCTCAGACAAAAAGCCAAGGACTAATTATCCCCCGGACCATAGGTAGTATATCCTGTTATCTCACGTTGCCTGTCTGTGGCAGACTTGCAGTGGTAAAGAAGCTGATTGCTGATTCCTCCTCTGAGACTCAAGCTGAAGCCTCAGCGAGTCTCTCGGTCCATGAATAAGTCCAAGATCTGTATTCTGGATACAGATGACACAGTCATTAGGTAAGGCTGTATATTGCAGCTGAGCTAACCTTGTGAATTTGTTACAAGGTATGCAGTTCACTGATGTTCAGGAAAATCAGTCTCTTGCTCATTCCGAGCAAGTCTTCCGGTCGTCTCTCCTCTTTTTCTCTTCTTCAGTCCAACTTTTTGGCATCCATGGGTCAGATGATACTTGTGGACCAATCACAGATGGTATAATAATGTCCAGCCAGCTGGGTGTCATTGGTGCACATTTTATTATTTTTGCAGGATGAGCTGAAAAAAGGGTTGGCCGTAAATTCCTTGGAAGTACAAGTGTCTTCCTTGGCCTTTTATCAAGAGTGGCTGGAAGGCTCATCTCTTGGTTCACACTCTGATATGCTTCTTCTTTAAGGCGTTGGCTCATTTGGGCCTGCCAGTGTGGTCCATGGAATCTGAATTTGGTTTTGAGGGCATTACCTGCTTCCTCTTTTGAGCCTCTTAGGAAGGTGACTCTGAAGGACCTTTCCCTGAAAGTAGTGTTTTTGGTGGCAGTTTGCTCTGCCAGAAGAATTTCACAATTGCAGACGTAGTCCTGCAAGGATTCCTTTATGCAATTTTTGGAGGAGGGAGTATATATTCGGACAGCTCCCTCATTTTTTTTCAAGATGGTTTTGTCTTTCCATGTCATTCGGTTGTGGTGCTCCTTGCCTTCTGTCAGGAGCACTGGGGAGACATGTTTCCTCTTCTGAGACCTCTGGATATCTGAAGGGCATTGATTCGATACCTAGACGTGATGAACAACTTTTGCAAATCCAGTCATTTATCTGTGGTGGTCGGAGGTTCAAAGAAAGGAGAAGCAGCAGCAAATGTGACCATGGCGTGTTGGCTAAAAGAAGCAGGATGCTCCCCACTGGACTAGTTCTAGGCTTGTTGCACTGGAGGTGTAGCAACATCTTGAGCAGAGTCACAGGTAGTTGCACCTTCAGATATTTGTGTGATGGCTACCTGGTCTTTTCTTTATTCTTTTACAAAGTAGTACTCACTGTATGTCTGTTCTTGGGAAGCGGTTGCTTTTGGGTTCTCTGTCTTAGCAGCAGGAGCCTTTTCCCACCGATGTTGAGGATCGCTCTGTTACATCCCACGTGTTCTGGACTGGTTTGTTGGATGAAAAGCAACCTCTGTTCTTGAGCACTGCAATCCAGTCGGGTTTTCAGGATTTCCCCAACGAATATGCATGAGATCTGTTTACATGCACTGCCTCCATTGTATGCAAATAGATCTCGTACATATTCATTGGGGAAATCCTGAAAACCCAGCTTGGCGAGATCTGAGATTGGACACCCCTGGTCTAGAAGAGATCTAGAGCTTCTGGAAGGATTTGCAGGGCTCTTGGAGAGGGTGGTAAGCAAGCATACTCTGAATTTCCTTCTTGCCTTAAGTGGATGGAATGTTAGGATACATGATTTGTTTGCCACAGGAATACTGGCTTCCTGAGCTGCATGGTGCCTGTTAGAGGATAGAGCTTACAGCTCATATATGTCTGCTTTCATCTGCTAGTGTTTGAGCATAATCCATGTTTCCATATCATCAAGCTGATCAATCCATAGACTGGTGGGTTGTGTCCATCTACCAGCAGGTGGAGATAGAGAGCAAACTTTTGCCTCCCTATATGTGGTCATGTGCTGCCGGAAACTCCCCAGTATGTTCTCTATCTCAGCAGGTGGTGGTCACACACAGCAGCAGCTCTGGCTAGGCCTCCAAGCCTAATCCTTAGGTTTTGTTGAGGCCTGGGGTTGAGGGCTCTTTTGAGCAAGTGCAAACCTGGTGGTGCCAGGTCCCTCCTTTTCTCCCCCCTCCCGCTGGCTCCGTTTAAAAAAAAAAAAAAATAAATATTTTTAAACGTCTTTAAAGGCGTTTAATTCGACGTTTCTTTAAACGTTCATTGCAGCTACTCACTGGGACACCAGTTCGTTACAGCTCGGAGCGGCAAGCAGGTAATTTTACCTTTTTATAGCGGGCAGGGG
Organism: Microcaecilia unicolor; assembly: GCF_901765095.1. NCBI lineage: Eukaryota > Metazoa > Chordata > Amphibia > Gymnophiona > Siphonopidae > Microcaecilia > Microcaecilia unicolor. The sequence continues at coordinate 75,751,941 of NC_044031.1, forward strand.
GTTCCCCGATTCTTCTCCTCGTGGCAATGGCGTCGGAGGGCGAGGGCGCAAAGGGTCGCTCCCCGGATCGCTGGAGCGCTTCTAGAGGGGATGCGGGGGTTTTACAACCTGATTCGCCCTTGATGGGTGATAGTTTAGTGACCGATGACTGTCCCGGTCGTTCCTCCGGCGTGGCGGTTTTTTCCCGCCATAAACGCCCATCCCCCGCTCCTCGCCTCCGCCATCTTGGCCGGCCACGCGGCTCGGACGGCTTCTTCGGGGCCGCCCTTGAGATTGGAGACGTTAATGCCATGAACGCCCTTAATTTGGGCGACGGCACAAAAGCGGCTAAAGTTAAGCGCCGTTCTTCCCGCGCGGCTCCTTCACGGAGTTTCGCGCCGGACGCCATTTTGGATGCGCAGCATGTCTCTCCCCCGCTATTGCGAGCGCCGGTTGAGAGTGCGTCTAGGGCTGTCGCCCAGGCTGCGGAAGTGCACAGTCTGGGGGGTTTCTCCCCCGAGTTTGTTTTGCTGCTGCATCAGGCTTTCCTCATGCAAACGCTGCCCCTGCTCCCTCTTCTGATAAAGAGGTTGAGGTTCCCAGAGGTAAACGCCCTCGGGTTGATTTCCAGGCCTTGGAGGACTTTTGTCTCCTCCGATGTAGATGAGGGCAGCGTGTCTGAGGTCTACCAACGATCCTTTGCGGATTCCTTGGAGGAGATAGATCCCCGCTCGGATGGAGCGGATGACCCCTCTGCAGCGCGGCTTTTTAGCCCAGAGGATTTGCCCAACCTGTTGTTACAGGCCATGGACACTTTGAAGATTTCCTCTCCGGAGGACGTCTCTCCCTCAGCCCCTGTTGGCTCTGCCATTATGCTGGGGACGAAGCGCCCGCCTAGAACCTTCCACGTGCATGATGCCATGCACACCTTAATTGCGGCTCAATGGGATGTCCCGGAAACGAGCCTTAAAGTGGCTAGGGCTATGTCCCGCCTCTATCCTTTGGCTGTGAGTGAACGTGAGGCCTATCTGTGGCCTACCGTGGATTCTTTAATCACTGCGGTGACTAAGAAAACGGCGTTGCCGGTGGAAGGTGGCACGGCCCTAAAGGACGCCCAAGACAGAAGATTGGAGGCGGCCTTAAGGTCGTCCTTTGAGGCAGCTGCTTTAAGTTTGCAGGCCTCAGTTTGCGGCTCCTATGTGGCCAGGGCCTGCCGGACTATGGTGCAGCGGGCTTCCCCCTCGGATCATTCCTTGAGGGCTGATTGGCCGGCCCTGGAATCGGGCTTAGCCTATTTGGCAGACTTGCTGTATGATGTCTGGAGAGCCTCAGCTAAAGGCATGGCTCAGACAGTCTCTGCGCGGCGGTGGCTTTGGCTGAAACATTGGTCTGCTGACCACGCCTCTAAATCCCGCCTGGCTAGATTGCCTTTTTAAGGCAAGCTGCTCTTTGGGGTCGAGCTGGACAAAATCGTGACCGATCTCGGCACGTCTAAGGGCAAGAAATTACCAGAGGTCAGGGCTCGGGTTAGTACTCGTCCCGGTACCTCCAGAGGACGGTTGCAGGAAGCCCGTCGGTACCGCCCGGGCAAGTCGGGTTCCTCTGCCCCCTCTTCCTTCAAGAGGAATTTCTCCCCCAAGCAGCATTCCTTTCGCAGAGACCGCCGTCCCGGAGGTGCTGCCTCCGGTCCTCCCCCAGGGTCTCGTACCCAATGACGGGGCCTTGGTCCACGCCCCAGTGCAGATTGGAGGACGGCTGTCCTCATTTCTGGGCGAGTGGACCACTATAACTTCAGACGCGTGGGTGCTGGAAGTCATCAGAGACGGCTACAAGCTAGAGTTCTGCCAACCCTTAAGAGACGGGTTTGTACTCTCTCCCTGCAAGTCTCCGGTCAAGCTGTGGTAGTGCAGCAGACCTTGGACAACCTGATCCGCCTGGGTGCGGTCGTTCCGGTGCCAAAAAATCAGATTGGCAAGGGACGTTACTCCATTTACTTTGTGGTTCCAAAGAAAGGAGGTTCTGTCCGGCCTATCCTCGACCTCAAAGGGGTCAATCGGGCCTGGAAAGTGAGGCACTTTCGCATGGAGACTCTCCGCTCTGTTATAGCGGCAGTGAAGGCAGGAGAGTTCTTGGCTTCCTTGGACATCAAGGAAGCGTACCTGCATATTCCCATCTGGCCTCCTCTCCAACGCTTTCTGCGTTTTACAGTCCTGAGACGACACTTCCAGTTCAGAGCCCTCCCTTTCGGGTTGGCTACTGCTCCGCGGACCTTTTCCAAAGTAATGGGGGTCATAGCGGCCTTCCTGCTAAAGGAAGGAGTACAAGTCCATCCTTATCTGGACGACTGGTTGATCCGAGCCCCCTCTTATGCAGAGTGCGGCAAAGCTATGGACCGGGTAGTTGCTCTTTTGAGCTCCCTGGGATGGATCATCAACTGGAAGAAGAGCCAGCTGCGCCCGACTCAGTCCCTGGAGTATCTGGGAGTTCGATTCGACACCCAAGTGGGCAGAGTGTTCCTGCCAGACAATCGGATTGTCAAGCTTCAGGCTCAGGTGGACTAGTTCCTAGTAGCCTCTCCTATTCGGGCTTGGGACTACGTGCAGCTGTTGGGCTCTATGACGGCCACGATGGAAGTAGTGCCCTGGGCCAGGGCTCATATGAGACCACTACAGCTATCTCTGCTGCTGCGCTGGACTCCGATGTCGGAGGATTATGCTGTGCGCCTTCCCATGGACCCAGCAGTGCGCAAGGCGCTGAGCTGGTGGACGCAGACAGACAAGTTGTCTGCAGGATTGCCTCTGGTGACCCCAGAGTGGATTGTCGTCATGACAGACGCCTCTTTGATGGGCTGGGGAGCCCACTGCTTGGGAAGGACAGCGCAGGGGCTCTAGTCTCCTGCAGAGGCAAGTGGTCTATTAACCTCCTGGAACTCAGAGCCATTCGGTTGGTGTTATTGGAGTTCATCCCGGTACTGGTGTTGAAGCCTGTACGGGTCCTGTCGGACAATGCCACGGCTGTGGCCTATATCAACCGCCAGGGAGGTACCAAGAGCGCCCCTTTAGCCAAGGAGGCTATGAGTCTTTGCCAGTGGGCGGAAGTGAACCTGGAGCAGCTTTCAGCGGCCCACATTGCCGGAGTCATGAATGTCAAGGCGGACTTTCTCAGTCGCCATACCTTGGAGCCCGGAGAGTGGCAACTATCTGCTCAGGCGTTCTTGGACATCACGAAGCGCTGGGGCCAGCCGAGCCTAGATCTGATGGCGTCATCGGCCAATTGCCAAGTGCCGTGCTTTTTCAGCAGAGGACGGGACCCTCGATCCCTGGGAGTAGATGCTCTTCTCCAACAGTGGCCGACACAAGAGCTCCTCTATGTGTTCCCGCCCTGGCCCATGTTGGGCAGGGTGCTAGACCGGGTGGCAAAGCATCCCGGCAGGGTAATCCTGGTGGGTCCGGATTGGCCCAGACGTCCCTGGTATGCGGACTTGTTCAGGCTCTCAGTCGACGATCCTCTGCGGCTGTCAGTGGAGCAGGGCCTGTTACATCAGGGTCCCGTGGTGATGGAGGATCCCTCTCCCTTTGGTCTTACGGCCTGGCTATTGAGCGGCAGCGTCTGAGGAAGAAGGGCTTCTCAGACAAGGTCATCGCCACTATGCTGAGAGCGAGGAAGCGCTCTACTTCTACTGCTTACGCCAGGGTTTGGCGTATCTTTGCAGCATGGTGTGAAGCAGGCTCACTTTCTCCCTTCACTGCTCCAATTTCTTCAGTGTTGGCGTTCCTGCAAGAAGGTCTGGAGAAAGGCCTGTCGCTCAGTTCCCTTAAAGTCCAGGTAGCGGCTCTGGCTTGCTTCAGGGGCCGCCTGAAGGGTGCTTCCCTGGCTTCGCAGCCAGATGTGGTGCGCTTTCTCAAGGGAGTTAATCACCTGCGCCCTCCTCTGCACTCAGTGGTGCCTGCGTGGAATCTCAACCTGGTGCTAAGAGCATTGCAGAAGCCGCCTTTGGAACCCTTGTCGAAGGCATCTCTGAAAGACCTGACGTTGAAAGCAGTCTTTTTGGTGGCTATCACTTCAGCCAGAAGAGTTTCCGAGCTCCAGGCGCTCTCATGTCGAGAGCCTTTTCTGCAGTTCACTGAGGCAGGAGTGACTATTCGCACAGTGCCTTCCTTCCTGCCCAAGATTGGTTCTCGCTTCCATGTGAATCAGCAGCTCTGTCTCCCTTCCTTTCGTAGGGAGGACTACCCAGAGGAGTACTCCGCTCTTGAATATCTGGATGTGAGACGAGTCATCATCAGATACTTGGAAGTGACCAATGATTTCCGGAAATCGGATCATCTGTTTGTCCTGTTTGCAGGTCCTCGTAAGGGTCTGCAGGCTGCTAAGGCTACAGTGGCAAGATGGGTCAAGGAAGCCATTGCAGCGGCTTATGTGGCCGCGGGGATGGTGCCGCCTATCCAGCTGAAAGCTCACTCCACGAGAGTTCAGGCGGCCTCGATGGCAGAGGCCGGATCCGTCTCCTTGGAAGAGATATGCAAGGCGGCAACGTGGTCTTCGGCTCATACATTCTCCAAGCATTACCGTTTGACTGTGGCTGCACGGGCGGAGGCCCGGTTTGGAGCTTCAGTGTTGAGGTCAGGGATTTCTATGTCCCGCCCTGGGTGAGTACTGCTTCGGTACATCCCACCAGTCTATGGATTGATCAGCTTGATGATATGGAAGGTAAAATTATGTATAATCATACCTGATAATTTTCTTTCCATTAATCATAGCTGATCAATCCATAGCCCCTCCCAGATATCTGTACTGTTTATATTCTGGTTGAATTTTAGGTTCAAGTTTAGCCTTCAGTTACTTCAGGAGGACTTCGTGTTCAAGTTCTTCTTTCACTTGGATTCTTCAAGAGTTGAGACGAGTTTGTGTTACAGTGAGCTGCTGCATTCCTCTCCCCTCCGTTTTACGGGGCTGGATTGAGACATAAATTCTGCCGGCACTCCCTCCCGCTTCGTGCGGCTGTAGGACAGCTTTGTACCCCTCCCGCTTCGGCGGTGTTAGGGTCAGTCAGCTCCTCCCGCGGTTGCGGTTGCAGGATAAGCCAGATCCCCCCGCATCGGCGGGTGTGGTGTCCCTCCCCCGCTCCGCGGGGATGAGCTGGACGGATTCCCCTCCCCCACTTGTGTGGGGATGAGCTGGGTTAATTCCCCTCCCCCGTTTCGGCGGTGGTGAGCTGGGCAGAGTGTCCCTTCGTGGGTGTAATTCTCTAAGTGCTGAGTCCTGCGGATGGAGCTTTGATATCGACATACTGAGGAGTTTCCGGCAGCACATGACCACATATAGGGAGGCAAAAGTTTGCTCTCTATCTCCACCTGCTGGTAGATGGACACAACCCACCAGTCTATGGATTGATCAGCTATGATTAATGGAAAGAAAATTATCAGGTATGATTATACATAATTTTACCGTTCTGGACTGTTCTGGTTTGGCTCAAGGAAAGAAAATTAACAGTAAGACAACATGTTTTCCTTATATTTGATTATCCCTTGGGATGCTGTCTGTGGAAACAGTTTGGCATCAGAAAGATACTTGATCAGGCTATCCACTCAAAATCATTAATAGTGTTTTAAGGAAACTGCTGAGGAAGTTCACTGTGAGTCCATAAGATTACTTTATGGAAAAATCATCTTTATTGAACTTGTTACATTTCTATAAATCTATATAACTATAAAGTTAACGCAACTGAGCCCTATTCCGTGTTTCTTTCTCTAACAGTTGTCCCGTCCCTTCCCTCTGCTCTCTTATCTAGCTCCCCTTTCCCAAATTCTCCATTCACCATCTTTACATCTATTTTATTCTGTTCTATTATAGCTATTGCATCAAATATTATATCTACCACCTCAGTCAAGATTCAACTGTTCTAATATATCAACATCCTTATACCTTATATTTTCAAGCTATTTAATAGTGTCCTTCTCAGTCTTGATAATTGAGCGCATAAAGGGGGTTCATATTTTTATAAAACTGTTAATTTCTTCTCTCCAGTGCTTTGAATCAAAAGTTTCTCTACATAAGATTACTTTAAAAGAACTACGGAGGTCTCTAGCTGAAGCTGGAGAACATTGTGAATGCTAGCTATTTAAAAAATCACTCCATAAACATCGTCTTTATGGGAGGGTGGATAGAAGAAAGCCACTTCTAAAGAAAGCCATATGTTGTGCCACATAGCCTTTGCAAATAAACCTTTAGGGAAAATTGCATTCATGTAGAGGAAGGTTTTCTGGTCTATTGAGATCAAAATGGAACTTTTGGGTCTTAATTCTAAGCAATATGTGTGGCATAAAATAAGCACAGATGGAGGAATGGCCTTCCTTTAGAATTCAAGGGACACACTTATAAGTTGATAAAATGACGCCTGTATTGGCGATAGTTGATGTATCAGGGTTCTGTAGCAACAGATGATCAAGGGACTCAGCACGATCTGTGTTTCAGTACCACCACACTTGAATCAGGAGTCATAATCTTATGAGAATCCTACTTTGGTGATGGACGTTATAAAGGACACCAAGAGACAGCACCAAATTGCAGCAACAAATATATAAAAACACATATACAGTAAAACCCTTATTGCTTGACACACAGTAGTGCACTATGAGGCATATTTTCAAAGCACTTAGCCTCCCAAAGTTCCATAGAAACCTATGGAACTTAGCCTCCCAAAGTGCTTTGAAAATATGCCTCTATGCCTTCTAAACCGTTTGGCATCCTTTACGATGACATCACCATGTGTCCGTCCCTGCTTTTTTTGCCTGGATTGTTTTCATAAGATTGGGTTGTCCTCTTTTCTATGTGCTATAAAACAAGCACGGCACGTGGCCCTGCTAACACCATCCCTTCAGTAAAGCAAGATGGTGGAAGCGCTCTGTTGTGGGAGCGCTCTAAAGAACAAAATGAAAACCAAAAAGGTAAAGGAACCCCTATATGCCAAACAAATCAATCCAGGATTAGGGGTGGACCAAGGAGACTCTTGCAGCCTGATGGGTAATATAAAAGTCTTTATTGAGCACCACTCATGTATTAGACCCAACACGGGGCTGTGTTTCAACGGGATATACCCATCTTCCTCAGGGACTCTTGAAAATGAAAAATGAAATGTGAGTCAGTGCAAGATGGAAACAGTGGAGTACCGAAACTACTAAAGTACTATTGTGTCTGCAAAGATGCCATCAAACCTAGACCAGTATGGACCAGTGACTGCACTATCCGGATAATGGCAATAATCAGCACTGCTATCTGGATAATTATCCAGATAACTTAAGACAGCTGGTTTTCTGTCCAACCTAACCTGGATAGCTATCTGTATAGTGCAGAGGTGGACAATCTTTATACACAGAGGGCCGCATGAAAGTTGGTACTATCCCTAGTAGGCCACAACATTACATAATGTTGGAACCAGAAATGCACAAAGCTCCATAGACCTTCTGTAGACCTCTGATAAATAAGTAAAAATGTAACTAAGAATGATGGAAACAAACTGCTGGAGTGGCCATTCTGAAAAGATTTGCAAAGTATAGTACCAAATTTCACCATAACTTTGGTTAATGATGTTTTCTGTGTATACTTCCCAAGGTCTCCCAGGCCACATATTCTGGAAATGAGTATTCCATATTTGTGTGAATGGAAGAAAATCCCATTACCCAGAGGAACAGAATTGTGAGATAGATGCAGTCTAGTTAATAAACATCTCCTTAAGTGTGCAGCAGGGGTTCCCGATTCCAGTTCACTCCAAAGATAGTTAAAGCCCTCAACAGAATCCACACAAGGCATAGAACTAGGGTTGGCAACTGTAGTCCTCAGATACGCTGGGTGTACACAGTATGCATAGTAAATGTGCATGAAATGCATTTGCTTGCACTGTTTCAATTCTATACAAATTCTATATTTCATCCATATTTATTGCAACATAAATTACCTATAATTCAAATGTTTATAAAAACATACTTTATTGAAAACCATTAAAACCACAAGTATAACATGTGGTTGTTGGAGACACACCCCTTATTTATACATAACAAGAAGCAAGACGGCAAGAGTTCATCTGTCAATCCACCATCCATCCATCCATCCAAACATGTATGGGTTGCTGTGCTAGTCCCAAATGGTGGTCAAAATAGCAAAATATTGCATGTAAACCACTGTGCTGATCTCAAATAGCAAACAGGATATCAAAGCCTCAAATTTGAATCCCGATGATGGTGACCCAAGAGTTCATATAGGTCCATTGATCCAAGGACTCCAAAAAAAAAGCTTGACAGATGTTCTTGTTAGGTGGAAAGGAGCCACAAATAGGAAATGTCAAACCAACATCCACCGGTCTTGTTTCTTTTTATGTGTAAATAAGGGATGTGTCTCAAACAACCAAATGGTTGGTTTATGCTCTATGTTATACTTGTGGTTTTAATGGTTTTCACTAAAGTATATTTTTATAAACATTTGAATTATATTGTAGGTAATTTGTTATGTTGTGATTTTGTAGCATTACCTTTATAGATTGTGAACCCAGATCTATATTTTGGATCCATATTTATTGGGAATATTTGGAAAACCTGATTGGCTTGTGACACTGTAGGACTGGAGTTTCCTACTCCTGGCATAGACAATATATTTTCCAACAATTCCACCAGCTTAAGTGATATATAACTCAACTACAAAACTTTTTTTATATTAACTCAACTACAAAACTTTTTTTATATAGTCACATGCTCTACAAGTCAAGGTAGAGATGTGACACAGTAGTCATTAATCTCTGTCTATAATATGAACCCATCCGTTAAATTTTTATATAGAGTTAACTTCTTTTCTCCACTTGACATCTCGGGAGACCATTGAATGGATTGATAGACAGGGCATCTTTGAATGTGTGAGCTTTTGTTATATGAAAAGAAAATTTGTTTCCCAGTCAACAGACAGGAGGAGTTAACCATAGAAGTGATAGTTATCCAATGATACCAACAATAATAGCTCTCACAGAGCTCAAAAAACCTAGAAAGACAGGAAAAAGAATGGAAAAATAAAATAAATTAGCAGATACATATGAGACTATTAAAAACTAATCTAAAAAGCTTGACTAAAAATAGATTGGCAAGTTGTCTTAAAATAACATCTGCATTGGATGTCCTATGCATTCATTCAGCAGTCTATGAATAATTCATTACAATGTTTTGCAGATTGTTTATGTAGACTGAAAATGATTTCTTTTAAATCTGAAGCTTTACGGATTGCTAAATAAAGTGGTGCCTTTGTTTAAGCTAAGTATAATGGGTGTCTCAATCCTGATTAGGGGAGCTACTTCATTCTTCAGTGTATTATTAGATTGTGACTTATCTTACATTCTCAGATACCTTCCCTTGTGAAAAAAAATCTTTCATTGCATTGAGAGTGATTTGATCCCTTCATCCGATATTGGATCCTAGAGCTCTGTTCTCTCTCATTCATACATTAGTAATTACTAGACTTGATTATTATAATTGGATGGGGTTCCAAATGTTCAGTTAAAACGGATTCACCTTGTGCAGAATACTGCAGTAAATTGCTTTATAATGGAAAGCATTTCACTCATGTCTCTCCTCTTTTGCAAGAGAAGCATTGATTGCCTAGTCTTTGTAGGACAGAGTTCAAAATTCTTATTTTATACTGGATTCCCGATTAAGTATTGATATCTGATAAGCCTTCCCATGTGTTATGCTCATCTCAAGGGAATTTGTGCTCCTTCTCCTAGGGCACTGAGATTTGGTTTTTCACACATCACATGTTTTGGTTGTTTGGCCTCAATGTACTTGAATGTTTTTCCAGGCTAGTCCCATGCAGTAAGCTCTTATGCTAAATTTAAGAAATGTCTAAAAACTTGGCTGGCTGAAAAATACTTTCTTAGAGGCTGAGCCACCTGGGTATTTAGTTTGCTCTGGTTGGAGCAATTCTATAACCTAGAACACACATTAGGGGGTGTTAACACATGTAAATGTCTAGAATACTATTATAAGTGTATGTGTGCACATACTCTGTATGTGGTAGCAGACACGTGGGCGCTATGCTGAAAATACTTAATTTACATAGTGCGTATTTACAAGGTGATGAACACAGGGATTGGTCCACGTGGATCTGCTTAGGCAGAGGAACACTGAGATCCCATGAAGTACAAACAGGCGCAAAGAAGGGGTGGGAAATGGACTATGCAAACCAGAGATATACGATGAGATTGTGCATGTTCTAAAAATCTTTTATTGTAAGACGACTCGACTGGCCTCCCTCAGGAGTCTAAGGAAAATATACATAAGACAGAATCAGTAATAAAATAATACATGATTAAACAATAGTGACACAATTAAAATAAATTTTAAAAATTAGTAAAAAATGAAATTAAAAGTTTTGACAAACAGGTATGAAAATGTATCAAGCTTGGTATAATGGTAATTACATGACTAGTTAAATTTATACAATAAGTGGTGTGATTTTACAGGTAGATATATAGTATTTACAATATGACAAAAGGTGAAGTGGATATGAAAGAATGAGCTGACCTCTGTGAACGATCCTTTATTTGAGCTTGAAAATAGGTGGGAAAATGTGGGATACAAATGCAACAAATAAATATAACAATATCCAAAAATTGCATTTATTATCAGGATTGGAAATGCAAAAAATGGTCTACAAAAGAAGTGATGTCAAGGTTCATGAACAGTAAGGCCAAGATAGGAAAACTGCACTAAAGTGCTTACAGTATGCAAGGGATTTAGTTTGTGTGATGTGTGTTTTTTGAAAAATATCTAATATAACTTGTAGGAAGAGATGATGTACCATAAATACTTGTGAAATTATGGGAACGATCGCAGCGAACAAACTATATGGTTACTGGTGGGTTATAACACTTCAAAAGTGAATACGTATGTAATCACTGAAGAATAGGAAATGTGAAACATTGTGATGCATATGTTTAAAAAATAGGATATAATGTGTAACATTTGTTTAGTATTTGAATCAAATCAGATCTTATGCTGGAAAATCTTTTTGTGTGTATGTGTACAGGAATGCCATTGCCGGTATTTGCTTAAAAATGGGGAGTGAAATGTAAAATATGCTACTGGATAGGAGTGAAATAACCACTATAACACTGTCAGATAGGAATTGGATAACTGCTTATGCACTTTATATAACATGAAACAGCGTCATCTATATAGATAAATATTGTAAGATTTAATGAGGATGTATTATAAATGAATAAGTAAAATAACTTCACATCTATGTCATGTTCATAAAAAAGGATGTTAATCATGTTGTGAAAGGAGTAATGCAATGAAACAGTGGTTAGGTCATTTATTAAGTTGCTCAATCTGCGTTCTTCAAAAAATGTAGATACGGACCCCTTAAAGAATTAAACTGGGAAGTATTTGGAGACATTTTGTTATAGAGATAAATTGCTGAAGCACTCAAATCGACCTCTAGAGGATGCATAAAAGACTGCACGACATGAGATTATATTCATGGGCCAATGTTCTCTAAAATGTGAGTGCATGTTAATGTACAGAAAGACTGGTTAACATATTATAAAACATAAAAAATAGTACGCTTAGCCTGAAAAAGACAGTTATGGTTATAGATCCGCTGGATGGCGTCTGTGCGCATAGAAGTGTGTGGTGTAAAGCAAAATGAAAAGTCTGACTGAATGACACTTCCTTTTTAAAAATTAAAAAACAGCGCCAAAAGAGGCGCATGCGCTATGTACTTAGAAAAAATGAACTATGCGCGATGTAGGTGTTGAATACATACAGGTGGACTTGGAAAGAATGAACTATGGACAATATAAGTAAGCAAGAACTTCAAATTGTAGAAGTTAAAATAATTCGTTGTGTAAAGTGGAATATGGCAACTATAAAAGAGGAATTTTGTTAGAAAGAAGAGCTGAATGCTGGAGTGAAAAGCAGTGGCATACCTAATATGACTGTTGGATTATGAGCAAGCCTTATGTATAAAAAAAATCAAATGAAAGAAAAATGTTACCCAAAATGAATATGGAAGCTAAGAGTGGTGTCAGGATACAGGAGTGAAGGGCAACTACATGCATAGAGAGATTTATATTACAATGAAGATGTCTCAACCTTATTGTATGAGAATAGGTCACCAATAAGAACCTACAATATATATATATATATATATATATATATATATATATAAAATACTTTGTCTTGATAACAAGCATCCAGGATGAATCATAGATAACAGAACACATTACATCATGGCTCAGTTAGTAATGCCCAACATTTTTTTTTTGTTACATTTGTACCCCGCGCTTTCCCACTCATGGCAGGCTCAATGCGGCTTACATGGGGCAATGGAGGATTAAGTGACTTGCCCAGAGTCACAAGGAGCTGCCTGTGCCTGAAGTGGGAATCGAACTCAGTTCCTCAGTTCCCCAGGACCAAAGTCCACCACCCTAACCACTAGGCCACTCCTCCACATTGAACACTAAAATGATGCATTAAAGTAGTGCTAGTTTTTTAGGTTTTTTTAAAACTTTGAATCATAGAAATTTCAATTTCATT